>NW_028248833.1:0-351433 GCF_964263255.1 Lissotriton vulgaris
GGGGGGGGGGGGACTCAGTCGTTGCTGCCCGGCTCTGGAGCTCATTATCCCCCCCCCCTTGACGCCCCACACTTCCTCCTCATAGCGCCCCCGGTTGAACGCTTGACTTCTAGCCGCTATAGGTACTGTGTAGACATGTGACTGCCGGGGGCGGCAGGCTCAGACATTCCTGCTCGGCTCTGGAGCTCATTACACACCCCCTGGGACTTCAGGCCTCTCGCAGCCAGATGCCAGGAGAGGCCTTGGAAGGCTTGCAGCAGCTCAGGGGACGGCGCCCCCTCCGTACCCGCCTCCTGCTGCCTCCCAGCCATCTCGGTTTCCATTGGTTCAGACTCACTCACACGGACCGCCCCCCTGGCACCAGTCAAACCAGTTCAAGCCTTTTATTTTTCAATGGAGAGAAGATGACGCAACGACGCGTGCCCTTCAAGTCAGTGCCGCCAGACACGTTTGAAGGCATTGGCAGGAGAGGAGCCCCCTTTCTTGCCACACGCCCCCTCCCTTTAGCCATAGAAGACGAGCCAACATGCCCCTCCCTCCCTTTTATCCACAGGAGTGGATGCTAGCATGCTCCCCCTTTCATCCGGAAGAGGAGCTTGTGTCAGAGGTGTAGCCCCTAAGCGCCTGTCGTGTAAGGCTCGGGCACTATCATCTGTTGTGCAATGATTTTAAATAATTGTGCAAAAAAAAAAATATCTATCTATCTGTTGTCGTGATCACTTCTGTGTTGTATTGTGTCTGAGGTCTGGCCTCGTAAGCGCCTGATGTGTGAGGCTCAGGCACTAGTATTTGTTGGTTGTGCGATCACTTCTGTGTTGTATTGTGTCTGAGGTCTGGCCTCTAAGCGCCTGCCGTGTGAGGCTCGGGCACCAGTATCTGTTGTGCGATCACTTCTGTGTTGTATTGTGTCTGAGGTCCGGCCTCTCAGCGCCTGATGTGTGAGGCTCACTCACTAGTATCTGTTGTGCGATCACTTCTGTGTTGTATTGTGTCTGAGGTCTGGCCTCTAAGCGCCTGCCGTGTGAGGCTCGGGCACCAGTATCTGTTGTGCGATCACTTCTGTGTTGTATTGTGTCTGAGGTCCGGCCTCTCAGCGCCTGATGTGTGAGGCTCACTCACTAGTATCTGTTGTGCGATCACTTCTGTGTTGTATTGTGTCTGTGGTCCGGCCTCTAAGCGCCTGTCGTGTAAGGCTCGGGCACTATCATCTGTAGTGCGATTACTTCAGTGTTGTATTTTGTCTGAGGTCCGGCCTCTCAGCGCTTGATGTGTGAGGCTCACTCACTAGTATCTGTTGTGCGATCACTTCTGTGTTGTATTGTGTCTGAGGTCTGGCCTCTAAGCGCCTGATGTGTGAGGCTCGGGCACTAGTACCAGTTGTGCGATCACTTCTGTGTTGTATTGTGTCTGTGGTCCGGCCTCTAAGCGCCTGTTATGTAAGGTGTGGGCACTAGTATCTGTTGTGCGATCACTTCTGTGTTGTATTGTGTCTGAGGTGTACCCCCTAAGCGCCTGTCGTGTAAGGCTCGGGCACTATCATCTGTTGTGCGATTACTTCAGTGTTGTATTTTGTCTGAGGTCCGGCCTCTCAGCGCTTGATGTGTGAGGCTCACTCACTAGTATCTGTTGTGTGATCACGTCTGTTTTATATTGTGTCTGAGGTCCGGCCTCTCAGCGCCTGATGTGTGAGGCTCACTCACTAGTATCTGTTGTGCAATCACTTCTGTGTTGTATTGTGTCTGAGGTCTGGCCTCTAAGCGCCTGATGTGTGAGGCTTGGGCACTAGTATCTGTTGTGTGATCACTTCTGTGTTGTATTGTGTCTGTGGTCCTGCCTCTAAGCGCCTGATGTGTGAGGCTCACTCACTAGTATCTGTTGTGTGATCACTTCTGTGTTGTATTGTGTCTGTGGTCCTGCCTCTAAGCACCTGATGTGTGAGGCTCACTCACTAGTATCTGTTGTGCGATCACTTCAGTGTTGTATCGTGTCTACAGTCTGGCCTCTAAGCGCCTGTCGTGTAAGGCTCGGCACTAGTATCTGTTGTGCGATTACTTCAGTGTTGTATTGTGTCTGAGGTCCGGCCTCTCAGCGCTTGATGTGTGAGGCTTGGGCACTAGTATCTGTTGTGTGATCACTTCTGTGTTGTATTGTGTCTGAGGTCCGGCCTCTCAGCGCTTGATGTGTGAGGCTTGGGCACCAGTATCTGTTGTGCGATTACTTCTGTGTTGTATTTTGTCTGAGGTCCGGCTTCTCAGCGCTTGATGTGTGAGGCTCACTCACTAGTATCTGTTGTGCGATCACTTCAGTGTTGTATCGTGTCTACAGTCTGGCCTCTAAGCGCCTGTCGTGTAAGGCTCGGCACTAGTATCTGTTGTGCGATTACTTCAGTGTTGTATTGTGTCTGAGGTCCGGCCTCTCAGCGCTTGATGTGTGAGGCTTGGGCACTAGTATCTGTTGTGTGATCACTTCTGTGTTGTATTGTGTCTGAGGTCTGGCCTCTCAGCGTCTGATGTGTGAGGCTTGGGCACTAGTATCTGTTGTGCGATCACTTCTGTGTTGTATTGTGTCTGAGGTCCGGCCTCTATGCGCCTGATGTGTGAGGCTCACTCACTAGTACCTGTTGTGCGATCACTTCTGTGTTGTATTGTGTCTGAGATCCGGCCTCTATGCGCCTGCTGTGTGAGGCTCGGGCACTAGTATCTATTGTGCGATCACTTCTATCTTATATTGTCGTGCAGGCCTCGCTGGCAGGCACCTGTGAATGAGGGGCCAGCGAGGTCCTTGACCCAGAGCAGGAAGAATCTTCTTAAACCTCCGGTTGATTGGTGGGGCCTTATGTGGGGGTTCCCCCTCTTGGGTTGAGCTGTACAAGAAAAGTAAAGTCTCCACCCGGAGGGGGTAGGGTGAGGAATCTTGATTTAAAAATATATATATTTTTGACTTATTACTTTTAGTTTTAATTGAATCATAAGACCGTTCTTAGTTTAATTAAATTGGTCTTTGATCTATTTTGGGTGGTTGTGTTGTGCTGGTCCTGTGAGCCCTGCCCCCTCCCCCCTCGGCCCTGCCCTGTTCAGGGGTCGCCGAGCCCACTTTGCCGGACTAGGAGCTTGTTTTGCACAACGGTGGGAGAATTTGCCTCACCAGACAACTCCCCTTTCTATACCAGATAAAAGGGTCCTGCCATCTCCACCCATGGCCGGCCAGTCGGACCCACTTCCTAGGAAGGCCCCTTCTAGAAGCAAGGGCGCCAAGTGACCCCCCCCCCCCCCCCACCCTTCTGCGCTTTGTATGGATGTGAGCTAAGTTTGGGCCCTAAGAAGCCTGGAGCAGCTCCCAAAAACGAGCTGTCATGGTGTCATGGGGGGAGGGGAGGGCAGTCCTGCTGTCCTGGGGGGGGAGGAGGGCGGCCCTGCTGTCATGGGGGGAGGGTAGAGCGGCCCTGCTGTCATGGGGGAGGGCGGCCCTGCTGTCATGGGGGAGGCGGCCCTGCTGTCATGGGGGAGGCGGCCCTGCTGTCATGGGGGAGGCGGCCCTGCTGTCATGGGGGAGGCGACCCTGCTGTCATGGGGGAGGGCGGCCCTGCTGTAATGGGGAGGGCGGCCCTGCTGTAATGGGGAGGGCGGCCATGCTGTCATGGGCGGAGGGCGGCCATGCTGTCATGGGCGGAGGGTGTCCCTGCTGTCATGGGGGGTGTGGGCGGCCATGCTGTCATGGGGGAGGGGAGGGCAGTCCTGCTGTCCTGGGGGGGGAGGAGGGCGGCCCTGCTGTCATGGGGGGAGGGTAGAGCGGCCCTGCTGTCATGGGGGGAGGGTAGAGCGGCCCTGCTGTCATGGGGGAGGCGGCCATGCTGTCATGGGGGAGGGCGGCCCTGCTGTAATGGGGAGGGCGGCCATGCTGTCATGGGCGGAGGGTGGCCATGCTGTCATGGGCGGAGGGTGGCCCTGCTGTCATGGGGGGTGTGGGCGGCCATGCTGTCATGGGGGGAGAGGAGGGCGGCCCTGCTGTCATGGGGGGAGGGTAGAGCGGCCCTGCTGTCATGGGGGGAGGGTAGAGCGGCCCTGCTGTCATGGGGGAGGCGGCCATGCTGTCATGGGGGAGGGGAGGGCAGTCCTGCTGTCATGGGGAAGGGGAGGGCGGCCCTGCTGTCATGGGGAGGAGAGGGCAGTCCTGCCATGGGGGAGGGGAGGGCGGCCCTGCTGTCATGGGTGGAGGGCGGCCCTGCTGTCATGGGTGGAGGGCGGCCAATGTGTCATGGGCGGAGGGTGGCCATGCTGTCATGGGCGGAGGGGAGGGCAGTCCTGCTGTCATGGGGGGGAGGAGGGTGGCCCTGCTGTCATTGGGGGTGGGGGAGGGCGGCCCTGCTGTCAGGGGGGGGAGGGCGGCCCTGCTGTAATGGGGAGGGCGGCCCTGCTGTCATGGGTGGAGGGCGGCCCTGCTGTCATGGGTGGAGGGTGGCCAATGTGTCATGGGCGGAGGGTGGCCATGCTGTCATGGGCGGAGGGGAGGGCAGTCCTGCTGTCATGGGGGGAGGAGGGTGGCCCTGCTGTCATTGGGGGAGGGAAGGGCGGCCCTGCTGTCATGGGGAAGGGCAGGCCTGCTGTCATGGGGGAAGTGCGGCCTTGCTGTCATGAGGGGAGGGCAGTCCTGCTGTCCTGGGGGGGAGGAGGGCGGCCCTGCTGCCATGGGGGGAGGGGAGGGCGGCCCTGCTGCCATGGGGGAGGAGAGGGCGGCCCTGCTGTCATGGGGGGAGGGGAGGGCGGCCCTGCTGTCATGGGGGAGGAGAGGGCGGCCCTGCTGTCATGGGGGAGGGGAGGGCGGCCCTGCTGTCATGGGGGAGGGCGACCCTGCTGTCATGGGGGAGGGAGACCCTGCTGTCATGGGGGAGGGAGACCCTGCTGTCATGGGGGAGGGCGACCCTGCTGTCATGGGGGAGGGCGGCCAATGTGTCATGGGCGGAGGGCGGCCATGCTGTCATGGGCGGAGGGGAGGGCAGTCCTGCTGTCATGGGGGAGGAGGGTGGCCCTGCTGTCATTGGGGGGGGGAGGGCGGCACTGCTGTCATTGGGGAGGGCGGCCAATGTGTCATGGGCGGAGGGCGGCCATGCTGTCATGGGGAGGGCGGCCCTGCTGTCATGGGCGGAGGGCGGCCCTGCTGTCATGGGCGGAGGGCGGCCCTGCTGTCATGGGCGGAGGGCGGCCCTGCTGTCATGGGCGGAGGGCGGCCCTGCTGTCATGGGGTGAGGGCGGCCATGTTGTCATGGGGTGAGGGCGGCCATGTTGTCATGGGGTGAGGGCGGCCCTGCTGTCATGGGGGGGATGGCGGCCCCGGCTGTCATGCGGGAGGGTGGCCCTGCTGTCATGGGGGGATGGCGGCCCTGCTGTCATGGGGGAGGGCGGCCCTGCTGTCATGGGGGAAGGGCGAACTTCATGTGTAAAGTGTTGCATTGTAAAGTGATGTAACGTGTGTGTGTCCCTTCTTTTCCTAGGGGGCTTCTCCAAGTTCCAGCTGGAATATCCGGACCATTGTGAAACAAACCTTGACAGCTCCTGCCCCAGTTCCTCGCCCCCCACCTCGGTCATGGGTCTTGGGGGGCTTCGCATCAGCTCTGATTGTTCTGACGGAGAGTCCGACCGGGAGCCGGGCAGCGCCACAGAGTTCGAGAGCCCCCTCCCCAACAACCAGTCCACGTTCCCTGTCCAAATCTTGCCCTACCTGTACCTGGGCAGTGCCAAGGACTCCTCCAACCTGGACATCCTGGCTAAGTACGGCATCAAGTACATCCTGAACGTGACGCCCAACCTGCCCAACAAGTTTGAGCACGACGGGGACTTCAAGTACAAGCAGATCCCCATCTCAGACCACTGGAGCCAGAACCTCTCGCAGTTCTTTCCGGATGCCATTACGTTTATTGGTAGGTGGCCCGAGCGTTGACCATGTACTGTGTTTATTGGGAGGTAGAGCGAGCGCTGCCCATGTATTGTGTTCAGTGGTAGGTGGCACGAGCGCTGCCCATGTACTTCGTTCATTGATAGGTGGCGCGAGCGCTGCCCATGTACTTCGTTCATTGATAGGTGGCGCGAGCGCTGCCCATGTACTGTGTTCATTGGTAGGTGGCGCGAGCGCTGACCATGTACTGTGTTCATTGGTAGGTGGCGCGAGCGCTGACCATGTACTGTGTTCATTGGTAGGTGGCACGAGCGCTGCCCATGTACTTCGTTCATTGATAGGTGGCGCGAGCGCTGACCATGTACTGTGTTCATTGGTAGGTGGCACGAGCGCTGCCCATGTACTGTGTTCATTGGTAGGTGGCACGAGCGCTGGCCATGTACTTCGTTCATTGATAGGTGGCGCGAGCGCTGCCCATGTACTGTGTTCATTGGTAGGTGGCACGAGTGCTGCCCATGTACTGTGTTCATTGGTAGGTGGCACGAGCGCTGGCCATGTACTTCGTTCATTGATAGGTGGCACGAGCGCTGCCCATGTACTGTGTTCATTGGTAGGTGGCGCGAGCGCTGACCATGTACTGCGTTGATTGGGAGGTAGAGCGAACGCTGCCCATGTACTGCGTTCATTGGGAGGTAGATTGAACGCTGCCCATGTGCTGTGTTCATTGGTAGGTGGTACAAGCGCTGCCCATGTACTGTGTTCATTGGTAGGCAGTGCAAGCACTGCCATATACTGTGTTCAATGGTGTTTGGCGCGAGCGCTGCCCATGTACTGCGTTCATTGTGGGATTGAATCACTTAATAGCGTCCCCAATGGCAAGGTCTTGAGGGTTAGAATCAAGTGATGACGTCCCCAATAGTGAGGTCTTGTGTGATTGAATCACTTGATAGCGTCCCCAATGGCGAGGTCTTGTGGGATTGAATCACTTGATAGCGTCCCCAATGGCGAGGTCTTGTGGGATTGAATCACTTGATAGCGTCCCCAATGGCGAGGTCTTGTGGGATTGAATCGAGTGATAACGTCCCCAATGGTGACGTGTGCTGCGTTCATTGGTAGGTGGTACGAGTGCTGCCCATGTATTGTGTTCATTGGTAGGTGGTGCGAGCACTGACCATGCACTGTGTTCATTGGTAGGTGGGTCGAGTGCTGACCATGTAATGTGTTCAGTGGTAGATGGCTCGAGCGTGACCATGTACTGCGTTCATTGGTAGGTGGCGCGAGCGCTGACCATGTACTGCGTTAATAGGTAAGTGGCATGAGCGTGTCCATGTACTTCGTTCATTGGTAAGTGGCATGAGCGATGCCCATGTTGTGTTCAATGGTAGGTGGCTCGAGCTTGTCCATGTACTGCGTTCATTGGTAGTTGGTAAGAGCGATGCCCATGTACTGCGTTCATTGGTAGGTGGCGCGAGCGCTGACCATGTACTGCGGTCATTGGTAGGTGGCGCGAGCGTGTCCATGTACTTCGTTCATTGGTAGGTGGCTCGAGATTGAATCGAGTGATAGCGTCCCCAATGGCGAGGTCTTTTGCGATTGAATTGAGTGATAACGTCCCCAATGATAAGGTCTTGTGGGATTCAATCGAGTGATAGCGCCCCCAATGGTGAGGTTTAGTGGGATTGAATCGAGTGATGATGCCCCAAATGTGACGCCCCCCAATGGTGAGGTCTTGTAGGATTTAATCACTTTTTAGCGTCTGCAATGGTGTGGTCTTGTGGGATTGAATCAAGTGATAGCGGCCCCACTGGTGAGTTCTTGTGTGATTGAATCATTTGATAGCGTCTGCAATGGCGAGGTCTTGTGGGATTGAATCGAGTGATGCCGTCTCTAATGGTGAGGTCTTGTAGGATTGAATCGACGATGAAGTCCCCAATGGTGAGGTCTTGTGGGATTGAATCGAGTGATAACGCTACCAATGGTGAGGTCTTTTGGGATTGAATCGAGTGATGGCGCCCCCAATGGTGAGGTCTTGTGGGATTGAATCGAGTGATAACGTCCCCAATGGTGAGTTCTTGTGGGATTGAATCGAGTGACGACGTCCCCAACAATGAGGTCTTGTGTGATTGATCGAGTGATAGCGCCCCCAATGGTGAGGTCTTGTGGGATTGAATCGAGTGACAACGTCCCCAATGGTGAGTTCTTGTGGGATTGAATCGAGTGACGACGTCCCCAATGGTGAGGTCTTGTGGGATTGACTCGAGTGATAGCGTCCCCAATGGTGAGGTCTTGTGGAAATGAATCGAGTGATAACGCTACCAATGGCGAGGTCATGTGAGATTAAATCGAGTGATAGCGTCCCCAATGGTGAGGTCTTGTTGGATTGAATTGAGTGATAACGTCCCCAATGTTGAGGTCTTGTGGAATTGAATCGAGGTCATGTGGGATTAAATCGAGTGATAGCATCCCCAATGGTGAGGTCTTTTAGGATTGAATCGAGTGATGGCCCCCCCAATGGTGAGGTCTTGTGGGATTGAATCGAGTGATAACGTCCCCAATGGTGAGTTCTTGTGGGATTGAATCGAGTGACGACGTCCCCAACGGTGAGGTCTTGTGTGATTGATCGAGTGATAGCGCCCCCAATGGTGAGGTCTTGTGGGATTGAATCGAGTGACAACATCCCCAATGGTGAGCTCTTGTGGGATTGAATCGAGTGACGACGTCCCCAATGGTGAGGTCTTGTGGGATTGAATCAAGTGATAGCGTCCCCAATGGTACGGTCTTGTTGGATTCAAGCGAGTGAAAACGTCCCCAATGGTGAGGTCTTGTTGGATTGAATCGAGTGATAGCGTCCCCAATGGTGAGGTCTTGTTGGATTGAATCGAGTGATAGCGTCCCCAATGGTGAGGTCTTGTTGGATTGAATCGAGTGATAGCGTCCCCAATGGTGAGGACTTGCGGGATTGAATCGAGTGATAACGTCCCAAATGGTGAGGTCTTGTGGGATTGACTCGAGTGATTGCGTCCCCAATGGTGAGGTCTTGTGGAAATGAATCAAGTAATAACGCTACCAATGGCGAGGTCATGTGGGATTAAATCGAGTGATAGTGTCCCCAATGGTGAGGTTTTGTGGTATTGAATCACTTTTTAGCGTCTGCAATGGTTTGGTCTTGTGGGATTGAATCAAGTGATAGCGGCCCCCACTGGTGAGTTCTTGTGTGATTGAATCATTTGATAGCGTCTGCAATGGCGAGTTCTTGTGGGATTGAATCGAGTGATGACGTCTCTAATGGTGAAGTCTTGTAGGATTGAATCAACGATGAAGTCCCCAATGGTGAGGTCTTGTGGGATTGAATCGAGTGATAACGCTACCAATGGCGAGGTCAAGTGGGATTGAATCGAGTGATAACACTACCAATGGCGAGGTCATGTGGGATTAAATCGAGTGATAGCGTCCCCATTGGTGAGGTCTTGTGGGATTAAATCGAGTGATAACCTCCCCAATGGCGAGGTCTTGTGTGATTGATCGAGTGATAGCGTCCCCATTGGTGAGGTCTCGTGGGATTGAATCGAGTGATAACGACCTCAATGGTGAGGTCTTGTGGGATTGAATCGAGTGATGACGCCTCCAGTGTAATGCCCCCAAAGGTGAGGTCTTGTGGGATTGAGTCACTTGATAGCTTCTGCAATGATGATGTCTTGTGGGATTGAATCACTTGATAGCGTCCCCAATGGTGAGGTCTTGTGGGATTGACTCGAGTGATTGCGTCCCCAATGGTGAGGTCTTGTGGAAATGAATCAAGTAATAACGCTACCAATGGCGAGGTCATGTGGGATTAAATCGAGTGATAGTGTCCCCAATGGTGAGGTTTTGTGATATTGAATCACTTTTTAGCGTCTGCAATGGTTTGGTCTTGTGGGATTGAATCAAGTGATAGCGGCCCCCACTGGTGAGTTCTTGTGTGATTGAATCATTTGATAGCGTCTGCAATGGCGAGTTCTTGTGGGATTGAATCGAGTGATGACGTCTCTAATGGTGAAGTCTTGTAGGATTGAATCAACGATGAAGTCCCCAATGGTGAGGTCTTGTGGGATTGACTCGAGTGATAGCGTCCCCAATGGTGAGGTCTTGTGGAAATGAATCGAGTGATAACGCTACCAATGGCGAGGTCATGTGAGGTTAAATCGAGTGATAGCGTCCCCAATGGTGAGGTCTTGTTGGATTGAATTGAGTGATAACGTCCCCAATGTTGAGGTCTTGTGGAATTGAATCGAGGTCATGTGGGATTAAATCGAGTGATAGCGTCCCCAATGGTGAGGTCTTTTGGGATTGAATCGAGTGATGGCCCCCCCAATGGTGAGGTCTTGTGGGATTGAATCGAGTGATAACGTCCCCAATGGTGAGTTCTTGTGGGATTGAATCGAGTGACGACGTCCCCAACGGTGAGGTCTTGTGTGATTGATCGAGTGATAGCGCCCCCAATGGTGAGGTCTTGTGGGATTGAATCGAGTGACAACATCCCCAATGGTGAGCTCTTGTGGGATTGAATCGAGTGACGACGTCCCCAATGGTGAGGTCTTGTGGGATTGAATCAAGTGATAGCGTCCCCAATGGTACGGTCTTGTTGGATTCAAGCGAGTGAAAACGTCCCCAATGGTGAGGTCTTGTTGGATTGAATCGAGTGATAGCGTCCCCAATGGTGAGGTCTTGTTGGATTGAATCGAGTGATAGCGTCCCCAATGGTGAGGTCTTGTTGGATTGAATCGAGTGATAGCGTCCCCAATGGTGAGGACTTGCGGGATTGAATCGAGTGATAACGTCCCAAATGGTGAGGTCTTGTGGGATTGACTCGAGTGATTGCGTCCCCAATGGTGAGGTCTTGTGGAAATGAATCAAGTAATAACGCTACCAATGGCGAGGTCATGTGGGATTAAATCGAGTGATAGTGTCCCCAATGGTGAGGTTTTGTGGTATTGAATCACTTTTTAGCGTCTGCAATGGTTTGGTCTTGTGGGATTGAATCAAGTGATAGCGGCCCCCACTGGTGAGTTCTTGTGTGATTGAATCATTTGATAGCGTCTGCAATGGCGAGTTCTTGTGGGATTGAATCGAGTGATGACGTCTCTAATGGTGAAGTCTTGTAGGATTGAATCAACAATGAAGTCCCCAATGGTGAGGTCTTGTGGGATTGAATCGAGTGATAACGCTACCAATGGCGAGGTCAAGTGGGATTGAATCGAGTGATAACACTACCAATGGCGAGGTCATGTGGGATTAAATCGAGTGATAGCGTCCCCATTGGTGAGGTCTTGTGGGATTGACTCGAGTGATAGCGTCCCCAATGGTGAGGTCTTGTGGAAATGAATGGAGTGATAACGCTACCAATGGCGAGGTCATGTGGGATTAAATCGAGTGATCGCGTCCCTAATGGTGAGGTCATGTTGGATTGAATCGAGTGATAACCTCCCCAATGGCGAGGTCTTGTGTGATTGATCGAGTGATAGCGTCCCCATTGGTGAGGTCTTGTGGGATTGAATCGAGTGATAACGACCTCAATGTTGAGGTCTTGTGGAATTGAATCGAGGTCATGTGGGATTAAATCGAGTGATAGCGTCCCCAATGGTGAGGTCTTTTGGGATTGAATCGAGTGATGGCCCCCCCAATGGTGAGGTCTTGTGGGATTGAATCGAGTGATAACGTCCCCAATGGTGAGTTCTTGTGGGATTGAATCGAGTGACGACGTCCCCAACGGTGAGGTCTTGTGTGATTGATCGAGTGATAGCGCCCCCAATGGTGAGGTCTTGTGGGATTGAATCGAGTGACAACATCCCCAATGGTGAGCTCTTGTGGGATTGAATCGAGTGACGACGTCCCCAATGGTGAGGTCTTGTGGGATTGAATCAAGTGATAGCGTCCCCAATGGTACGGTCTTGTTGGATTCAAGCGAGTGAAAACGTCCCCAATGGTGAGGTCTTGTTGGATTGAATCGAGTGATAGCGTCCCCAATGGTGAGGTCTTGTTGGATTGAATCGAGTGATAGCGTCCCCAATGGTGAGGTCTTGTTGGATTGAATCGAGTGATAGCGTCCCCAATGGTGAGGACTTGCGGGATTGAATCGAGTGATAACGTCCCAAATGGTGAGGTCTTGTGGGATTGACTCGAGTGATTGCGTCCCCAATGGTGAGGTCTTGTGGAAATGAATCAAGTAATAACGCTACCAATGGCGAGGTCATGTGGGATTAAATCGAGTGATAGTGTCCCCAATGGTGAGGTTTTGTGGTATTGAATCACTTTTTAGCGTCTGCAATGGTTTGGTCTTGTGGGATTGAATCAAGTGATAGCGGCCCCCACTGGTGAGTTCTTGTGTGATTGAATCATTTGATAGCGTCTGCAATGGCGAGTTCTTGTGGGATTGAATCGAGTGATGACGTCTCTAATGGTGAAGTCTTGTAGGATTGAATCAACAATGAAGTCCCCAATGGTGAGGTCTTGTGGGATTGAATCGAGTGATAACGCTACCAATGGCGAGGTCAAGTGGGATTGAATCGAGTGATAACACTACCAATGGCGAGGTCATGTGGGATTAAATCGAGTGATAGCGTCCCCATTGGTGAGGTCTTGTGGGATTGACTCGAGTGATAGCGTCCCCAATGGTGAGGTCTTGTGGAAATGAATGGAGTGATAACGCTACCAATGGCGAGGTCATGTGGGATTAAATCGAGTGATCGCGTCCCTAATGGTGAGGTCATGTTGGATTGAATCGAGTGATAACCTCCCCAATGGCGAGGTCTTGTGTGATTGATCGAGTGATAGCGTCCCCATTGGTGAGGTCTTGTGGGATTGAATCGAGTGATAACGACCTCAATGGTGAGGTCTTGTGGGATTGAATCGAGTGATGACGCCTCCAGTGTAACACCCCCAAAGGTGAGGTCTTGTGGGATTGAATCACTTGATAGCTTCTGCAATGATGATGTCTTGTGGGATTGAATCACTTGATAGCGTCCCCAATGGTGAGGTCTTGTGGGATAGAATCAAGTGATGACGTCCCCAATGGTGAGGTCCTGTGGGATTGAATCGATTGATAACGTTCCCAATGATGAGGTCTCGTGAGATTGAATCGAGTGATAACGTCCCCAGTGATGAGATCCAGTGGGATTGAATCGTGTGATAGCGTCCCCAATGGTGAGGTCTTGTTGAATTGAATCGAGTGATAATGTCCCCAATGGTGAGGTCTTGTTGGATTGAATCGAGTGATAGCGTCCCCAATGGTGAGGTCTTGTGAGATTGAATCCAGTGATGACGCCCCCAATGGTGATGGATAAGGTCTATTGGATCTGAGTGGAGATGTCTGGGGCTATTGATTCGAGTGGAGATGTCTGGGGCTATTGATTCGAGTGGAGATGTCTGGGGCTATTGATTCGAGTGGAGATGTCTGGGGCTTTTGAGTCACGTGGAGATGTCTGGGGCTATTGACTCGAGTGGAGATGTTGGGGGCTATTGACTCGAGTGGAGATGTCGGGGGCTATTGATTCGAGTGGAGATGTCTGGGGCTATTGACTCGAGTGGAGATGTCTGGGGCTATTGACTCGAGTGGAGATGTCTGGGGCTATTGACTCGAGTGGAGATGTCTGGGGCTATTGATTCGAGTCGCGATGCCTGGGGCTATTGATTCGAGTGGAGATGTCTGGGGCTATTGGCTCGAGTGGAGATGTCTGGGGCTGTTGAGTCCGGTGCTGGTTTCCTCTTGGTGTCTGTTGTGGTTCTACTTTGGCGCCCTCCAGATGAAGGAGCCATGGACAGTTTCTGCTGATGTTACTAGTTCTGCGAGGGGGGGGGGGTTCTCCAGCGTTCAGCTCTTGGTCAGCTGCGACTAGATGCACGGGGACAGTGAGGGGTGCCTTGCACGATGCCTGTGTGAGGGTTCAATGCACGGGGACAGTGAGGGGTTCCTTGCACGTGATGGGTCTATGCATGGGGACAGTGAGGGGTTCCTTGCCTGATGCCTGCGTGAGGGTTGTATGCACGGGGACAGTGAGGGGTCCCTTGCACCATGCCTGTGTGAGGGTTCAATGCACGGGGACAGTGAGGGGTTCCTTGCACGATGCCTGTGTGAGGGTTCAATGCACGGGGACAGTGAGGGGTTCCTTGCACAATGCCTGTGTGAGGGTTCTAGGAACAGGGACAGTGAGGGGTTACTTGCACGACGCCTGTGAGAGGGTTCTATGAACGGGGACAGTGAGAGGTACCTTGCACCATGCCTGTGTGAGGGTTCAATGCACGGGGACAGTGAGGGGTTCCTTGCACGATGCCTGTGTGAGGGTTCTATGAACGGGTACAGTGAGAGGTTCCTTGCACGACGCCTGTGAGAGGGTTCTATGAATGGGTACGGTGAGAGGTACCTTGCACGATGTCTGTGTGAGGGTTCTATGCACGGCGACAGTGAGGGGTTCCTTGCATGATGCCTGTGTGAGGGTTTTATGCACGGGGACAGGGTAGGGGTTCCTTGCATGATGCCTGTGTGAGGGTTCTATGCACGGGGACAGGGTAGGGGTTCCTTGCCCGATGCCTGTGTGAGATTTCAATGCACAGGGGTTCCTTGCACTATGCCTGTGTGAGGGCTCTATGCACGGGGACAGTGAGGGGTTCCTTGCACTATGCCTGTGTGAGGGGTCTATGCCTGGCGACAGTGTGGGGTTCCTTGCACAATGCCTGTGTGAGGGTTCTATGAACAGGGACGGTGAGCGGTTCCTTGCACTATGTCTGTGTGAGGGTTCTATGCACGGAGACAGTGAGGGGTTCCTTGCATGATGCCTGTGTGAAGGGTTTATGCACGGGACAGTGAGGGGTTCCTTGCACGATGCCTGTGTGAAGGTTCTATGCACGGGGACGGTGAGGGGGTTCCTTGCACGATTCCGGGGTTCCTTGCACGATGCCTGTATGAGGGGTCTATGCACGGGGACAGTGAGGGGTTCCTTGCACGATGCCTGTGTGAGGGGTCGATGTACGGGGACAGGGAGGGGTTCCTTTTACGATGCCTGTGTGAGGGTTCTATGAACAGGGACAGTGAGAGGTTCCTTGCACGACGCCTGTGAGAGGGTTCTATGCACGGGAACATTGAGGGGTTCCTTGCACGATGCCTGTGTGAGGGTTCTATGCACGGGACAGTGAGGGGTTCCTTGCACGATGCCTGTGTGAGGGTTCTATGCACGGGGACAGTGAGGAGTACCTTGCACGATGCCTGTGTGAGGGTTCTATGCACGGGGACAGTGAGGGGTTCCTTGCACGATGCCTGTGTGAGGGGTCTATGTATGGGGACAATGAGGGCTTCCTTGCACGATGCCTTAGAGATGGTTCTATGCAAGGGGACAGGGAGGGGTCGCTTGCGTGATGCCTTTGAGACGGTTCTATGCACGGGGACAGGGAGGGGTCCCTTACAAGATGCCTGTGTGGGGGTTCTGTGCACGGGATCAGTGAGGGGGTTCCTTGCACGATGCCTGTGTGAGGGTTCAGTGCACGGGGACAGTGAGGGGTTCCTTGCGCGATGCCTGTGTGAGGGTTTAATGCATGGGGACAGTGAGGGGTTCCTTCTACGATGCCTGTGTGAGGGTTCAATGCACGGGGTGGTGAGGGGTTCCTAGGGTTCTATGAACGGGTACAGTGAGGGGTTCCTTGCATGATGCCTGTGTGAGGGTTTTATGCATGGGGACAGGGTAGGGGTTCCTTGCATGATGCCTGTGTGAGGGTTCTATGCACGGGGACAGGGTAGGGGTTCCTTGCCCGATGCCTGTGTGAGATTTCAATGCACAGGGACAGTGAGGGGTTCCTTGCACTATGCCTGTGTGAGGGCTCTATGCACGGGCACAGTGAGGGGTTCCTTGCACTATGCCTGTGTGAGGGGTCTACGCCTGGGGACAGTGTGGGGTGTGGGGTTCCTTGCACAATGCCTGTGTGAGGGTTCTATGAACAGGGACAGTGAGCGGTTCCTTGCACTATGTCTGTGTGAGGGTTCTATGCACGGAGACAGTGAGGGGTTCCTTGCACGATGCCTGTGTGAGGGTTCAGTGCACGGGGACAGTGAGGGGTTCCTTGCGCGATGCCTGTGTGAGGGTTTAATGCATGGGGACAGTGAGGGGTTCCTTCTACGATGCCTGTGTGAGGGTTCAATGCACGAGGTGGTGAGGGGTTCCTTGCACGATGCCTGTGTGAGGGTTCTATGCACAGGGACAGTGAGGGGTTCCTTGCACGATGCCTATGTGGGGGTTCTATGCACAGGGGCAGTGATGGGTTCCTTGCACAATGCCTGTGTGAGGGTTCTATGCACAGGGACAGTCAGGGGTTCCTTGCATGATGCCTGTGTGAGGGTTCAATGCACGGAGACAGTGAGGGGTTCCTTGCACGATGCCTGTGTGAGGGTTCTATGCACGGGGACAGTGAGGGGTTCCTTGCACGATTCCTGTGTTAAGGTTCTATGCACGGGGACAGTGAGGGGTTCCTTGCACGATGCCTGTGTGAGGGTTCAATGCACGGGGACAGTGAGGGGTTCCTTGTACGATGCCTGTGTGAGGGTTCAATGCACAGGGACAGTGAGGGGTTCCTTGCACGACGCCTGTATGAGGGTTCTGTGCACTGTCAGTGAAAGGGTTCCATATACGGTTCCACGGAGAGGGTACCATCCTCGGTGCCAGTGAGAAGGTACCGTGCATCGTGTCAGTAAATGGATTCAGTACACGGTGCCAGTGGGAGAGTTCTGTGCATAGTGGCACTGTGGGGGTTCTGAGCACAGGATCATTGAGGGGGCTCTTTGCACGATGCCAGTGTAAGGGTTCTGTGCACGGGATCAGTGAGGGGGTTCTTTGCACAGTGCCTCCGAGAGGGTTCTGGGCACAGTGTCTCTGAAGAGATTTGAACATAAACTTTGGTGTGAACAATTAATTTGTTTTCAACGTGTTGCATGCTAGTGCACTCTGCTTGCTGTTGTTCAACGTGTTGCAAGCTAGTGCACTCTGCTTGCTGTTGTTCAACGTGTTTCATGCTAGTGCACTCTGCTTGCTGTTGTTCAACGTGTTGCAAGCTAGTGCACTCTGCTTGCTGTTCAACGTGTTTCATGCTAGTGCACTCTGCTTGCTGTTGTTCAACGTGTTTCATGCTAGTGCACTCTGCTTGCTGTTGTTCAACGTGTTGCAGGCTAGTGCACTCTGCTTGCTGTTGTTCAACGTGTTGCAAGCTAGTGCACTCTGCTTGCTGTTGTTCAACGTGTTGCAAGCTAGTGCACTCTGCTTGCTGTTGTTCAACGTGTTGCAAGCTAGTGCACTCTGCTTGCTGTTCAACGTGTTTCATGCTAGTGCACTCTGCTTGCTCTTGTACAATGTGTTGCATGCTAGTGCATGTTTCCTTGCAGTTGTTCAATGCGTAGTAGGCTAGTGCAGTCTGCTGGCTGGCGTACATGTAGCTAGTTAGTGCACTGTACTTGCTACTGTACAAGGTGTTGCTGGTTATTGCACTGTTCCTGCTGTTGAATAATGGGTAGCAGGCTAGTGCACTCTGCTTGCTGTTGCTGTTGTACAACAGTTAGCCGGTTAGTTCAATTTACTAGCTGTTGTACAATGTGTTGCAGGCAAGTGCGCAATGCTTGCTGTTGTACAAGGTGTTGCATGTTACTGCACTTTATTTGCTTTTCTGCAACGTGTTGCAGGCCAGCGCATGTTTGCTTGCTGTTGTACAACGTGCAACAGGTTAGTGCACTTTTCTTACTGTTGAATAACACGTAGCGGCTAGTGCACTCTGTTTGCTGTTGGTCAATGTGTAGCAGGCTAGTGCACACTGCTTGCTGTTGTGCAACACATAGCAAGTTGGTGCACTCTGCTTGCTGTTGTACAACGTGTTGCACGCTTGTGCACTTTGCTTGCTGTTGAACAATGTGTTGCAGGTTGGCGCACCTTGCTTGCTTCTGCATGTGTAGCAGGCTACTAAACTCTGCTTGCTGTTGTTCAACAAGTAGCAGGCTAGTGCTGTTTGCTTGCTGTCGTACAATGTGTTGCTGGTAAGTGCACTTTACTTGCTGTTGTACAAGGTGTAACAGGTTATTGTTCTTTACTTGCTGTTGTACAACGTGTTGCACGCTTGTGCACTTTCCTTACTGTTGTACAACGTTTTGAAGGTTAGTGCACTTTGCTTGCTGTTGGACGTTTTGCATGCTAGTGCATGTTTGCTTGCTGTTGTACAACGTGTTGCAGGCTAGCACACGTTTGCTTGCTGTTGTGCAACATGTTACACGCTTGTGCACTTTTTTGCTGTGTTATAATGCGTAGTAAGTCAGTACACTTTGCTTGCTGTTGCACAACGTGTTGCAGGCTAGTGCACATTTGCTTGCTGTTTTACAACGTGTTGCAGGCTAGCACACGTTTGCTTGCTGTTGTGCAACGTGTTGCACACTTGTGCACTTTTTTGCTGTGGTACAATGCATAGTAAGTCAGTGCACTTTGCTTGCTGTTGTACAACGTGTTGCAAGCTAGTGCACATTTGCTTGCTGTTTTACAACGTGTTGCAGGCTAGCCCACGTTTGCTTGCTGTTGTACAATGTGTTGCACACTAGTGCACTTTCCTTACTGTTGTACAACGTTTTGCAGTTTAGTGCACTTTGCTTGCTGTTGGACGTTTTGCATGCTAGTGCATGTTTGCTTGCTGTGTGCAACATGTTGTACGCTTGTGCACTTTTTTTGCTGTGGTACAACCGTAGCAAGTCAGTGCACCTTGCCTGCTGTTGTACAACCTGTTGCAGGTTAGTTACTGCACTCTGCATGCTGTCGTACATCGTGTGCACGCGGGTGCACGTTTCTCGAGGGCTCCCGGGTATATTCGTGCCTGTGCACATGTTGGCTGCTCGATGCTTGCTCTGTGGTTGGATGCTTGTTGCCATAGCGACGGGACATTGAGCATTACCTCACCCACTTACTGTAAAACCAAATTTAGTTCATGGTGAGGTCAGCTGACAACACGACGAGGTAGAGCACCTTCAGGGGGGGCTCTGCGGGGGAGGGGGGCAGCCTTTCAGAGTCTGGGGGTGTTTATTCGGGGTCTGCAGGGGGCGATGGGTGTGTCTCGTCCACTTGAGGAGGCCACCCTGTTCATCAAAGCACTGAACCCTTCCTCCTGCCCCCGACACCCCTGTCGCTCAGGAATGATTGTAAAGCGCTTCGAGGCGCGTGCACCCCTTGGCCCGTTGCAATAGATGAGGAGCAGAGGCTGGTAGCATGAACCAACCTGGGACAACCATGCTGCTAAACCAGACAGAAGCCAGCCAGAGGCAATGGGGCTCGCCTTTGAAAAGCGCAAGCCACCATTTGATTTTCCCAGTGCTTGTTGTCGATTCTAAATAGCATTAGTGAAAAAAAAGTATTTATGTTTGTTACCAATGTCGACCAACCGCAAAAGTGAATAAAAGCCCAAATAGCTGGCGCTGTGCGAGATGTGTCAGTCACTATGCATGTGACGGAGCAGCAGCCTTTTAAAAAAATATATATACTTTAAATATACCGTCCCAAGATGGCGGACTCTCATCTTGGAGTGGTAAATTACAAATGTAAAAAGTTGTGTGTTAGAGAAATGGGCCGCCAGGAGCAGCTGGCGCAGGGGCCCCTCACTGTGGGCCCAAGCAGCTCAGTTGCAGGCCTACTGCACGCAATAATAAGTCACATCAGGGCCACAAGAACCCCCCGCCCCACAATGCCCAAACCCACAAATAACACACAGACATAAGTGTTAGGTTTGGGAAAAATTGCTGCAGGTTTATTACATACAACTTATGTAATGATGGTGGGTTAGCTTACGGGCGATCCAAGGGCAGGCCACATTCTCGCCACCTGTTGAGCCAATCAGCACAGTGGCGAACCACTAAACTGCTGCACAATTACCATAATTATACTACACACGCCCTTTGGGGGCGTGACTTGGCAAACCCCCGGTTGCACAGGACCACAACCGCCCGAAGGACTTCTGGGGCACCGACACGAGTTCCTGCACCTCCCATGAGGTTCTAGGTTAGGCTCTGGCACCCCTATGTGCCCGCTGAAGTACAGTGTTTGCACCTCTCTTCTTCCGGATCGCCCAGTAACTCCGCCTGCAACGAAAAAAGGAACACATTAAAAGCTCCCCAGGAGCCCCCCTCTATCAGACACTCTGGGTTCGAGGAAGGGTGGGGAAAGAGTGTCCCGACGAAACCACGCAACGACGTCCGGAGCGGCAAAGAGGCCTCCCAACTGGAGCAAGGGAGTAATATACCCCTGGAGGCTCCTCCCAGCCGCCCCGGACGTGCGTCAAAGGCACGCCTCCTCCTACCGGGAAAGGCCTGCACGGGAGAGGAGTGGCTGGCCAAAGATGGGCGGGGGCAGCCCTCCGTGACTAGGGGCCCGCCCTCCTGATGGCCACTGCGTGGCCTCGGGCAAGCACAGTATGGAAGCCTTTACATTTTTTTTTTTTGTTTCAATAATTTGTATTAAGGGTATAGACACAGTATTGAAACAGTACATAGCTTAAAAGAGATGTAAGTAATAATAGAGATATCAGAAAGTGATAAAATCGTCTGAAACAAGACAATTACTTAATAACATTTCACAAGTATCACGATAATGAGGAATATTGCATGAAGTGGTGAGTAATAAAGATGAAAAGTTACATCACCATCATATAAGAATGTTCTATAATCGAGAATGTTTCGTTCGTGTATTCTGTTTTATAGTGAAAAATTAAAGGGAAGAGGGAAAAAGAGGAAGGGGAAGAGAGAAAAGGTGAAAAAAGGGGTAGATAAGTAGAATGAAAAATGGGTGTTATGAGAAGGATGAGCTCGAGGATAGAAAAGTAGTAAAAGGCAACCACAGGAAATCCGATTTAATCTTGTGAAAAATAGAGGAATGAGAAACTGAGGCAATTCTATGTTCATCACAAATCGAATTCCACCAGAGCAAAAGGGATAGTTTAGAGTTCTCTTTCCAAAAGGTTAATATAACTTTAAAAGCAAGAGCAATAAAAAGGTACAATGAAATAGTTTTCGAGGGGAGGTGGCCAAAGTCAGGAGATATGGTGCCCAAAAAGATATTGTGAATAGCAAATTGAATATTGCATGAAAAAATCAGTAGACGTTTCGACCATATAGCTTTCCAAAATTCATATACATTGGGACAATAATAAAGTAAATGCGTCAATGAGCCTTCAGCGGAGAGACGGGACCAACACAAAAAGGGACAAGTGATCCATTTTATGTAGAAATTGGGGGGTAACAACTACTCTGCTCTGTATAAAATATAGGGATTGTGTAATATTAGCAGCTTTAGAGGTTTACAAATCTTTTGCCACATTTGATCCCATTGATGGACAGAGAGTGATTGAGATAAATCTTGTTCCCAAAGTAGTTCGATAGGCGATTTACCCCGTGTAGGAATAGTTAATGATAGTTTTATCTATGAAAGAGGCACTAGGAGTGGGATCTAAAAGGACCTTAAATAATGGTGTAACAGCAGTAAGTGAAATAGCAGCAGGGTTGGGGTTATTATTCATCAAAAAGGTTTGGAGTACGGGAAATAATATATTATATTGATGAATACAAGAGACAGGAAGGTTAAATGTCTTTTTTTAATAGGGGAAAGGACAGAATCGAGTTATTAACTGATGTACATAAAAAATACCCTTCTCCTTGCACTGTTTGTAGTAAAAAAGATTTGTCGCGAAATTTATTATATTTATTAAACCATAATGAGGATGACAACAATGATTGACAAAAATCAAATCCTTGGGTAAAACGAGTGTGCAATAGGTGCTGAGAATACTTTAAGATAGGGTGTTTGGAAATGAAAGTACAGTTGGTCATAAAGACAACATCCTGGAAGGAAAAGTCATTTAATAGTGAACGTTGGACAGCAACACTTGTTGGCATAGGGGAATCTTGATAATTTTTAGACATGCTCTAGAATTAGCGAATCAAAAAGGCAGTGTGATATAATTTAAAATCAGGAAAACGGACAAAACCCTCTGATTTTGGGCGAATTAATTTAGAGAAAGCAATGCGAGTACGTTTGTTATTCCACAGAAAATTGGTACAAATAGAAATAATCTGAGAAAAATAATAGTTAGGAATTTTAAAAGGTAACATTGAGAGCGTAAAAAAAACCTGAGGGACAATCGTCATTTTAATTGTGTCAAGCCTGCCCCACCAAGATAAAAATAATGGGGACCAGGAGGACAATAAATTGGTGAGCTTAAGTTTCAAGGCATAGAAATTATGAGCTAAGGTATCAGAAATACAGGAGGAGTACTGTATTCCTAAGTATTTAATCTTTTGGGGCACCAAGTAAAGTTGGTCGTATCAAACATGTAGCGATAACAGGATGGATTTAGTGGTAAAATATCAGTTTTTGAAAAGTTGAGTTTGTAGCCAGAAACCGTGGAAAATAAAGAAATCTCTTGTCGAAAAGGGGGAACGGAATTGCAGGGATTGGACATGTAAATTAGGATATCATCTGCATATGCAACGCCTTTAAAATCTGCACATATCTCTTCACTTTTCCCCTGCTTCAGAGGTCAAATGTCAGGATATGTCTTCTGACAAACTGCTGCTTATTTTTTAAATAAATTGATTGGGCTTTACAAACTCCACTCATTTTGCAGTCAGAGAAAGTCCAGAAAAGTGAATGATGTGAGAATCGTGGTGGGGTGCAGGGAGTGTGACAGGAAAGGCTGAAGGGAGTCATTTGTTTGTTACACACCGCAAATACAGGCAAATGAACTGTACACATTCAGCAGTTAAGAAAGGTAGTGACCTGAGGGGCATTTCTTGCAGCAGCTGATGTCTCTTCTTATTGTGAACGGGAGGTACACATCTTGCAGTGAGGGCACCTGCTGTTAGTGAACTGAAGGTGTATCTGTTCCCAGCATATGATGTCTCTATTTATTGGTGAACTGAAGGTGCATATCTTGCAGTGATGGCGCCTGTTGTTAGTGAACTGAAGACATATCTCTTACCAGTATGAAATGTCTCTTCGAAGTTCTTATTGGTGAACTGAAGGTGCATATCTTGCAGTGATGGCGCCTCTTGTTAGTGACCTGAAGGAATATCTCTTCCCAGCAGCTACTGTCTCTTCTTATTGGTGAACTGAAGGCACATATCTTGCAGTGATGGCGCCTGTTGTTAGTGAACTGAAGACACATCTCTTACCAATATGAAATGTCTCTTCGAAGTTCTTATTGGTGAACTGAAGGCACATATCTTGCAGTGATGGCGCCTGTTGTTAGTGAACTGAAGACATATCTCTTACCAGTATGAAATGTCTCTTCGAAGTTCTTATTGGTGAACTGAAGGCACATATCTTGCAGTGATGGCGCCTGTTGTTAGTGAACTGAAGACACATCTCTTACCAGTATGAAATGTCTCTTCGAAGTTCTTATTGGTGAACTGAAGGTGCATATCTTGCAGGGATGGCGCCTCTTGTTAGTGACCTGAAGGTGTATCTCTTCCCAGCAGCTGATGTCTCTTGTTTTTCTCTTGTTTGCAGATGAAGCCCGCTCCATGAAGTGTGGGGTCCTTGTCCACTGCTTGGCAGGAATCAGCCGCTCCGTGACGGTCACAGTCGCCTACCTGATGCAGAAACTCAACCTGTCCCTCAACGACGCTTACGACTTTGTGAAGAGGAAGAAATCTAATATCTCCCCCAACTTTAACTTCATGGGCCAGCTCCTGGACTTTGAGCGGACTCTGGGGCTGAACAGTCCTTGCGATAACAGATCACCCACCGAGCAGCTCTACTTCACCACTCCGACCAATCACAACCTGTTCCAGCTGGATTCCTTGGAGTCCACCTGACACCACTCCAGCTGTAGGGGCAGCCCAAGCCCTGACAAGTTTCACTTCTGAGCATTTCAAGGAGCTCTTCAGAGATGCTTCAAAGGTCGGGATTCTCAGACAGAGTCTGGTGGCGGCTTCACAGGCGGGAGCCAGTTTCGGGGTGTCCTGATGCCCGTCGGAACGGAGCAACAGAGCATGTCTGTTCTGAGGGTAGGAAAGTAGGTGCCCACTGCTGTTACAGGCGATAACGGAGTCCTGTTCAGAGGGGCAACGGCACCTGTCTCAGAGCTGGCTGAGGAATATATTCAAATCATGTGCACTTAACAAATCCGAGGCCTGCACGGCTGCGACTGTTAACCTATGTTTACGGACTATGGTACTCTTACTCCGAGGAGTATGGCGTTGAAACTGTTAAAAGTACTATTCTCTTCACACAGTGACATTTTCTGAACTAAAAACATTTGTGGATGGGATGTCCATCTTGACCAAAAGCACTTTGCACACTTGTAGCCTCGATGTCTCAACGCTGGTGGTGGGCTTGAAGCCTCGATGTCTCCACGCGTGGTGGTGGGCTTGAAGCCTCGATGTCTCCACGCGTGGTGGTGGGCTTGAAGCCTCGATGTCTCCACGCTGGTGGTGGGCTTGAAGCCTCGATGTCTCCACGCTGGTGGTGGGCTTGAGGCCTTGATGTCTCCACGCTGGTGGTTGGTTTAAAGCCTTGATGTCTCCACGCTGGTGGTGGACTTGAAGCCTCGATGTCTCCACGCTGGTGGTGGGTTTAAAGCCTTGATGTCTTCACGCTGGTGGTTGGCTTGAAGCCTCGATGTCTCCACGCTGGTGGTGGGCTTGAAGCCTTGATGTCTCCACGCTGGTGGTGGGCTTGAAGCCTTGATGTCTCCACGCTGGTGGTGGGCTTGAAGCCTTGATGTCTCCACGCTGGTGGTGGGCTTGAAGCCTTGATGTCTCCACGCTGGTGGTTGGCTTGATGTCTCCACGCTGGTGGTGGGCTTGAAGCCTTGATGTCTCCACGCTGGTGGTTGGCTTGAAGCCTCGATGTCTCCACGCTGGTGGTGGGCTTGGACATGTAAGCAGACGTTGTTGGATTGTGACAGGCAGCTCTGTGATAGGTCCAGAGGCCGCGTCCTGTCCACCACTGACCACTTCTCTTTAAACCTGCACTTCGTTAGCCAGAATCCACTGGCCGACAATGCTTTTAAGTACTTAACGTGGTTTTGTTGGACCAGTGGGGTTGCCACGTGAGGTTGAGACCCAACATTGGCCTACAAGATGCGTGTGGAGCTTCAAGTGGTACATGAGCCGCTAAGGGATGGACATTTAGCCGGAAAGGCATGACTCCTGGAAACCAGCATTGAACTGGTTATGCAAGTACCTAGTCGTGGTTTTGTTGGATGCCTCGATGTTGAAAGGAGGAGTGCATTCTCGTGCTCTGTTGGAGGTTTGGCTGCTTGACCTGAAAGGTGACCTGGTCTAGGGTAAGGTGACCTGGTCTCGTCCGAAGTGGCTTAAGCAGGCAGCGACTATCTTTCGACCGTCAGGGGAAGGCTGTTCCAGTCGGACAGTGGGACCATTGCCTTACTACCTACACTTCTGATGGGTTCGCACATGTTGCCATGTCTTTTTAACAGAAGCTTTTTAGACTGTTGTGTAGAAGTGGTATTTTATGGAGGGAGAGGGGAAGGAACTTTCCTTGATTTCTGGCTGCCGTGCAGCTCACCTGGTGCCCCCTCACTGCCCTCTCCTCCACCAAGGTGCACCTAATGGAAAAGCCACGGATTTTTCTACATTTTATTTTCTGTACCTTTCCAAGTGGAGGGGTGTCTGCCTGGTTTGACTGTGCCACTGATATTTTTATTTTCATAAGAAGCTGGAATGAGAGCGTTTCTAGTGCAGTTTGTGCAACGGCGAGTGAGTGCGGAGAGGGGCGGACACCCGCTTCATGGGTTTGGGGCAATGCTGCTTGTAGAGCTTGAGAGGGGCTTGCACCCTCTTTCTGTGCTGTAAGACCTCTTTCCACAGGTGCGTCTCTTGGTTACTACCAACACAAGCTGGGGGGTGCGCTTTACCTTATGAAGGAAACCACAGTCATGATATATGTATATATTTACGGGTATGCACATATATACCTGCAAGCCAGTTGGGACCCTGTTTATACATTGAAAAATAAATATTTTTTCTTAATAAACTACATGGATGTGATGCACATTATCCTTCTGCCGCATATCGAGGTAAAATGTCACTGTGTTGCTGTGGTCTGTGTTCTGAGCAGTGAGTGGGTGAAGATCGTGCCGCCCGTATTTGCTTGGTGGCTTGGTTGAGGTTGGGCTTCATGGGGTCGTGGTAGATGCTGATTGACATACCAGAATACCAGTGGTGGTGGAATGACATCATGCACCCTTTGACTCCAGTGACGATATAGGAAGTGAGGCCTATGAGTTTCGATCCAAATGACGACACCGAGAGCTGGTCTGCTGCGGGAGCCAGGCTGTGCATCGATACTCGTTAAACCTCTGACCTGTGGGGTGGATTCTTGTGTGTCCAAAGTACCCCTCCCCAAGCCTCTCCCCAGGGCATTATTTGTTTCCTCTGAGCCATACCTCGCCCTTCATCATCCTCACATCATCGCTCCCACCTTCCCTTCAGCCGTTCCCTCTCCCCTCCACTTCCGGGTCGCTAAGCTCTCCGTCGCTTTGTAACTCCTTTTGCATTCTCACCCCTGATGATGCAGACATTACCTGCGGATCCTAACTTCCGGTTCCATCATGGCTGCCTTGGGCCTCTTCCTCCTGGTGCTGGTGCCATGTAACGTGTAGTAGAACCATACATGATGCAGAGCACTTCAGCCTCCTACGGCAGGCCTTCTTCTGCTCTTCATCCTTCCTGCCCCTCCACCTTCTCCAATCGGCCCTTTGTTCCTTTCCCTCCTTTTCTCCTTCATTCCTTTCAGCACCCCTCTGGGCTCTCTCTTCTCCCTCTCCTCGTGCATGGCTTTGCTAGTCCGTCTCCTGCTCTTTCCGCAGCCCTCCGCTCTCTTCTCTTCCACCATTTTGTTTCCCGCTCCTTGGGTCCCCTCTTTCCAATGATGCCCTCAGATCTCTCTTTCTTCCCTGATAGTTCTCTCTTTCCTCCTTCACTCTGCATTTATTCATCACAACGTTTCTCCCTCCCCTCCTCTTTGCTCTTGCAGAAGCAAAGGCTGAACCTGCCACTTAGTACCAAATGGATCGACTGCCTCTCTGAAGACCAAATAGATCAGGCTTAGTACCAGAGATAACCTTTCCCTCTCCGTTCCAAAGAGATTAACTGTCCCTCTCAGTATCCGAGAGTTCCTTCTAAATACCGAGATAACTTTTCCTTCTCAGTACAAAGCGATCCCTCTCCGTGCCAGAGATCACCTGGCCCTCTCAGTGGAGAGACCACCTGCCTGCAGCAACCCCCCATCCTCCTGAAAGAGCTGCAGGCGGAAGGAGCTTTTTGCAAATCACTGTGACTCGTTACTCCGTGCCGGAGAATCACTGAGGTCCCTCTCTGTGGCCCGCTTCCTGTCCAGGAGCACAGGCTGGTTACTCTGCGCCGGGAGCGTCACTGAAGTCCCTCTCTGTGGCCCGTGTCCTGTCCAGTGGCGCAGACTGGTTACTCTGCACCAGGAGCGTCACCGAAGTCCCTCTCCGTGGCCCGTGTCCTGTCCTTGGGCACAGGCTGGTTACTTTGGGCCAGGAGCGTCACCGAAGTCCCTCTCTGTGGCCCGTGTCCTGTCCTTGGGCACAGGCTGGTTACTTTACGCCGGGAGCGTCACCGAAGTCCCTCTCTGTGGCCAGCTTCCTGTCCAGGGGCACAGGCTGGTTACTTTACGCCGGGAGCGTCACCGAAGTCCCTCTCTGTGGCCCGCGTCCTATCCATGGGCGCAGACTGTTTACTCTGGGCCAGGAGCGTCACCGAAGTCCCTCTCTGTGGCCCGTGTCCTGTCCTTGGGCACAGGCTGGTTACTTTACGCCGGGAGCGTCACCGAAGTCCCTCTCTGTGGCCCGCTTCCCGTCCAGGGGCACAGGCTTGTTACTCTACGCCGGGAGCGTCACCGAAGTCCCTCTCTGTGGCCCGCTTCCTGTCCAGGGGCACAGGCTGGTTACTCTGCGCCGGGAGCGTCACCGAAGTCCCTCTCTGTGGCCCGCTTCCTGTCCTTGGGCACAGGCTTGTTACTCTACGCCGGGAGCGCCACCGAAGTCCCTCTCTGTGGCCCGTGCCTGTCCATGGATGCAGACTGGTTACTCTGCGCCGGGAGCATCACCGAAGTCCCTCTCTGTGGCCCGTGTCCTGTCCATGGACGCAGACTGGTTACTCTGCGCCGGGAGCGTCACCGAAGTCCCTCTCTGTGGCCCGCGTCCTGTCCAGGGGCGTAGACTGGTTACTCTGCACCAGGAGCGTCACCGAAGTCCCTCTCTGTGGCCCGCTTCCTGTCCAGGGGCACAGGCTGGTTACTCTGCGCCGGGAGCGTCACCGAAGTCCCTCTCTGTGGCCCGCTTCCTGTCCAGGGGCACAGGCTGGTTACTTTACGCCGGGAGCATCACCGAAGTCCCTCTCTGTGGCCCGTGCCTGTCCATGGGCGCAGGCTGGTTACTCTGCGCCGGGAGTGTCACCGAAGTCCCTCTCTGTGGCCCGTGCCTGTCCAGGGGCACAGGCTGGTTACTCTGCGCCGGGAGCGTCACCGAAGTCCCTCTCTGTGGCCCGCGTCCTGTCCATGGACGCAGACTGGTTACTCTGCACCAGGAGCGTCACCGAAGTCCCTCTCTGTGGCCCGCTTCCTGTCCAGGGGCACAGGCTGGTTACTTTGTGCCAGGAGCGTCACCGAAGTCCCTCTCTGTGGCCCGCGTCCCGTCCAGGGGCGTAGACTGGTTACTCTGCACCAGGAGCGTCACCGAAGTCCCTCTCTGTGGCCCGCTTCCTGTCCAGGGGCACAGGCTGGTTACTCTGCGCCGGGAGCGTCACCGAAGTCCCTCTCTGTGGCCCGCTTCCTGTCCTTGGGCACAGGCTTGTTACTCTACGCCGGGAGCGTCACCGAAGTCCCTCTCTGTGGCCCGCGTCCCGTCCAGGGGCGTAGACTGGTTACTCTGCACCAGGAGCGTCACCGAAGTCCCTCTCTGTGGCCCGCTTCCTGTCCAGGGGCACAGGCTGGTTACTCTGCACCAGGAGCGTCACCGAAGTCCCTCTCTGTGGCCCGCTTCCTGTCCAGGGGCACAGGCTGGTTACTCTGCGCCGGAAGCGTCACCGAAGTCCCTCTCTGTGGCCCGTGTCCTGTCCATGGGCGCAAACAAAGAGTGTTTATGTACATGGACACCTTCCTGAACATACACAATCTAAAGCATTTAGCGTTTTCCATGTGTGCTGCACAAGACAGCACACATGGAAAAATCAAAAACGAGGAGAAATAAACCATTTCTCCTCGTTTTGCCAAGTTAAGACCAGGTTTTCCCTGGTCCTAATTCTGGCGCTGCCTCCTATTTACGCTGCCCTTGTAAATAGGCGGCAGGGTCAAAATCAACGGGTGTTGCGGTGGAACGCCCTCTGCAACACCCACTGCACACCCCTTTCATGCGAAGCATAGTGTGAAAGGGGGCCTTACTTACAAGGCCTTGTAAATAAGGCAAAGCCCCTATCGCCATGGAAATGTCACAAAACGTGACATTCTAGTGGTGAAAGGGGCTTGTCAGATGCCCCGGGGTTTGTGAATAAGTCCCATCTGTATTCTCTGCCCCTATAGCGGTGGGACAAGTGCTAGATTACCTGGCGGTGGAGCATCGATTTGCCACCAACAGAGATCCCTGGCCCACAATGCACTGGGCTCAGACCCGCCAGCTCGCTGTGCTGCCGCTCCCTCACCGCGCCAGATGCACAGGGAGCATCTCACGCATCGAGCAGCCATTTATGTTTTGTTTGAACAAAATAAACGTCCACTTAAAGAGATTCTTTTCTCCAACGTTTAATGAGTGGCAAATTTACACAAGGCGGCCACTCGGCAAAGGTGCAGGGCTGTCAAGAGAATCGCAGCACAGAGCTCGCCAGGCAGGGGTACCCGAGCCGACTGGGCACCCCTCTGAGCCAAGTCAACTCAACTCCAGCATCCGCGGCGTCCATCCCTCTGTGGTCTAAGATCAACATGGCCACGGCGACAGGAGGCTGCAAGATCATGAGCACAGCCCTCCAGCGACAGGGACTCCTCTCAAAAGGTGTCCAGGACTCTCCCAAAGAGCTTTGCAAACTGCGACAGTAAGTTCCTAATCCATGTATTAGAAAAATGTATTAATCAGTGGTTTTAATTAAAGTTACAGCTATAGTCCGTGCTATAAACTGGCTTTTTTCATTTTGATAGGGAGAGTGTCTGCACTTTTCTAGAGTGACATAATACTCTTAATTGGAGAGTACCGTCACTTATCGGAAACTAGCAGGTACTCAGATATTGGGTAAAAGCACTTCTCAGAAACATCAAGGTACTCTGGAACAGGGTATCGACACTTATTGGAAACAAACAGGTACTCTGGCACAGGGTCCCGGCACTTCTCAGAAACATCAAGGTACTCTGGTCCAGGGACAGAGTATCAGCACTTACCGGAAACAAGCAGCTACTCTGGTGCAGGGTAAAAGCACTTCTCAGAAAACATCAAGGTACTCTGGTACAGGGACAGGGTACAGACACTTCTCAGAAACATCAAGGTACTCTGGAACAGGGTCCCGGCACTTATCGGAAACAAACAGGTACTCTGGCACAGGGTCCCGGCACTTCTCAGAAACAGCAAGGTACTCTGGTCCAGGGACAGAGTATCAGCACTTACCGGAAACAAGCAGCTACTCTGGTGCAGGGTAAAAGCACTTCTCAGAAAACATCAAGGTACTCTGGTACAGGGACAGGGTACAGACACTTCTCGGAAACAAGCAGGTACTCTGGTATGTTTTTGAGTCCTTTTTGCCAAGCATTGAAAAGTGACGAGAGGCCCCAATTCTTGCACAAGATGTAAATATACACGTTACTGGTGATTGATTGTTGATTAATTTATTGTTTGGTTACTCAAAACCATTACATTAAAAACACATTAACGTTACCAGTGATCTCTCCTCTCCACCCAAGACACTTCCTTGCACAAGAAGCAGATATACACATTACCCGTTGTGAGAAGTTGGCCTGATATATGATGCTCACTAGTTCTAGTGATCGCCTTGTATCAGTCCAAACAACCCTTATGGTGATTGGTTGTAAGTCAACCTTATAGACCAGCTATCCTAGTAGCGTGGACAAGAGCAGTCTTTAGGCTAAACTCTTTATGGCATGTGAAGCCAGCTGTTTTACCACATATAACCCCTTGAATACCAAGTGAAAGGACACCACACAGGTGGTTATGAAAATAAACAGTTAATTATTAACTAACATACACCTCTGAACTCTTTGAGGTCAGAGGGCTAAGCACATGACTATACTGAAAAGGAAATACGAGTTCGCACAATATTTACAAGTGCGCCTTAGGGGCACGACAAACCATTTAATCAAAACAATGGAATGCGAGGAAAGAAAATACTGTAAGAAGATCCAGAGGCTGGAGGATCGCTGGGACTACGCTACAAATTAGGTAAGTAAGGAGCAGGAGGCCCACGGGACTCACGTGCAGAGTGGAAACTCACGCGCGATGCGTACCAACGTCTACGGATGCACCAGTCTTAGAAAGTTACGGATTCCGGACGAACCCGGCTGGATGGAGGGAAAACAACAGTGGACCTGGATAGTGAACACTGACTTCAGCACCTAGAAGCTTTAGTTACCTAACCCACAGGCTGCGGGTGCATAGGGCTGAAGTTGCGTCAGGTTTGCTGCGTTGATCCCGGTGATGCCTGAAAGAAGGAGTTGCTGGCAGGCAGCCAGATGGAGGAGTCCGGTGGTTCCAAGGACGGAACTAGAAAGAAGAAGTCCTGAAAGGGAAGGGGACAGAGTCTCGGTCACTAGCCAGTGACGGTGCTGGAACCAGGAGGGAACCAGATGCTGTCGCCGCAGTCAGGGGAAGGAAGGGTCGCTTCTCTCTGTAGCTGCGCGGAAAGGAGCTGCTCTTCACGACCAGGCTGGAGGCACGAGCTGTCCCACGTAGTCTGCTGCTGTTGGCGGTGTTGGATCGTCGAACTAGTCAACAGGCCTTGGCTAATGCAAGCCACGCGGTGGAACAAAGATGGCGTCTGGTGCGGACCAGGAGGGTCCGGGGTGCTTCTCTTTTGCAAGGAAGCAAGGGCCAGTCTGGGGGACCAGACCAGCAGTGTTGGATTCTTCGAGTCGTCGTCTCAGAGGTCACGAGCCAGCCGGCAAGTGACCAGACAACAGGACAAGCAGCAACCAGGCAAAAGGGCCCCACGCAGATCTCGTGGATGCTGGGGGGCTGGCCTTTGGTGCAGGAGCTGCGTCGGTGTGGGGCTTCTCAGACCCCAAAGCACTCACTCGAGGATCCCTCGGCGGTCGTGCTGGAAGCGCTGTGCAGGTTTCTCAAGATGGCCGTCTCCACGTTGCTCGTCGCACCCACGGGTCCCAGCTGTGCTGTGGATGTGGGTAGAGGTCAGAGGAGTCTGGAGGTCCGGGTCTTGTGAAGCTGAGTCGTCGGATTCCGGGATGGAAGGATTTGCAGCAAACCGCACAGGAGCTTGATGGTGCCTGCGAAGCAGGCTGGTCACTCCCTGACCATAGGGGAGATTCTTCAGTCTTCTGGTAATCAGGAGGTCGAAGGTCAAGAGTTTCTTCGTGGAAGTTGTCAAGATTAATCTAACTGGGAATGGGACCAGCTCCTACCTTTATTCAGCTAAAGGGGGCTGCACTACGACTAGGTCCCTCCTCTGGGTGGGAACAGGAAGGGGGTGGTTACACCCCCTTTCCTTTGTCCGGTCTTGCGCCAGCTCTGGGGCTGGAGTGCCCCAGGAACTGGTTTAGACCGGCATATGCACAGGGACACCTTGTGTGCCCCAGGCATGTCTCATTCCTTTCAGCCCTGGCCTACCTAATACACAAAATCCTGTCTGGGGTGGTGCTAGCACCTCCCAAGGCAGGAAACCCTTTGTCCGAGCCTCCCTCGCTGGAAGGACTCCCAGCAGCAGGAGGTCAGACTTGTGTCTGTGGTGGCAGCATCCATTTTGTGATGCTGAGGCTCGAGTTAACTTTAACCGGGGTTCACAGTTACATACATGTCGTGTCCCTCTAGAAGGGTGGAATGCTACCCCCGTCGCCAGAATTGGCGAGGGGGTAGTATTCCAATTCGTATGCCACCTTACTCGACATGTTTTGATAATGCTATACCAAAGTTAGCATTTGACCGCGAGGTTCATAATGCACTTAAGAGTATATGGTATAGCGTTATCATGGAACAGCTATTAGGACTTGCTTCCGCAAGCTGCAAACGGGCTCAGCTCATTCCAGAGCACCATCTCACATAATTCCAAGCACTTAGCCTTCAGGATTGATAAGGCCTGCCATAGGAGTGACTGATAGGAATATATGTGTCCATTTTAGGGTTAGATATAGGAATACTATATCTAAAGCAAAGGGTGATTACACCACCTTGCCCCAGCTGTCGTGCAGCCAGTTTTGTCTGTTTAGATGGCCAGCCAGGGGTGGCATAATACATGCTTCAGCCCCTGGTAGGCCCTAGATACACCTATGCCCTGGGTACCTATGGTACACTTGTACAGGGACTGATAAGGTGGCCCAATACCAATTGGTAAATGCACCTAAGGTACATGCTTGTCAATTTAGAGAGAGAACAGCTAGGCTGTGGGTCTGATTAGCAGGCCCACAGCCAGGGAAAGTGGTAAACCAGTGAAGCAAAAATCGGGGGTGACCATAGGATTGCAGACCCTACTGTCCTACACCCGTGACCTCCCCACTCCCTTCCACCCAAGGCTCTTCCTTGCACAAGAAGCAGATGTACATGTTACCTGTGACCTCTCCACCCGCTCTCCCCAAGACTCTTCCTTGCACCAGAAGCGGATATACACATTACCCTTGGCCTCTGGAGAAGTGTGGCTCACTGGTTAGAGCGGCAGACTCTGAAGCTGAGATCAGGCCCGGGACCAGGGTTCAAATCCCGACGCGGCAGGGTCTTGGGCTCAATGTCCGCGGACTCGATAATGCTCGCCTCAGCGCCTACTCTAATCATGGGTCCCACTCTGCAACTCTGTGCAATAGCTTGCTTAATCTCCACAACGGCCCCAACACTGGGATGCCTGGCTTCACCTTGGGGGTGCCCAGGAGGGGCATCTCACAGGGAGAGTCAGGAAGGGTTCCACAGCGTTATACAGCGCCGGGATGCCCCGTTGCTGGGGCAGCTGTGCGCTTTACAAGTATATTACATTTACTTTTTACATTTACATTTACATCTCCCACCCAAGACTCTTCCTTGCACCTGAAGCGGATGTACACGTTACCTCTGACCTCTCCACACCCCACCCAAGACTCTTCCTTACACCTGGCCTCTCCACAGCCTCCCACCCATGACTCTTCCTTGCACCAGAAGCAGATGTACACGTTACCCGTGGCCTCTCCGCTCCCTTCCACCCAAGACTCTTCCTTGCACCAGAAGCAGATGTACAAGTTACCGGTGGCCTCACCTCTCCCTTCCACCCAAGACTCTTCCTTGCACCCGAAGCAGATGTACACGTTACCCGTGGCCTCTCCGCTCCCTTCCACCCAAGACTCTTCCTTGCACCAGAAGTGGATGTACACGTTACCTGTGACCTCTCCTCTCCACCCAAGACTCTTTCTTGCACAAGAAGCAGATGTACACGTTACCCGTGACCTCTCCACTCGCTCTCCCCAAGACTCTTCCTTGCACAAGAAGCGGATGTACACGTTACGTGTGGCCTCTCCACTCCCTCCCACCCAAGACTCTTCCTTGCACCAGAAGTGGACATACACATTACCCATGCCCTCTGCACCCAGCCAAGACTCTTCCTTGCACAAGAAGCGGATGTACCCGTTACCCGTGACCTCTCCACTCCCTCCCACGCAAGACTCTTCCTTGCACCAGAAGTGGATATACACATTACCCATGCCCTCTGCAGCCAGCCAAGACTCTTCCTTGCACAAGAAGCGGATGTACCCGTTACCCGTGGCCTCTCCGCTCCCACCCAAGACTCTTCCTTGCACCTGAAGCAGATGTACACGTTACCCGTGGCCTCTCCACAGTCCCCCAAGACTCTTCCTTGCACCTGAAGCGTATGTACATGTTACACGTGGCCTCTCCGCAGCCTCCCACCCAAGACTCTTCCTTGCACAAGAAGCGGATGTACACGTTAACCGTGACCTCTCCACACCCATCCAAGACTCTTTCTTGCAGCAGACGTGGATGTACACGTTACCAGTGGCCTCTCCACTCCCTCCCACCCAAGACTCTTCCTTGCACCAGAAGCGGATGTACACGTTACCCGTGACCTCTCCCTTCCAACCAAGACTCTTCCTTGCACAAGAAGCGGATGTACACGTTACCCATGGCCTCTCCGCTCCCTCCCACCCAAGACTCTCCCTTGCACCTTAAGTAGATGTACACGTTACCCGTGGCCTTTCCACTCCCACCGAAGACTCTTCCTTGCACAAGAAGCAGATGTACACGTTACCTGTTGCCTCTCCGCTCCTTCCCACCCAAGACTCTTCCTTGCACAAGAAGCGGATGTACACGTTACCGATGGCCTCTCCGCTCCCTCCCACCCAAGACTCTCCCTTGCACCAGAAGCGGATGTACATGTTACCGATGGCCTCTCCGCTCCCTCCCACCCAAGACTCTTCCTTGCACAAGAAGCAGATGTACACGTTACCGATGGCCTCTCCGCTCCCTCCCACCCAAGACTCTCCCTTGCACCTTAAGTAGATGTACACGCTACCCGTGGCCTTTCCACTCCCACCGAAGACTCTTCCTCACACCAGAAGCGGATGTACACGATACCCGTGACCTCTAAGCTCTCGTCCACCCAAGACTCTTCCTTGCACAAGATGTGGATGTACATGTTACCCGTGACCTCTCCACACCCACTGAAGACTTCCTTGCAACAGAAGCTGATGTACACGTTACCTGTGGCCTCTCCGCTCGCTCCCACCCAAGACTCTTCCTTGCAAAAGAAGTGGATGTACACGTTACCTGTGGCCTCACCGCTCCCTCCCACCCAAGACTCTTCCTTGCACCAGAAGTGGATGTACACGTTACCTGTGGCCTCTCCGCTCGCTCCCACCCAAGACTCTTCCTTGCACCAGAAGCGGATACACACGTTACCTGTGGCCTCTCCTCAGCCTCCCACCCAAGACTCTTCCTTGCACCAGAAGTGGATGTACACGTTACCCGTGGCCTCTCCGCTCCCTCCCACCCAAGATACTCCTTGCACCAGAAGCAAATGTACACGTTACCCGTGGCCTCTCTGCAGCCTCCCACCCAAGACACTTCCTTGCACCAGAAGCGGATGTACACAGTAGCCGTGGCCTTTCCGCAGTCTCCCACCCAAGACTCTTCCTTGCACCAGAAGTGGATGTACACGTTACCCATGGCCTCTCCGCTCTCTTCCACCCAAGACTCTTCCTTGCACCAGAAGTGGATGTACACGTTACCCGTGGCCTCTCCGATCCCTCCCACCCAAGACACTTCCTTGCACCAGAAGCGGATGTACACATTAGCCGTGGCCTTTCCGCAGTCTCCCACCCAAGACTCTTCCTTGCACCAGAAGTGGATGTACACATTACCCATGTCCTCTCTGCTCTCTTCCACCCAAGACTCTTCCTTGCACCAGATGTGGATGTACACGTTACCCATGGCCTCTCCACTCCCACCCAAGACTCTTCCTTGCACCTGAAGTGGATGTACATGTTACCCGTGGCCTCCTCGCAGCCTCCCACCCAAGACTCTTCCTTGCACCAGAAGTGGTTGTACACGTTACCAGTGGCCTCTCCGCTCTCTTCCAACCCAAGACTATTCCTTGCACCGGAAGTGGATTAACACGTTACCCATGTCCTCTCTGCTCTCTTCCACCCAAGACTCTTCCTTGCACCAGATGTGGATGTACACGTTACCCATGGCCTCTCCACTCCCACCCAAGACTCTTCCTTGCACCTGAAGTGGATGTACATGTTACCCGTGGCCTCCTCGCAGCCTCCCACCCAAGACTCTTCCTTGCACCAGAAGTGGTTGTACACGTTACCAGTGGCCTCTCCGCTCTCTTCCACCCAAGACTATTCCTTGCACCGGAAGTGGATTAACACGTTACCCATGGCCCAGGCGCTCTCCCACCCTAGACTGTTCCTTGTTCTTGCACAAGAAGCGAATGTACACGTTACTCGTGACCTCTCCACACCGCGTTCTTGCAAAAGAAGCGGATGTAACATGTTGCACTTCCCTCCCTCCTGCTTCCGATGGGGTTTGCGAACACGCAGTTGTGAAATGGCTACTGCCCACTTCTATCCATCTCGGGTGATGTTGTGAGTTTGGTGTTTGCCCTCCCCCCGCCCGGGAGGCCTCAAACTACTTCCGCTTCCGGGTTCTCTGTGGTTTGAAAGAAGTCAGATGCTGACTCCACATTCTGTCCCTAGTGCTGGGCGCCAGCGGCCTCCCACGCATGCTGTGTTCTGGTGCTTGGCCCCAGCGGCCTCTCACACATGCTGTGTCTTGGTGCTTGGCACCAGCGGCCTCTCACACATGCTGTGTTGTGGACCCCAGTGGCCTCTCACACATGATGTGTCCTGGTGCTTGGCCCCAGCTGCCTCTCACACATGCTGTGTCCTCACGCTGGGCCCCAGCTGCCTCTCACCCATGCTGTGTCCTGGTTCTGGGCCCCAGCGGCCTCTCACACATGATGTGTCCTGGTGCTTGGCCCCAGCTGCCTCTCACACATGCTGTGTCCTCACGCTGGGCCCCAGCGGCCTCTCACACATGCTGTGTCCTGGTGCTGGGCCCCAGTGGCCTCTCACACATGCTGTGTCCTGGTGCTGGGCCTCATTGTCCTCTCACACATGCTGTGTCCTGGTGCTGGGCCCCCACAGCCTCTCACACATGCTGTGTCCTGGGCCCCCGCGGCCTCTCAGACATGCTGTGTCCTGGTGCTGGGCCCCCGCGGCCTCTCACACATGCTGTGTCCTGGGCCCCCGCGGCCGCTCAGACATGCTGTGTCCTGGTGCTGGGCCCCCGCGGCCTCTCACACATGCTGTGTCCTGGGTCCCCGCGGCCTCTCAGACATGCTGTGTCCTGGTGCTGGGCCCCCAGCGGCATCTCGCACATGCTGTGTCCTGGGCCCCAGCGGCCTCTCACACATGCTGTGTCCTGGTGCTTGGCCCAAGCGGCCTCTCACACATGCCGTGTCCTGGGCCCTAGTGGCCTCTCACACATGCTGTATCCTGGTGCTGGGCCCCAGCGGCCTCTCACACATGCTGTGTCCTGGTGCTGGGTCCCAGCGGCCTCTCACACATGCTGTGTCCTGGTGCTGGGCCCCAGCGGCCTCTCACACATGCTGTGTCCTGGTGCTGGGCCCCAGCGGCCTCTCACACATGCCGTGTCCTGGGCCCCAGCGGCCTCTCACACATGCTGTGTCCTGGTGCTGGGCCCCAGCGGCCTCTCACACATGCCGTGTCCTGGGCCCCAGCGAACTCACACATGCTGTGTCCTGGGCCCAAGCGGCCTCTCACACATGCCGTGTCCTGGGCCCCAGTGGCCTCTCACACATGCTGTATCCTGGTGCTGGGCCCCAGTGGCCTCTCACACATGCTGTGTCCTGGTGCTGGGCCCAAGCGGCCTCTCACACATGCTGTGTCCTGGGCCCCAGTGGCCTCTCACACATGCTGTGTCCTGGTGCTGGGCCCCAGCGGCCTCTCACACATGCTGTGTCCTGGTGCTGGGCCCCAGCGGCCTCTCACACATGCTGTGTCCTGGTGCTGGCCCCAGTGGCCTCTCACACATGCTGTGTCCTCACGCTGGGCCCCAGTGGCCTCTCACACATGCTGTGTCCTGGTGCTGGGTCTCAGCGGCCTCTCACACATGCTGTGTCCTGGTGCTGGGCCCCCGCGGCCTCTCACACATGCTGTGTCCTGGGCCCCAGTGGCCTCTCACACATGCTGTGTCCTGGGCCCCAGTGGCCTCTCACACATGCTGTGTCCTGGTGCTGGGCCCCAGCGGCCTCTCACACATGCTGTGTCCTGGTGCTGGGCCCCAGCGGCCTCTCACACATGCTGTGTCCTGGTGCTGGGTCTCAGCGGCCTCTCACACATGCTGTGTCCTGGTGCTGGGTCTCAGCGGCCTCTCACACATGCTGTGTCCTGGGCCCCCGCGGCCTCTCAGACATGCCGTGTCCTCACGCTGGGCCCCAGTGGCCTCTCACACATGCTGTGTCCTGGTGCTGGGCCCCAGCGGCCTCTCACACATGCTGTGTCCTGGTGCTGGGCCCCAGCGGCCTCTCACACATGCCGTGTCCTGGGCCCCAGCGGCCTCACACATGCTGTGTCCTGGGCCCCAGCGGCCTCACACATGCTGTGTCCTGGGCCCCAGTGGCCTCTCACACATGCCGTGTCCTGGCGCTGGGCCCCAGCGGCCTCTCACACATGCCGTGTCCTGGGCCCCAGCGGCCTCACACATGCTGTGTCCTGGGCCCCAGTGGCCTCTCACACATGCTGTGTCCTGGTGCTGGGCCCCAGCGGCCTCTCACACATGCCGTGTCCTGGTGCTGGGCCGCAGCGGCCTCTCTCACATGCTGTGTCCTGGTATTGGGCCCCAGCGGCCTCTCACACATGCCGTGTCCTGGTGCTGGGTCTCAGCGGCCTCTCACACATGCCGTGTCCTGGGCCCAAGCGGCCTCTCACACATGCTGTGTCCTGGTGCTGGGCCCCAGCGGCCTCTCACACATGCAGTGTCCTGGGCCCAAGCGGCCTCTCACACATGCTGTGTCCTGGGCCCCAGCGGCCTCACACATGCTGTGTCCTGGTGTTGCGCCCCAGCGGCCTCTCACACATGCTGTGTCCTCACGCTGGGCCTCAGCGGCCTCCCACGCATGCTGTGTCCTGGGCCCCAGCGGCCTCACACATGCTGTGTCCTGGGCCCCAGCGGCCTCACACATGCCGTGTCCTGGGCCCCAGCGGCCTCACACATGCTGTGTCCTGGGCCCCAGCGGCCTCTCACACATGCTGTGTCCTGGGCCCCAGCAGCCTCCCACGCATGCTGTGTCCTGGTGCTGGGCCCCAGCGGCCTCTCACACATGCTGTGTCCTGGTGCTGGGCCCCAGCGGCCTCTCACACATGCTGTGTCCTGATGCTGGGCCCCAGTGGCCTCTCACACATGCTGTGTCCTGATGCTGGGCCCCAGCGGCCTCTCACACATGCTGTGTCCTGATGCTGGGCCCCAGCGGCCTCTCACACATGCTGTGTCCTGGTGCTGGGACCCAGCAGCCTCTCACACATGCCGTGTCCTGGTGCTGGGCCCCAGCGGCCTCTCACACATGCTGTGTCCTGGTGCTGGGCCCCAGCGGCCTCTCTCACATGCCGTGTCATGGTGCTGGGTCTCAGCGGCCTCTCACACATGCTGTGTCCTGGTGCTGGGCCCCAGCAGCCTCTCTCACATGCTGTGTCCTGGTGCTGGGTCTCAGCGGCCTCTCACACATGCTGTGTCCTGGTGCTGGGCCCCAGCAGCCTCTCTCACATGCCGTGTCCTGGTGCTGGGCCCCAGCGGCCTCTCACACATGCTGTGTCCTGGTGCTGGGCCCCAGCAGCCTCTCTCACATGCCGTGTCCTGGTGCTGGGTCTCAGCGGCCTCTCACACATGCTGTGTCCTCACGCTGGGCCCCAGCGGCCTCTCACACATGCTGTGTCCTGGTGCTGGGTCTCAGTGGCCTCTCACACATGCTGTGTCCTGGTGCTGGGTCTCAGCGGCCTCTCACACATGCTGTGTCCTGGTGCTGGGCCCCCGCGGCCTCTCACACATGCTGTGTCCTGGGCCCCAGTGGCCTCTCACACATGCTGTGTCCTGGGCCCCAGTGGCCTCTCACACATGCTGTGTCCTGGTGCTGGGCCCCAGCGGCCTCTCACACATGCTGTGTCCTGGTGCTGGGCCCCAGCGGCCTCTCACACATGCTGTGTCCTGGTGCTGGGTCTCAGCGGCCTCTCACACATGCTGTGTCCTGGTGCTGGGTCTCAGCGGCCTCTCACACATGCTGTGTCCTGGGCCCCCGCGGCCTCTCAGACATGCCCTGTCCTCACGCTGGGCCCCAGTGGCCTCTCACACATGCTGTGTCCTGGTGCTGGGCCCCAGCGGCCTCTCACACATGCTGTGTCCTGGTGCTGGGCCCCAGCGGCCTCTCACACATGCCGTGTCCCGGGCCCCAGCGGCCTCACACATGCTGTGTCCTGGGCCCCAGCGGCCTCACACATGCTGTGTCCTGGGCCCCAGTGGCCTCTCACACATGCCGTGTCCTGGTGCTGGGCCCCAGCGGCCTCTCACACATGCCGTGTCCTGGGCCCCAGCGGCCTCACACATGCTGTGTCCTGGGCCCCAGTGGCCTCTCACACATGCTGTGTCCTGGTGCTGGGCCCCAGCGGCCTCTCACACATGCCGTGTCCTGGTGCTGGGCCGCAGCGGCCTCTCTCACATGCTGTGTCCTGGTATTGGGCCCCAGCGGCCTCTCACACATGCCGTGTCCTGGTGCTGGGTCTCAGCGGCCTCTCACACATGCCGTGTCCTGGGCCCAAGCGGCCTCTCACACATGCTGTGTCCTGGTGCTGGGCCCCAGCGGCCTCTCACACATGCAGTGTCCTGGGCCCAAGCGGCCTCTCACACATGCTGTGTCCTGGGCCCCAGCGGCCTCACACATGCTGTGTCCTGGTGTTGCGCCCCAGCGGCCTCTCACACATGCTGTGTCCTCACGCTGGGCCTCAGCGGCCTCCCACGCATGCTGTGTCCTGGGCCCCAGCGGCCTCACACATGCTGTGTCCTGGGCCCCAGCGGCCTCACACATGCCGTGTCCTGGGCCCCAGCGGCCTCACACATGCTGTGTCCTGGGCCCCAGCGGCCTCTCACACATGCTGTGTCCTGGGCCCCAGCAGCCTCCCACGCATGCTGTGTCCTGGTGCTGGGCCCCAGCGGCCTCTCACACATGCTGTGTCCTGGTGCTGGGCCCCAGCGGCCTCTCACACATGCTGTGTCCTGATGCTGGGCCCCAGCGGCCTCTCACACATGCTGTGTCCTGGTGCTGGGTCTCAGCGGCCTCTCACACATGCCGTGTCCTGGTGCTGGGCCCCAGCGGCCTCTCTCACATGCCGTGTCCTGGTGCTGGGCCCCAGCGGCCTCTCTCACATGCCGTGTCCTGGTGCTGGGCCCCAGCGGCCTCTCTCACATGCCGTGTCCTGATGCTGGGCCCCAGCGGCCTCTCACACATGCTGTGTCCTGGTGCTGGGCCCCAGCAGCCTCTCACACATGCCATGTCCTGGTGCTGGGCCCCAGCGGCCTCTCACACATGCTGTGTCCTGGTGCTGGGCCCCAGCAGCCTCTCTCACATGCCGTGTCCTGGTGCTGGGTCTCAGCGGCCTCTCACACATGCTGTGTCCTCACGCTGGGCCCCAGCGGCCTCTCACACATGCTGTGTCCTGGTGCTGGGTCTCAGCGGCCTCTCACACATGCCGTGTCCTGATGCTGGGCCCCAGCAGCCTCTCACACATGCCGTGTCCTGGTGCTGGGCCCCAGCGGCCTCTCTCACATGCCGTGTCCTGGTGCTGGGCCCCAGCGGCCTCTCTCACATGCCGTGTCCTGGTGCTGGGCACCAGCGGCCTCTCTCACATGCCGTGTCCTGGTGCTGGGTCTCAGCGGCCTCTCACACATGCCGTGTCCTGGTGCTGGGTCTCAGCGGCCTCTCACACATGCCGTGTCCTGGTGCTGGGTCTCAGCGGCCTCTCACACATGCCGTGTCCTGGTGCTGGGCCCCAGCGGCCTCTCACACATGCCGTGTCCTGGTGCTGGGCCCCAGCGGCCTCTCACACATGCCGTGTCCTGGTGCTGGGCCCCAGCGGCCTCTCTCACATGCCATGTCCTGGTTTTGGGCCCCAGCGGCCTCTCACACATGCTGTGTCCTGGTATTGGGCCCTAGCGGCCTCACACATGCTGTGTCCTGGGCCCCAGCGGCCTCACACATGCTGTGTCCTGAGCCCCAGTGGCCTCTCACACATGCTGGTTCCTGGTGCTGGGCCCCAGCGGGCTCTCACACATGCTGTGTCCTGGTGCTGCGCCCCAGCGGGCTCTCACACATGCCGTGTCCTGGTGCTGGGTCTCAGCGGCCTCTCACACATGCTGTGTCCTGGTGCTGGGCCCCAGCAGCCTCTCTCACATGCCGTGTCCTGGTGCTGGGTCTCAGCGGCCTCTCACACATGCTGTGTCCTGGTGCTGGGCCCCAGCAGCCTCTCTCACATGCCGTGTCCTGGTGCTGGGCCCCAGCGGCCTCTCACACATGCTGTGTCCTGGTGCTGGGCCCCAGCAGCCTCTCTCACATGCCGTGTCCTGGTGCTGGGTCTCAGCGGCCTCTCACACATGCTGTGTCCTCACGCTGGGCCCCAGCGGCCTCTCACACATGCTGTGTCCTGGTGCTGGGTCTCAGCGGCCTCTCACACATGCCGTGTCCTGGTGCTGGGCCCCAGCGGCCTCTCTCACATGCCGTGTCCTGGTGCTGGGCCCCAGCGGCCTCTCTCACATGCCGTGTCCTGGTGCTGGGCCCCAGCGGCCTCTCTCACATGCCGTGTCCTGGTGCTGGGCACCAGCGGCCTCTCTCACATGCCGTGTCCTGCTGCTGGGTCTCAGCGGCCTCTCACACATGCCGTGTCCTGGTGCTGGGTCTCAGCGGCCTCTCACACATGCCGTGTCCTGGTGCTGGGCCCCAGCGGCCTCTCACACATGCCGTGTCCTGGTGCTGGGCCCCAGCGGCCTCTCACACATGCCGTGTCCTGGTGCTGGGCCCCAGCGGCCTCTCTCACATGCCATGTCCTGGTTTTGGGCCCCAGCGGCCTCTCACACATGCTGTGTCCTGGTATTGGGCCCCAGCGGCCTCACACATGCTGTGTCCTGGGCCCCAGCGGCCTCACACACATGCTGTGTTGTGGACCCCAGTGGCCTCTCACACATGCTGTGTCCTGGTGCTGGGCCCCAGCGGGCTCTCACACATGCTGTGTCCTGGGCCCCAGCGGCCTCACACATGCTGTGTCCTGGGCCCCAGTGGCCTCTCACACATGCTGTGTCCTGGTGCTGGGCCCCAGCGGCCTCTCACACATGCCGTGTCCTGGGCCCCAGCGGCCTCACACATGCTGTGTCCTGGGCCCCAGTGGCCTCTCACACATGCTGTGTCCTGGTGCTGGGCCCCAGCGGCCTCTCACACATGCCGTGTCCTGGTGCTGGGCCGCAGCGGCCTCTCTCACATGCTGTGTCCTGGTATTGGGCCCCAGCGGCCTCTCACACATGCCGTGTCCTGGTGCTGGGTCTCAGCGGCCTCTCACACATGCCGTGTCCTGGGCCCAAGCGGCCTCTCACACATGCTGTGTCCTGGTGCTGGGCCCCAGCGGCCTCTCACACATGCAGTGTCCTGGGCCCAAGCGGCCTCTCACACATGCTGTGTCCTGGGCCCCAGCGGCCTCACACATGCTGTGTCCTGGTGTTGCGCCCCAGCGGCCTCTCACACATGCTGTGTCCTCACGCTGGGCCTCAGCGGCCTCCCACGCATGCTGTGTCCTGGGCCCCAGCGGCCTCACACATGCTGTGTCCTGGGCCCCAGCGGCCTCACACATGCCGTGTCCTGGGCCCCAGCGGCCTCACACATGCTGTGTCCTGCCCCCCAGCGGCCTCTCACACATGCTGTGTCCTGGGCCCCAGCAGCCTCCCACGCATGCTGTGTCCTGGTGCTGGGCCCCAGCGGCCTCTCACACATGCTGTGTCCTGGTGCTGGGCCCCAGCGGCCTCTCACACATGCTGTGTCCTGATGCTGGGCCCCAGTGGCCTCTCACACATGCTGTGTCCTGATGCTGGGCCCCAGCGGCCTCTCACACATGCTGTGTCCTGATGCTGGGCCCCAGCGGCCTCTCACACATGCTGTGTCCTGGTGCTGGGCCCCAGCAGCCTCTCACACATGCCATGTCCTGGTGCTGGGCCCCAGCGGCCTCTCACACATGCTGTGTCCTGGTGCTGGGCCCCAGCGGCCTCTCTCACATGCCGTGTCCTGGTGCTGGGTCTCAGCGGCCTCTCACACATGCTGTGTCCTGGTGCTGGGCCCCAGCAGCCTCTCTCACATGCCGTGTCCTGGTGCTGGGTCTCAGCGGCCTCTCACACATGCTGTGTCCTGGTGCTGGGCCCCAGCAGCCTCTCTCACATGCCGTGTCCTGGTGCTGGGCCCCAGCGGCCTCTCACACATGCTGTGTCCTGGTGCTGGGCCCCAGCAGCCTCTCTCACATGCCGTGTCCTGGTGCTGGGTCTCAGCGGCCTCTCACACATGCTGTGTCCTCACGCTGGGCCCCAGCGGCCTCTCACACATGCTGTGTCCTGGTGCTGGGTCTCAGCGGCCTCTCACACATGCCGTGTCCTGATGCTGGGCCCCAGCAGCCTCTCACACATGCCGTGTCCTGGTGCTGGGCCCCAGCGGCCTCTCTCACATGCCGTGTCCTGGTGCTGGGCCCCAGCGGCCTCTCTCACATGCCGTGTCCTGGTGCTGGGCACCAGCGGCCTCTCTCACATGCCGTGTCCTGGTGCTGGGTCTCAGCGGCCTCTCACACATGCCGTGTCCTGGTGCTGGGTCTCAGCGGCCTCTCACACATGCCGTGTCCTGGTGCTGGGTCTCAGCGGCCTCTCACACATGCCGTGTCCTGGTGCTGGGCCCCAGCGGCCTCTCACACATGCCGTGTCCTGGTGCTGGGCCCCAGCGGCCTCTCACACATGCCGTGTCCTGGTGCTGGGCCCCAGCGGCCTCTCTCACATGCCATGTCCTGGTTTTGGGCCCCAGCGGCCTCTCACACATGCTGTGTCCTGGTATTGGGCCCTAGCGGCCTCACACATGCTGTGTCCTGGGCCCCAGCGGCCTCACACATGCTGTGTCCTGAGCCCCAGTGGCCTCTCACACATGCTGTGTCCTGGTGCTGGGCCCCAGCGGGCTCTCACACATGCTGTGTCCTGGTGCTGCGCCCCAGCGGGCTCTCACACATGCCGTGTCCTGGTGCTGGGTCTCAGCGGCCTCTCACACATGCTGTGTCCTGGTGCTGGGCCCCAGCAGCCTCTCTCACATGCCGTGTCCTGGTGCTGGGTCTCAGCGGCCTCTCACACATGCTGTGTCCTGGTGCTGGGCCCCAGCAGCCTCTCTCACATGCCGTGTCCTGGTGCTGGGCCCCAGCGGCCTCTCACACATGCTGTGTCTTGGTGCTGGGCCCCAGCAGCCTCTCTCACATGCCGTGTCCTGGTGCTGGGTCTCAGCGGCCTCTCACACATGCTGTGTCCTCACGCTGGGCCCCAGCGGCCTCTCACACATGCTGTGTCCTGGTGCTGGGTCTCAGCGGCCTCTCACACATGCCGTGTCCTGATGCTGGGCCCCAGCAGCCTCTCACACATGCCGTGTCCTGGTGCTGGGCCCCAGCGGCCTCTCTCACATGCCGTGTCCTGGTGCTGGGCCCCAGCGGCCTCTCTCACATGCCGTGTCCTGGTGCTGGGCACCAGCGGCCTCTCTCACATGCCGTGTCCTGGTGCTGGGTCTCAGCGGCCTCTCACACATGCCGTGTCCTGCTGCTGGGTCTCAGCGGCCTCTCACACATGCCGTGTCCTGGTGCTGGGTCTCAGCGGCCTCTCACACATGCCGTGTCCTGGTGCTGGGCCCCAGCGGCCTCTCACACATGCCGTGTCCTGGTGCTGGGCCCCAGCGGCCTCTCACACATGCCGTGTCCTGGTGCTGGGCCCCAGCGGCCTCTCTCACATGCCATGTCCTGGTTTTGGGCCCCAGCGGCCTCTCACACATGCTGTGTCCTGGTATTGGGCCCCAGCGGCCTCACACATGCTGTGTCCTGGGCCCCAGCGGCCTCACACATGCTGTGTCCTGAGCCCCAGTGGCCTCTCACACATGCTGTGTCCTGGTGCTGGGCCCCAGCGGGCTCTCACACATGCTGTGTCCTGGTGCTGCGCCCCAGCGGCCTCTCACACATGCTGTGTCCTGGTGCTGGGCCCCAGTGGCCTCTCACACATGCTGTATCCTCACGCTGGGCCCCAGCGGCCTCTCACACATGCTGTGTCCTGGTGTTGGGCCCCAGCGGCCTCTCACACATGCTGTCCTGGTGCTTGGCCCCAGCAGCCTCTCACACATGCTGTGTCCTCACGCTGGGCCCCAGCGGCCTCACACATGCTGTGTCCTGGTGCTGGGCCCCAGCGGCCTCTCACACATGCCGTGTCCTGGTGCTGGGTCTCAGCGGCCTCTCTCACATGCTGTGTCCTGGTGCTGGGCCCCAGGGGCCTCTCACACATGCCGTATCCTGGTGCTGGGTCTCAGGGGCCTCTCACACATGCCGTGTCCTGGTGCTGGGTCTCAGCGGCCTCTCACACATGCTGTGTCCTGGTGCTGGGCCCCAGCGGCCTCTCACACATGCCGTGTCCTGGTGCTGGGTCTCAGCGGCCTCTCACACATGCTGTGTCCTGGTGCTGGGCCCCAGCGGCCTCTCTCACATGCCGTTTCCTGGTGCTGGGTCTCAGCGGCCTCTCACACATGCTGTGTCCTCACGCTGGGCCCCAGCGGCCTCTCACACATGCTGTGTCCTGGTGCTGGGTCTCAGCGGCCTCTCACACATGCCTTGTCCTGATGCTGGGCCCCAGCAGCCTCTCACACATGCCGTGTCCTGGTGCTGGGCCCCAGCGGCCTCTCTCACATGCCGTGTCCTGGTGCTGGGCCCCAGCGGCCTCTCTCACATGCCGTGTCCTGGTGCTGGGCCCCAGCGGCCTCTCTCACATGCCGTGTCCTGGTGCTGGGCACCAGCGGCCTCTCTCACATGCCGTGTCCTGGTGCTGGGTCTCAGCGGCCTCTCTCACATGCCGTGTCCTGGTGCTGGGTCTCAGCGGCCTCTCACACATGCCGTGTCCTGGTGCTGGGTCTCAGCGGCCTCTCACACATGCCGTGTCCTGGTGCTGGGCCCCAGCGGCCTCTCACACATGCCGTGTCCTGGTGCTGGGCCCCAGCGGCCTCTCACACATGCCGTGTCCTGGTGCTGGGCCCCAGCGGCCTCTCTCACATGCCGTGTCCTGGTTTTGGGCCCCAGCGGCCTCTCACACATGCTGTGTCCTGGTATTGGGCCCCAGCGGCCTCACACATGCTGTGTCCTGGGCCCCAGCGGCCTCACACATGCTGTGTCCTGGGCCCCAGTGGCCTCTCACACATGCTGTGTCCTGGTGCTGGGCCCCAGTGGCCTCTCACACATGCTGTGTCCTGGTGCTGCGCCCCAGCGGCCTCTCACACATGCTGTGTCCTGGTATTGGGCCCCAGCGGCCTCACACATGCTGTGTCCTGGGCCCCAGCGGCCTCACACATGCTGTGTCCTGGGCCCCAGTGGCCTCTCACACATGCTGTGTCCTGGTGCTGGGCCCCAGCGGCCTCTCACACATGCTGTGTCCTGGTGCTGCGCCCCAGCGGCCTCTCACACATGCTGTGTCCTGGTGCTGGGCCCCAGTGGCCTCTCACACATGCTCTATCCTCACGCTGGGCCCCAGCGGCCTCTCACACATGCTGTGTCCTGGTGTTGGGCCCCAGCGGCCTCTCACACATGCTGTCCTGGTGCTTGGCCCCAGCAGCCTCTCACACATGCTGTGTCCTCACGCTGGGCCCCAGCGGCCTCACACATGCTGTGTCCTCACACTGGGCCCCAGCAGCCTCCCACTCATGCTGTGTCCTGGTACTGGGCCCCAGCGGCCTCTCACACATGCTGTGTCCTGGTGCTGGGCCCCAGCGGCCTCTCGCACATGCTGTGTCCTGGTGCTGGGCCCCAGCGGCCTCTCACACATGCCGTGTCCTGGTGCTGGGTCTCAGCGGCCTCTCACACATGCTGTGTCCTGGTGCTGGGCCCCAGCGGCCTCTCACACATGCCGTGTCCTGGTGCTGGGTCTCAGGGGCCTCTCACACATGCTGTGTCCTGGTGCTGGGCCCCAGCGGCCTCTCGCACATGCTGTGTCCTGGTGCTGGGTCTCAGCGGCCTCTCACACATGCCGTCTCCTTCTCCTGGTGCTGGGCCCCAGCGGCCTCTCACACATGCTGTGTCCTGGTGCTGGCCCCCAGCGGCCTCTAACACATGCTGTGTCCTGGTGCTGGGTCTCAGCGGCCTCTCACACATGCCGTGTCCTGGTGCTGGTTCTCAGCGGCCTCTCACACATGCCGTGTCCTGGTGCTGGGTCTCAGCGGCCTCTCACACATGCCGTGTCCTGGTGCTGGGCCCCAGCGGCCTCTCACACATGCTGTGTCCTGGGCCCCAGCGGCCTCTCACACATGCTGTGTCCTGATGCTGGGCCCCAGCAGCCTCTCACACATGCTGTGTCCTGATGCTGGGCCCCAGCGGCCTCTCACACATGCTGTGTCCTCACGCTGGGCCCCAGCGGCCTCTCACACATGCCGTGTCCTGGTGCTGGGCTCCAGCGGCCTCTCACACATGCTGTGTCCTGGGCCCCAGTGGCCTCTCACACATGCTGTGTCCTGGTGCTGGGCCCCAGCGGCCTCTCACACATGCTGTAGCCTGGTGCTGGGCCCCAGCGGCCTCTCACACATGCTGTGTCCTGGTGCTGGGCCCCAGCGGCCTCTCACACATGCTGTGTCCTGGTGCTGGGCCCCAGCGGCCTCTCACACATGCTGTGTCCTGGTGCTGGGCCCCAGCGGCCTCTCACACATGCTGTGTCCTGGTGCTGGGCCCCAGCGGCCTCTCACACATGCTGTGTCCTGGTGCTGGGCCCCAGCGGCCTCTCACACATGCTGTGTCCTAATGCTGGGCCCCAGCGGCCTCTCACACATGCTGTGTCCTGGTGCTGGGCCCCAGCGGCCTCTCACACATGCTGTGTCCTGGTGCTGGGCCCCAGCGGCCTCTCGCACATGCTGTGTCCTGGTGCTGGGCCCCCGTGGCCTCTCACACATGCCGTGTCCTGGTGCTGGGCCCCAGCGGCCTCTCACACATGCTGTGTCCTGGTGCTGGGCCCCAGCGGCCTCTCACACATACTGTGTCCTGGTGCTGGGCCCCAGCGGCCTCTCACACATGCCATGTCCTGGTGCTGGGTCTCAGTGGCCTCTCACACATGCCGTGTCCTGGTGCTGGCCCCCAGCGACCTCTCACACATGCCGTGTCCTGGTGCTGGGTCTCAGCGGCCTCTCACACATGCTGTGTCCTGGGCCCCAGCGGCCTCTCACACATGCTGTGTCCTGGTGCTGGGCCCCAGCAGCCTCTCACACATGCCGTGTCCTGGGTCTCAGCGGCCTCTCACACATGCTGTGTCCTGGTGCTGGGCCCCCGCGGTCTCTCACACATGCTGTGTCCTCATGCTGGGCCTCAGCGGCCTCCCACGCATGCTGTGTCCTGGGCCCCAGCGGCCTCTCACACATGCTGTGCCCTGGTGCTGGGCCCCAGCGGTCTCTCACACATGCCGTGTCCTGGTGCTGGGTCTCAGCGGCCTCTCACACATGCTGTGCCCTGGTGCTGGGCCCCAGCGGTCTCTCACACATGCCGTGTCCTGGTGCTGGGTCTCAGCGGCCTCACACATGCTGTGCCCTGGTGCTGGTCCCCAGCGGTCTCTCACACATGCCGTGCCCTGGTGCTGGGTCTCAGCGGCCTCTCACACATGCTGTGCCCTGGTGCTGGGCCCCAGCGGTCTCTCACACATGCTGTGTCCTGGTGCTGGGTCTCAGTGGCCTCACACATGCTGTGCCCTGGTGCTGGGCCCCAGCGGTCTCTCACACATGCCGTGTCCTGGTGCTGGGTCTCAGCGGCCTTTCACACATGCTGTGCCCTGGTGCTGGGCCCCAGCGGTCTCTCACACATGCCGTGTCCTGGTGCTGGGTCTCAGTGGCCTCTCACACATGCTGTGTCCTGGTGCTGGGTCTCAGTGGCCTCTTACACATGCTGTGCCCTGGTGCTGGGCCCCAGCGGTCTCTCACACATGCCGTGTCCTGGTGCTGGGTCTCAGCGGTCTCTCACACATGCCGTGTCCTGGTGCTGGGTCTCAGCGGCCTCTCACACATGCTGTGTCCTAGTATTGGGCCCCAGCGGCCTCACACACATGCTGTGTCCTGGTGCTGGGCCCCAGTGTCCTGGTTGTCACTCTTGGGAAGAGTGACTCCTCACTGGCCACATTTAGATCCTCACTTTCCTTTTTTTATTGTCTTTGCAGATAGTTCTGGTCTCTTCCTTCCCGTTGCTGAGCAGTGGGAGGCGCAGCCCTTAGATTTCAGGAAACCTCTCCCAGCAGCTGGCTGCCTCCATCAGGCGCCTCTGCATCACCCTCAGCAGACACAGAGGAAGCATCTACCCTCAGACATAGCAGTGGAGGCATCGCTCCTCAGCAGACAGAGGAGGCATGTCCTCTCAGCAGACACAAAGGAACCATCTCCCTTAGAAACAGTAGAAGAGGTGTTGCCCCTCAGCAGACACAGAGGAGGCATCGCTTCTTAGCAGACACTGAGGAGGCATCTCCCCTCAGAAGCAGCAGAGGAGGCATTGCCTCATAGCAGACACAGAGGAGCCATCTCCCTCAGAAACAGTAGAAGAGGCGTTGCCCCTCAGCAGACACAGAGGAGGCGTTGCTCCTCAGCAGACAGAGGAGGCATGTCCTCTCAGCAGACACAGAGGAGGCATCTCCCCTCAGCAGACAGAGGAGGCATGTCCTCTCAGCAGACACAAAGGAACCATCTCCCTCAGAAACAGTAGAAGAGGCGTTGCCCCTCAGCAGACACAGAGGAGGCATCGCTTCTTAGCAGACACTGAGGAGGCATCTCCCCTCAGAAGCAGCAGAGGAGGCATTGCCTCATAGCAGACACAGAGGAGCCATCTCCCTCAGAAACAGTAGAAGAGGCGTTGCCCCTCAGCAGACACAGAGGAGGCATTGCTCCTCAGCAGACAGAGGAGGCATGTCCTCTCAGCAGACACAGAGGAGGCATCTCCCCTCAGCAGACAGAGGAGGCATGTCCTCTCAGCAGACACAAAGGAACCATCTCCCTCAGAAACAGTAGAAGAGGCGTTGCCCCTCAGCAGACACAGAGGAGGCATCGCTTCTTAGCAGACACTGAGGAGGCATCTCCCCTCAGAAACAGCAGAGGAGGCATTGCCTCATAGCAGACACAGAGGAGGCATCACTCATCAGCAGACACTGAGGAGGCACTACCTTCAGCAGACACAGAAGACTCATCGCCCCTCAGCAGACACAGAGGAGGCATTACCCTCAGCGGACAAAGAGGAGGCATTGCTCCTCAGCAGGCTCAAGTGACGTTGTGGTGGCGATAGGGGCTTGTAAATATGCCCAAGACACCTTCCTGCACATAAACAATCACTCCCCTGCAATGCAGACACCCTTGCACTATGGTGCAAGGCTGCTTACGTTGGCGCTAGGCAGCTAAATTAGCGCCAGGACACGGGGAACGCAGGGCTGCACCACATTCCTGTGAATACTGTGCAGCTCTGCATTTTAGAAGTGGCGGAGCGTGGCGTTAAGCCAAGGAGGCTTACGCTGCGCTCCGCCACTCCTTCGTAAATATGCCCCTAAACGCATAAGGAGCTTGCACTTGCCATAGTGACAGTGAGCAGAGAAGGCCAACCAAGGGTGCGGGAGAGGCACACGACTCAGACACAGCGACTCAGACACAGCGACTCAGACACAGCGACTCAGACACCGACTCAGACACAGCGACTCAGACAAAGCGACTCAGACAAAGCGAGACACAGCGGAGCACACTTAAAAGGCCGTTCTGGAGGTGAAGGGTTTGAATGAAAGGAAATTATGAACAGAAAACGCTCAAAATACCTCCACCGCGCAGTGTGCACACCTCGGGTACATCATGGCATTGACTGGCATATGGTGGGTACCTCAGACACATCAGGCATTGACTGGCATATGGTGGGTACCTCAGACACATCAGGCATTGACTGGCATATGGTGGGTACCCTCACACACATCAGACATTGACTGGCATATGGTGGGTATCTCGGGCACATCATGGCATTACCTGGCATATGGTGGGTACCTCACACACATCAGGCATTGACTGGCATATGGTGGGTACCTCACACACATCAGGCATTGACTGGCATATGGTGGGTACCTCGGGCACATCATGGCCTGAGTACCCACTTCTGCACCCATATGGCCGTGCTTTCTCGGGTCTTGCTCTAAGAATGTGGAACGCTCTCCCCCCTGAGATCAGAACCAACCCATCTGCTGCCTCTTTCAAGAAACATGTCGAATGGCTTCTCCTGAACGACTCAACACCATTAACCCAGATACTATCGCTATCTACTTCTGTCTCCGTTCTGGATACTCTTTTTAACGTGTTTTTGTTTTCTTTCTTCTCTGCTGAAACATTACAGGTCCCACTAGATAGGCAGTCTCCCCCCGCCTAAGCATGGGCGAATTTTGCGAATCTGGCGTTCGCGAATTTGCGAACTCGGAATCCGCAAAATCCGCGAATTTGCGTTTTTTTTTTTTGTGCTCGCAAGGATTTTTGCCAGTTCCCGAAGGTTTTGTACCAGTTCGCAATTGCGAACTTACATGTCGGCTCGCAACGGTCGCGATTATGTTGTTTCTACGTCTGGTTCATCATCACAGGTTCCCAGCACCCTCTGTTTCACCCCTGCCACCCTCTGTTTCACCCATGCCACCCTCTGGTACATCAATGCCACCCTCTGGTTCATCATCACTGTAGATTAGGGGGGGAAAAAGCAAGCACACCTGCCCTGCTTCAACTGACATGAATTAATTTGGGGTTGATTTATTAATGTGTCACTGTTTTAAAATTCCAGTCTGGCACCTGCTTCCTTATCTGTAATTTGCTTTCTGTTGCAGTGCAATTTTTTTTCGAGGACCTTTGTGGCCTACTTGTAGCTATTCTATGAGCCTGCTGTGAGGGTCAGAGCAGGGTCATACAATTGTTGCAACTAGCAACTGAACTGGGAATTTGCGGATTTTTTTTTTTTGTGTTCGCAAGGATTTCTGCCAGTTCGCGAGGGTTTTGTACCAGTTCGCAATTGCGAACTTACATGTCGGCTCGCAACGGTCACGATTATGTTGTTTCTATGTCTGGTTCATCATCACAGGTTCCCAGCACCCTCTGTTTCACCCCTGCCACCCTCTGTTTCACCCATGCCACCCTCTGGTACATCAATGCCACCCTCTGGTTCATCATCACTGTAGATTATGGGGGGAAAAAGCAAGCACACCTGCCCTGCTTCAACTGACATGAATTAATTTGGGGTTGATTTATTAATGTGTCACTGTTTTAAAATTCCAGTCTGGCACCTGCTTCCTTATCTGTAATTTGCTTTCTGTTGCAGTGCAATTTTTTTTTCCAGGACCTTTGTGGCCTACTTGTAGCTATTCTATGAGCCTGCTGTGAGGGTCAGAGCAGGGTCATACAATTGTTGCAACTAGCAACTGAACTCTGGAGGGGCCCCAGTCAGGAAGCACTACAGGGAATGGTTACTAATGATGAGTTTGAACTTTTGCACCTGCTGAATGCTTTCACTTTTGCAAAACTCGTTTTTCTGCAGAACAGCATTACAGCAACTGTAATGCCCCAAACAAGCTTACTTGTGAAAGTTGATTTCTAATCCAAAAGTGATCCAAAGAAAGTCAAAAGGCCTCAAATCCAAAAAAGTGCAGGCAAATGTCAACCTGAGGAGTTATTCTGATAAAAATCATCATTTTCAGAAGGTCTATGCTGCTTGCTAGTGGATTTCTTGTGCAGAATTGCAATTTTTGTAATTTCACGAGTGCGAGATTGTTGCTGCCCGCCGCACCTACATGTTCGCAATTGCGAACTTACGCTGCAAAATTGTATCACCAAGAAAAAAAAATCCGCTGCGTGCGAATTTGCGGATTTTCGGTAAATTTGCGAGTGTTCGCGGATAGCGAATTTACCGAAAATCCGCGAACGTAACGGATTTTCCGCCCATGCTTACCCCGCCTCCTCTGACCTTGTGTGTCCCCTGACTTGACCTTTTGCTTGTTAAGTTTTCTCTTTTGATCCATTTTGTTGTTGTACTCATACTTTCGCCACTTTGTACAGCGCTCTGATACCCGTTTGGGTCTTGTTTGCACGTTATAAAACTTTTCAAATAAATAAATGGCATTGACTGGCATGTGGTGGGTATCTGATGAAATCATGGCATTGACTGGCATATGGTGGTCATCTTGAGTACATCATGGCATTGCCTGGCATATGGTGGGTATCTCAGGCACTTCTTGCCATTGACTGGCATATGGTGGGCACCTTGAGTACATCATGGCATTGACTGGCACATGGTGGGTACCTCTGGGCCATCATGGCATTGACTGGCATATGGTGGGTACCTCTGGCCCATCATGGCATTGACTGGCATATGGTGGGCACCTTGAGTACATCATGGCATTGATTGGCATATGATGGGTACCTCTGGCCCATCTTGGCATTGACTGGCATATGGTGGGCACCTTGAGTTCATCATGGCATTGCCTGGCATATGGTGGGTACCTCTGGCCCATCATGGCATTGACTGGCATATGGTGGGTACCTCTGGCCCATCATGGCATTGGCTGGCATATGGTGGGTACCTCTGGCCCATCAATGCATTGACTGGCATATGGTGGGTACCTCTGGCCCATCATGGCATTTCCTGGCATATGGTGGGTATCTCGGGCACATCTTGGCATTGACTGGCACATGGTGGGTACCTCGGGCACATCAAGGCATTGACTGGCATATTTTGAAGTCCTCAAGAACAATGATTGGCACATAGCAGGGTATGGGGTCCCTGGTGGCAATGAGTACCATCATGCAATGGATGAACTCCTTTGGGGGACAAGTTAGAAAATGTTCCGAACATTAAAATATAATATTTGGAAACAAATGCATTTAATTACAATAAATAAAAACATGGTGCTTGTTTATGAAAACGACACCTGGCGGGAACAAACTGTGTCTTGGAAAAATGACACAGCGATATTTTGGGACATGATGAGTGTGATCAATCGTGCTGTTTTGGGGCACTTGTTGCCAAGGTTTGGCCTCATTTTCTTGTAGAAAAGGATATATTTTGCTGCTCTGGAACTTCTTTCAAGACTGACGGCATTTTGTGAGCTGTCCTGGAAGATTTTAATGCACTTGTTGTGTTTATTCGACAGCCCGGATGACCGCCACAGCCCAGCCCCCCTGTCTGAACCTGTGAGACCTGTGGTACCTGGAGGGGGCTTCTGATAGAAATTGAATGGGATCCTCGAGAGGCCAAACATCGGAAGGGAGGGAGGGGGTTTCTAACCATTGAATATAAAGGCTGCGGGCCCGATTCACAGAATGAACTTAAGACTCAATCCTAAACGTACTACTATTTTGGTATTCACAGAATGCACTTACTACTTTTGGTATTCACAAAAGTTAGGATTTTGTCTTAAGCTTGTCTTAAAACGAACTTAAGACAGACTTAAGACAAAATCCTAACTTCTGTGAATACCAAAAGTAGTAAATTCATTCTGTGAATACCAAAATAGTAGTAAGTTTAGGATTGAGTCTTAAGTTCATTCTGTGAATCGGGCCCTGCATTTTTAGGTCGAGCTGGGCAGCGCATAGGTTGTTCTGCGAGGCGTGCTGTATTCGGTATATGGGCTATCGGGGACTTTGGACACGCCCACTGCTTTTGGTTGGTTAGTTGACCTGCCTTTTAAATATTATTTTCTCTGGTTGGTTAATATTGTGCATCTGTCCTGCCTTTCGGTGCTTGGTTCCCTCCCAGCTGACATCACCAATTGATTCTTTTGTTTGGCCAGCTCTGGCCATCTCTTCACTCCTCGCTTGCACCCCCCACACACACAAATGCAGCGTCCATCCATGTTGTTATCTGGAGCGAGGACATTTAGGCCCTTTTCTACAGCCCTGATGAAATATGTCATGGGATTCCGGAAGTGAGATCAAGATTAAACAAGCATTTGCAATGCAATAGGCCTTGCATTACGGAAAGCTTGAGCTATTCAGGGCAGGACTGGGAACCAAAACAGGCCCTGGCAAACTGCTCAGCCGACCCCCCCTGTGGGTGAGGGGGGGGGGTGCAGCCGAGCTGTTTGCTCGGGCCGGTTTCGGATGATCTTGTTACAGGGCTCCGATATTGCCGGCCCCTGGTAACAAAAATGCCCCCCCCCCCTTGGGCCCAAAACTGGCCCCCACCATTGCGGCCAACCTGGCCAATGCCAGGTGCCCGCTCCGACCAGTCCGGTCCTTGACCTGTTGGTGCTGCATTATTATTCTCAATGCCAATAGATCAAACTTTCAGTAATGCGAGATCTATTGCATTGCAAATATTTGTTAAATGCTGTTATCTGGAGGAGAGATGCGATCCCTGCTACCGGCTCATCACTGCAAACACTTTTCAGTTACTGTCAACATACAACACACATTCCTTCCTGTACGGGAAACAAAGCATTTCCTGTCCATGATTGCAACAAACACTGAGCATCTGTTCTCATTACCGAGTCAATGCGCATGCGTCTGACTGCTGGCGCTCTCCCTGCCTCCATAGAGGACGTCTGCCTTCGGTTTACATTGCGACAGCTCAGTGGACTGATGCACCCCTTGTGTGTAATCTAAAGGTCATAGGTTCGTATGCCGCTGGGCCCATCAGACCTTCATCCCTCTGAGGTTGATAAAACCTGAAGGGAAGGCAGTGCTTAATATGATTGTGCTTTCTGGAGCTCCACACAACTGTCTGTCTAACTTAGAAATGAGCACAACAACAGTTGTTTATTAATTCAATATACATTAAAAATGACTCCTGTCTGCCACCCAGGCCATTACTCTAGGTTTGGGGCCCTGAAGAGTCTGGATGTTCACACTTGCAGAGTGTGAAGTTCAATGGTTGTGTAGCTGCCCTCAGTGGCAGCGCTGACCGGGTCACTGGGTGGGGCAGGCTGCAGTGATCTCCTGACGAGGGCCCCGGCACTTATATGTTTCCAAATTAAGCGCTGCTTGGGGCGGGTAATAATTAACACAAAGAGTCCAGCGAGCGGTGGAGTGAGGTCTAATAGTCTAATAATCATTAAACCCAATAAATGCGTGTTTGAAGGAGGGTTATGGGCGGAGGGAGCGCAACTCTTTCCATTAAGGAAAATAATGGAAACTCTACTTTCCATTTCTGAGCACAACATTCGCTCGGGTCACTGTAGAGCGGCTTCAGGGCTCCCCGCCGGGCGAGGGCCCCGACTGGTCACTGTAGAGCGGCTTCAGGGCTCCCCGCCGGGCGAGGGCCCCGACTGGTCACTGTAGAGCGGCCTCTGGGCTCACCGCCGGGCGAGTGGCCCCAACTGGTCACTGTAGAGCGGCTTCAGGGCTCACCGCCGGGCGAGTGGCCCCAACTGGTCACTGTAGAGCGGCTTCAGGGCTCACCGCCGGGCGAGGGGCCCCGACTGGTCACTGTAGAGACTATTTTGGGGTCATCGCCGGGCGAGGGGCCCCCACTGGTCACTGTAGAGAGTCTTTTGGGGTCACCACCGGGCGAGGGGCCCGACTGCTTACTGTAGAGACTCTTTTGGGGTCACCACTGGGCGAGGGGCCTGACTGGTTACTGTAGAGTCTTTTGGGGTCACCACCGGGCGAGGGGCCCGACTGGTCACTGTAGAGTCTTTTGGGGTTACCACTGGGCGAGGGGCCCCAACTGGTCAATGTAGAGAGTCTTTTGGGGTCACCACTGGGCAAGGGGCCCTGATTGGTCACTGTAGAGTCTTTTGGGGTCACCACTTGGCGAGGGGCCCTGACTGGTCACTGTAGAGTCTTCTGGGGTCACCGCCGGGCGAGGGGCCTGACTGGTTACTGTAGAGAGTCTTTTGGGGTCACCACCGGGCAAGGGGCCCGACTGGTCACTGTAGAGACTCATTTGGGGTCACCACTGGGCGAGGGGCCTCGACTGGTCACTGTAGAGACTCATTTGGGGTCACCACCGGGCGAGGGGCCTGACTGGTTACTGTAGAGAGTCTTTTGTGTTCACCGCCGGGCGAGGGGCCTGACTGGTTACTGTAGAGAGTCTTGTGGGGTCACCACCAGGTGAGGGGCCCTGACTGGTTACTGTACATCGTCTTCTGGGTCACCACGGGTCGAGGGGTTCTGACTGGTTACTGTAGAGAGTCTTCTAGGGTTACCATCAGCGAGGGGCCCTGACTGGTTACGGTAGAGTGTCTTCTGGGATCACCACAGGGCAAGGGAGCCTGACTGGCTACTTTAGAACGGCTTATGGGGTCACCCCTGGGAGAGGGGCCCTGACTGGTTACTTTAGAGGGGCTTCAGGGGTCACCTTGGACGTGGGGCCCTGGATGATTATTGTACAGAGTCTTCTAGGGTCACCACCGGGCGAGGGGTCCTGACGGGTCACTGTAGAGGGTCTTCTGGGGTCAGCACCGGGCGAGGGGCCCCGACTGGTCACTGTAGAGAGTCTTCTGGGGCGACCACCGGGCGAGGGGCCCCGACTGGTCACTGTAGAGTCTTCTGGGGTCACCACCGGGCGAGGGGCCCTGACTGGTTACTGTAGAGTGTTCTGGGGTCACCACCGGGCGAGAGACCCTGACTGGTTACTGTAGAGTGTTATGGGGTCACCACCGGGTGAGGGGCCCTGACTGTTTACTGTAGAGCACCTTCTGGGGTCACCAGTGGGTGAGGGGCCCTGACAGGTTACTGTAGAGAGTATTCTGGGGTCACCACCGGGCGAGGGACCCTGACTGGTTACTGTAGAGTGTTCTGGGGTCACCACCGGGTGAGGGGCCCTGACTGTTTACTGTAGAGCACCTTCTGGGGTCACCAGTGGGTGAGGGGCCCTGACAGGTTACTGTAGAGAGTCTTCTGGGGTCACCACCGAGCGAGGGGCCCTGACTGGTTACTGTAGAGCACCTTCTGGGGTCACCAGTGGGTGAGGGGCCCTGACAGGTTACTGTAGAGAGTCTTTTGGGGTCACCGCCGGGCGAGGGGCCCTGACTGGTTACTGTACAGTCTTCTGGGGTCACCACTGGGCGAGGGGCCCTGACTGGTTACGGTAGAGTGTCTTCTAGGGTCACCACCGGATGAGGGGCCTGGCTGGTTACTGTAGAGAGTCTTCTGGGGTCACCACCGGGCGAGGGGCCCGACTGGTCACTGGAGAGAGCCTCTAAGGTCACCATCCGGTGAGGGGCCCTGACTGGTCACTGTAGATAGTCTTCTGGGGTAGACCACAGGGTGAGGGGCCCCAAATGTTTACTGGAGAGAGTCTTCCGGGCTCACCACCGGGTGAGGGGCCCTGAGTGGTCACTATAGAGCGTCTTCTGGGGTCACCACTGGGCGAGGGGCCTGACTGGTCACTGGAGAGAGTCTTCTGGGGTCAGCACCAGGCGAGGGGCCCTGACTAGTCACTGTAGAGAGTCTCTAGGGTCACCATCGGGTGAGGGGCCCTAACTGGTCACCGTAGAGGGGGCGAGGGACCCTGCCTGGTTACTGTAGAGAGTCTTCTGGGGTCACCATGGGGCGAGGGGCCATGACTGGTTACTGTAGAGCGTTTTCTGGGGTACCACCGGGCGAGGGGCCCTGACTGGTCACTGTAGATAGTCTTCTGGGGTAGACCACAGGGTGAGGGGCCCCAAATGTTTACTGGAGAGAGTCTTCCGGGCTCACCACCGGGTGAGGGGCCCTGAGTGGTCACTATAGAGCGTCTTCTGGGGTCACCACTGGGCGAGGGGCCTGACTGGTCACTGGAGAGAGTCTTCTGGGGTCAGCACCAGGCGAGGGGCCCTGACTAGTCACTGTAGAGAGTCTCTAGGGTCACCATCGGGTGAGGGGCCCTAACTGGTCACTGTAGAGGGGGCGAGGGACCCTGCCTGGTTACTGTAGAGAGTCTTCTGGGGTCACCATGGGGCGAGGGGCCATGACTGGTTACTGTAGAGCGTTTTCTGGGGTACCACCGGGCGAGGGGCCCCGACTGGTCACTGTAGAGAGCCTTCTGGGGTCACCATGGGGCGAGGGGCCCGACTGGTTACTGTAGAGAGTCTTCTGCGGTCACCACCGGGCGAGGGACCCTGACTGGTCACTGTAGAGCCTTCTGGGGTCACCATGGGGCAAGGTACCCTGACTGGTTACTGTAGAGCGTTTTCTGGGGTACCACCGGGCGAGGGGCCCCGACTGGTCACTGTAGAGAGCCTTCTGGGGTCACCATGGGGCGAGGGGCCCGACTGGTCACTGTAGAGAGTCTTCTGGGGTCACCACTGGGCGAGGGACCCTGACTGGTTCCCGTAGAGCGTTTTCTGGGGTACCACCGGGTGAGGGGCTCTTCTAGTTTTTGAAAATGGAAAAGAAGATAAAACAAAGGTCAGCCATGGTGAGCCTCTGGGTGTAAGCAGGAAGGAAGGAAAGGAGGCCGCAGAGTTGGGAACCAGAGCGAAGTTTGGGATAACCACATTTAGAACATTAAGATCCTGTACACACTGGTATTCCCTGCTCTGTGTATCGGGAAAGCCGAGGCGTTACTGTTGGACAGGCCACGTGACGGGCCGCTCTCCCCCGGCTCGACCAAGCCCGAGCCAGTCATACAAGCACCACACCCCACCATTGCACGTCCTACGTCCCCTCAGGGACACCTGCCCCCGAGCATGATAACCTCGTGGGTCCGATCCACGGCCGACCCACGCGCCCAGCCCGGGCCGCCATCTTGGACACTTCGCCACGAGGCCGCCTGGCCCCCGATCGACCTCAACCCTGGGCCTAGCCCGGCCTCAGACATTCCGGCACCACCCTCCACCCAGGAGGTGAGCGAGCTACTTGGCCAGTCAATGGGAGAAAGAGGTGTCGATGGTTCTCCCCCGGCCAGTGCCGCTCGCCCATCGCCTCCCCGGGCGCTGGCTCCACCCCCCTGCTGGGTGTCTGGACTCCCTCATCCCGGACCTCCCGACCTCCAAGTGCGAGGGTCCGGACATCAAAGCACGCCAGCCCTATAACTGGGGCAGCTCCAGAACAGGAAGGCAGTTGTATCTTGGAGTCGAGAGACGAAAGAAGAACTCATCCTGGACGGACTACTGGCGCTGCCGTAGCTCTGTCCTGTGCACCATCATCCTGCCTGGTGGCGCTGCCACAGCCGTCGTAACCTTCATCCTTCACCGTCGTCCGGATCTGCTGGCGAGGCCGCGGACCGTTGTAACTGTCATCTGCATCGGGACCTGCTTGGCTTCTCCACGGCCCGTCGACCATCCTTCATCCATCTCGGGACCTGCTTGGCTTCTCCACGGCCCGTCGACCACCCTTCCTCCATCTCGGGACCTGCTTGGCTCCTCCACGGCCCGATCAGCAACCACGCCGAGCTCGAGGATTGAGAGCTATTGAACTCATTGGTAACTAAGACTGTCCCGCTACCCTTTTCCTCAACCAGAGATCAGAACCGAGGGGACCCCTGAGTCCAGACCTCCTTGTATTATATCAACGTAACCTAAGAAGTGCATATAAAGTCTCGTTAACCTTCAATCTTGTGTGGTGTCCGTCTGTGGGGGGGAAGTTACTTATCTGTACAGTCGTTGGAGACCTCTCCCCGTAATCTCGGCCGACCCTCCCGGTCCGTCTAACATTGGTGGCCAGCGGCGCGATCCGAATCACCGCATAACGTACAGAGAGTAGCTCACCCCACAACGAACAACAATGTCGACTAAAGAGAGCGGATCAACTGAGAAGTTCCAAATGGAAAAGCTAGAGGAATACAGCCATCGTGAACTAAAGCAGTTCTGCATCGAACTAGGTATCGCTACCACCGGACTAAGTACCAAGGACGATTTTAAGCATGCCCTAGAATCTTGGGCAGAGACCGGGGATGTCGAAGCCCCGGAGCAAAGCACCGCGAAAAAGACCAACACGGCCCCTGAAGAGCAAAGAACGGGTCTCTCGCAAGACGAGATCCAAGAAAGAGAAAAAGCCCGACTACACGAACTTGAAATGGCCCGACTCAAGATGGACATAGAACTCAAATTGGCCGAGCAAAAAATAAACTTAGAGCACCTTCGCCTCCGAGAAGAAAGAGAGGAGAAACAGAGGCAAAGGGAGCTCGAGGAAAAAAGACTAACGTACGAGCACGAGCGGAACCTAGCCGAGATCAACCTGCGCAAACAGAATAAAGAATTAGGGGTGGCCGACAGACCGTCCACCCCCGGGACCACGGACAAAAAAGTGCACATCCCCAAGGATGTGGTCCGAGAATATTTTCGAGAAGACGACATCCAGCAATGGTTTAAAGCATATGAAATCGCGATGACTGCGCACCGGATCGATAGAGCCGACTGGGGAGCCGGCCTATGGGGCAAATTCCTCAATGAGGGCCGCGATACTCTGTTACAGCTCCCAGACCACCAGATGACCTCCTACGACCATATGAAAGCGGCCCTCCTCACTCGCTATGGCCTCACGCCCGAGATGTACCGTCAGAGGTTCCGAGACTGCACACGCATTCCAGGTACAACTTGGGTGGACTATGTAACGTACTTTAGCCGAGCCTTCGAAGGCTGGATCAGAGGGAACAACGTCACGACCTACGAGCAGTTGTTCAATCTGATGGTATGGGAGCATCTGTCCAACAACTGCTTCATTGAACTACGCCAACACCTCCTCGACAGCAAGTTAACCGATCCCCGGCAGCTCGCAGCCGAAGCTGACCGGTGGGAGATCACCCGAGTGGGCCGGAATGGGTCCTACGAGCAGAACAGGAACAACAATGGTCACCACCGATCCAGAGGAGGAGGAGGAGGGGGCCAAGGACGAGGAAGAGACAACACTCCGGCCGCCCCCACTACCAGCACCACCCCCCCGGCCAACCGGGGCAGCACCCCGGCGCGACCGGGATACAGAGCCAATGTTACATGTCACCGATGCCAACGAGTCGGCCACTATGCAAATGACCCAAGCTGCCCGCAGTATCAGAGCCCAAGACCCCGCCAGGTGACCGCCGCGGCACTAGGGGAAGAACAGATCTCCGAGGAACAAGAAACAGACGAGCAAGAGTATCAAGGGTGGGAGCCAGCCGCCATGACTCTCGCGTGCTTAGGGGGAAGAGACATGGTCCCGCGGGTCCCCCTACCCGCTAACACCCAGAAGTACGGCCAATGGGTGAGCATCAATGGACAACGGGCCGAAGCCCTTCGAGACACCGGGGCCAGTGTGACAGCCGTCCGCTGTCATCTGGTGACCCCAGAGCAATATCTACCGAACATTCTCTGCCCTGTACGATCAGCCGACAACTCGGAGAGTCTGTGTCGGATGGCCTGCGTCCCCTTTGAATGGGGAGGGGTCTCCGGCATGTTGAAAGTAACGGTCCGAGACGACGCCCCCGTGGACTGCCTCCTCGGAAATGACCTGGAAAGCTCCCCGTGGGCAGCCGTGGAGCGAAAAGAACACTTGGGGATGTTGGGCGTCCCAGACTGGGCGTGCGTCACCACCCGGTCTATGGCCGCCCGTGCCAACCATCACCCGGAAGAACCAGAATGGCCGGCGCCTCCGCCTCCGGTCGCCCCCGCCGAGACCCCCGACCAGTGCATCCCCCTCGAACCTGCTCAACCTTCCGACCTTGCTAATCTCGACCAGTGGGCTCAAGAAGGGGGGCCCACACAAGAACAATTTCGTCAGGAGCAGAAGACCTGTCCCTCCCTTGAGGGACTCCGACAACAAGCGCTCGCCCAAAGCGCAGGGGATACCTCCGGAGCTCATTGGGTCTACTGGGACAATGACCTACTGTACAGCGAGCAACGAATCGCCGAGCTGGGGGCCAACCGAGTACTAGTGGTGCCACTCCGCTTTAGAGACTTCCTGCTAAATCTGGCCCACGATGTCCCCCTGGCAGGGCACCTGGGACAAGATAAAACCTACAGCCGCCTAGTGACCCACTTCTTCTGGCCAAAAATGAGAAACGATGTGCACCAGCATTGCCGATCTTGCCCCACGTGCCAAGCCAGTGGGAAGAGCGGCCGCAAATTAAAGGCCCCCCTACAACCCTTTCCCGTAGTCACAACCCCATTTGAGAGGGTCGGAATAGACATTGTGGGACCCCTAGACCCACGTACAAGACAAGGCCATCGCTTCATCCTAGTACTAGTGGACCACGCCACCCGCTACCCTGAGGCTATTCCTCTCCGGACCGTCACAGCCCCAGTGGTCGGCAGGGCCCTGATGGGGATCTTCTCCCGTGTGGGGTTCCCCCGAGAGGTCGTCAGTGACAGAGGCACGAACTTTATTTCCAAATACATGAAGTCCCTCTGGCAACAGTGTGGGGTCACCTACCGCTTCACGACCCCCTATCACCCCCAAGGAAACGGACTTGTTGAACGGTTCAATCGCACACTAAAAGGGATGATCGGGGGATTGGAAGAACCCCTCCGTCGCCAGTGGGACGTGCTGCTGCCGTGCCTCCTCTTCGCCTACCGGGAGGTCCCACAGAAGTCCCTAGGCTTCAGCCCATTCGAGCTGCTCTATGGGCACCCAGTACGGGGGCCACTCAGCCTGATCAAAGAAGGCTGGGAGTTGCCTCCGGCCAAGAGTCCTCCAGATGTCTTCCGGTACCTCCTCACCCTCCGCAACCAGTCCCAGCGGTTCAGAGACCTAGCGAAAGCCAACCTAGAGGCCAGTCAAGAGGACATGAAGAGATGGTATGACCAGAACGCCTCATCTATTGAATTCGAGCCGGGGCAACAGGTCTGGGTAATGTCCCCCACAGAACCGTGCGCTCTCCAAGACAAATGGACGGGACCCTTCAAGGTAATCGAGCGCAAGGGACCCGCCACCTATCTGATCGATATGGAGTCCGCCCGGAACCCGCTCCGAGTCCTCCACACCAACAGACTGAAACCCCACTTTGCACGAACAGAACTCAGCCTCTTGATGGCCACAGACAACGGGGTTGAGGACGACTCCGAGCCTCTCCCTGACCTCTTGCGGACCCAGGAGCAAGACGGCTCCGTGGATGGGGTCCGACTCTCGGAGACCCTCACCCAGGAACAACGCCAAGAGTGCCAAGCCCTCCTATCACGATTTGCCAGCCTGTTCTCCCTCACCCCAGGTGTCACTTCCTGGTGTGTGCACGATGTGGACACCGGAGACAGCCCTCCTATCCGCCACCGGGCCTACCGCGTACCTGATCGGGTACGGGCCTGCATCCAGGCGGAAGTAACTAAGATGCTCACGCTCGGGGTCATCGAGCCCTCCGACAGTCCATGGGCCAGCCCGGTCGTACTGGTCCCCAAAGCAGCCGCCCCCGGAACCACACCCGAACTCCGGTTCTGTGTCGACTACCGGGGCCTGAATGAAGTCACCAGAACGGACGCACACCCCATCCCCCGGGCAGATGAACTGGTCGACCGAATGGGCGCTGCCCGTTACCTCAGCATCTTCGATCTAACGGCAGGCTATTGGCAGATCGGCCTCACACCCCGAGCACAAGAACGTTCTGCCTTCTCCACCCCCGATGGCCACTATCACTTCACGGTCATGCCCTTCGGCATGAAAAATGCCCCAGCGACTTTCCAACGGCTCGTCAATCAGGTCCTGGCGGGGCTCGAAGAGTTCAGCGCCGCCTACCTGGACGACATCGCTGTGTACAGCCACCACTGGACCGAGCACCTCCACCACCTCCAGGCAGTGTTGCAAGCCCTTCAGCGAGCTGGCCTCACGATCAAGGCCAGCAAATGTCAAATTGGACAAGGGTCAGTGACCTACCTCGGACACCAAGTGGGAAGCGGTCTAGTGGCCCCTCTTCAACTGAAAATTGCCGCCATCCAGAACTGGCAACCCCCTAACACTCAAACTGAGGTGCGAGCCTTCCTGGGCCTCACGGGCTACTACCGAAGGTTCGTGAAAGACTATGGTACCATCGTGGGGCCTCTCACCGAACTCACGTCGAAAAATCAGCCCAAGAAGGTGAACTGGACCCCAGAGTGTCAAGCGGCCTTCGAACAGCTAAAGGCCGCCATGTGTTCCGCTCCTGTACTCCAGGCCCCAGACTACAGCCGGGAGTTCGTCGTCCAGACGGACGCCTCCGACCAGGGCATTGGGGCGGTCCTGTCCCAGGTGAACACCGAAGGCCGTGATCAACCGGTGGCCTTCATCAGCCGGAGACTCCTACCACGGGAGCAACGCTGGAGCACCATAGAGAGGGAAGCCTTCGCTGTGGTATGGGCCCTCAAGAAGCTCCGACCCTACCTTTTTGGCACCCACTTCCGGGTGCAGACTGACCACCGACCCCTGCAGTGGTTGATGCATATGCGGGGGGAAAACCCAAAACTGCTACGCTGGTCCATCTCCTTGCAAGGTATGGACTTTACCGTTGAACACCGGCCTGGGTCTGACCACGCCAACGCGGATGGCCTGTCCCGGTTTTTCCGCCTCGACGAAGAGAGTCCCCAAGAGGATGGGTAACTCTCCCCGCCTTCAGCTGGGGGGGACGCATGTTGGACAGGCCACGTGACGGGCCGCTCTCCCCCGGCTCGACCAAGCCCGAGCCAGTCATACAAGCACCACACCCCACCATTGCACGTCCTACGTCCCCTCAGGGACACCTGCCCCCGAGCATGATAACCTCGTGGGTCCGATCCACGGCCGACCCACGCGCCCAGCCCGGGCCGCCATCTTGGACACTTCGCCACGAGGCCGCCTGGCCCCCGATCGACCTCAACCCTGGGCCTAGCCCGGCCTCAGACATTCCGGCACCACCCTCCACCCAGGAGGTGAGCGAGCTACTTGGCCAGTCAATGGGAGAAAGAGGTGTCGATGGTTCTCCCCCGGCCAGTGCCGCTCGCCCATCGCCTCCCCGGGCGCTGGCTCCACCCCCCTGCTGGGTGTCTGGACTCCCTCATCCCGGACCTCCCGACCTCCAAGTGCGAGGGTCCGGACATCAAAGCACGCCAGCCCTATAACTGGGGCAGCTCCAGAACAGGAAGGCAGTTGTATCTTGGAGTCGAGAGACGAAAGAAGAACTCATCCTGGACGGACTACTGGCGCTGCCGTAGCTCTGTCCTGTGCACCATCATCCTGCCTGGTGGCGCTGCCACAGCCGTCGTAACCTTCATCCTTCACCGTCGTCCGGATCTGCTGGCGAGGCCGCGGACCGTTGTAACTGTCATCTGCATCGGGACCTGCTTGGCTTCTCCACGGCCCGTCGACCATCCTTCATCCATCTCGGGACCTGCTTGGCTTCTCCACGGCCCGTCGACCACCCTTCCTCCATCTCGGGACCTGCTTGGCTCCTCCACGGCCCGATCAGCAACCACGCCGAGCTCGAGGATTGAGAGCTATTGAACTCATTGGTAACTAAGACTGTCCCGCTACCCTTTTCCTCAACCAGAGATCAGAACCGAGGGGACCCCTGAGTCCAGACCTCCTTGTATTATATCAACGTAACCTAAGAAGTGCATATAAAGTCTCGTTAACCTTCAATCTTGTGTGGTGTCCGTCTGTGGGGGGGAAGTTACTTATCTGTACAGTCGTTGGAGACCTCTCCCCGTAATCTCGGCCGACCCTCCCGGTCCGTCTAACAGTTACATCTACAATAGAACCCCTTAATCAAATCTGCTATTAGAGGGCAGGTGTCTTCCTTCGCCTCAGGTTGTAGTGTGTATAGGGGTGGGCAGAATTTGCATAGTCGCGCTACGCCAAGCTCTGCGAAACTGTAAAAAATCTCCGCGAGCATGCAGAGTTCTGCGAACACGCGGAATTGCTTGTTCCGCCCATTCGCGATACTTTTTTCTGTTCGTGAACATTGTTTGCGTGCTCGGGTGGAAGTATCTTGTGAACACAGATTTTGAAAGCGCGAACAATCAAAACATTCTGTGAAGCCACAAATTGTGGAATTTTCAGCAATTCCACATTCTCAGCGGAACGCGTAATTACCCAAATTCTGCAAATTTTGCGAGTGGAACTGAATTTACCGCCCAGGCCTAAGTGTGTACTGAGGCATTCTGGGTAACTATTCTGTGGGTCAATGGTCACCTTTACAGCCTCTCCCAAAGAGATGAACCCCATATCGCTGACCCATGCGGACCACAATGGAGACCTGTGAACCCAGTTAAATCAGAAGACATGACAAAGGCGCCTGCTTCTACTGAAGAATTGAAAAGTTCACTTAACAAGGCAAGTGCCTTATTCTCTTCCCCCTGAGGTACATTCAAGAACCTTCCATCTGTGGTACCAAACACAATGGAGTTAGCTTGCAGAAGAGATCTCTGACTTGCAAGTTAGTCCGAGAAGAGAGACCGAGCAAGAAAGAATGCTTGCCATTAATAGGTCCTGTACAAAAGGACATAGGATTTGTCATGTGGTGGGTAAGACCATTGTGTGTGTCTGTGGACAGGTCCAAGGGAGGCAAAGAAGTGAATACAGAGGTTTTGAGGGCCAAGCAAACTTCACCCGTATCAATAAGGCACGTGACGCGTTTACCATTGATGACCCAGCCTACATAAGGGTCCTTTCGATCGACAGGTATTAAGGTATTTATTGCACAGCCTGACCCTCTGGGGATGTCTTTAAACTTGGAGTGGGGGTTCTGAACTGTTTGGCAGCTCCGCTGTTGATCCAGAGGTCCCAGTGCACCGGAAATAGTCTGAGGACATTCTCGCTTCCAATGCCCCGACTGACCACACGCAAAACAGGAAGCTCCTAGCATGGGGCCTCTTCTTGGCCCCTCCCATTGTTCCTGCTCCCTGACTACCTTCACTCCTCCCCATTTGTGTTGCGCACTGCACCACTCTGCACTGCTCTGCACTGCTCCACCGCACCACTCTGCACTGCTTCTTCAATCACCCACTGCATGTTCTGCAGTTTCAAAGGCATCAAGTTTCTCTCTGTTTTTTCTTCAAGGCACGACAGAGTGGTTTGTGATGGTCACTAATTCAGCTAAATTCTTAGTTGGCCATCAAGTACATGTAGGGGCAGATTTACAAGAAAATGACGCATCTATAGAGATGCGTCACTCCTTGCGGCACCCTGAAAAATGCTTGCGCCACCATGGATGTGCTGTATTTACAATACGGGGCACCGTGGAGGAAGTATTGACAGATGCGTCAGAAATTCTGACGCCTATGTTGGGGCAAAAAAATATGCATTGCTGGAGTTGTGTCGCAAGCATGACGCAACTCTAGCAATGCATTTTGTGGCCTATTCCCACTACACTGTGTCACTCCTTACGCCTGCTTCAAGCAGGCGTAAGGTTTTGATGCAGTGGCGTCCTAAAAGTGACGCATGAAATCTTGTAGATTTTGCTGCGTCCCTTTTATGAGGCTTTCCTGCGTGGGAATGCCCCCTGCATACATTATACCTGACGCAGGTATAATGTGACGCAGGGCTTTACAATGTGACGCTGCTCCCTAGTTACGTCATGTTGTAAATAAGACGCATTGTTTGCACCGCCATCGCGTCACAAAAAGTGACACAATGCCGGCGCAAGGGACTTGTAAATCTGCCCCATAGTGCTCAGTTGATTCTTAACATTCGGTAACAATCCCTGCACAAAGGTGGCTCCCACAGCCTCCTGAGTCATCGCTGTCAATGCCCTGTGCCCTAATACCTACCAAACTCATGCCAAAGCTGGTCCAGATAATCAGTTTATTTTGCATGAAATTGGAGATTTTAGTCAGTCAGTTTATTAAGACATATCTCCAGGATCGCATTCGAGAAAGCATCCTTTGCTGCATTAAACTGACCAGCATTCCTGGTGTCCACTGGTGACCCCGGCGCTTTCTCCACCAGTTTTTCTCCTGCCTCATTTGGTGCTGCCAATCACCACAACTGGTTCACGTCTGGCAAGTGGAGTCAATACCTTTGAACACACTTGGGGCCGATTTACAAGCCCCTCGTGCTGCCAGTACATCACTTTTTGTGACGCACCGGCAGCGCAATACACTGCCCCATGTTTACAAGGACAGGAAAAGCCACCCTGCGTGACGGACCCTTTACACGCAGCACTTTGCGTGAAAGGGGCCTTCCATGGGTGTTGCTGTGGGTGTACTCAGGCTCAACAAGGAGAATTCTCCTTGTTTTCTTCCTCTTTCAATGCGTGCTGGATTCCACAGCACGCATTGAAAGAGTGCCCATTCCTGCACAAAAACAATCTCCCCATGACGCAGGCATCCTTGCACCATGGTCCAAGGGTGCCTGCGCCAGCGCAAGGCATCTGTTTGTGCGCCAGCGCAGGGCGAGCACAGGGATGCAACATATTATTGTAAATATGTCGCATTCCTGTGCTTTGAAAGTGCCGCAGCGTGGCGCAGCCAAAGGGCTTGCGGTGCTGCGCTGCGTCACCTTCTTGTAAATCTGCCCCTCTAAATTTTTCGACACTAAGTAAAGTTTTCTCAAGTGTTGGAGAATTGCTCTTTATGCTCAGTAAGTCAAAGGGGGTCCAAGGGACGAGAAGCACACGTCTACTCCCAGCTACAGGGTGGTCTGTCATAGGTTGAAGGGTTCAATGGGGTGGACCCTCCTCATCATCACCATCATCCCTTGAGTGAAGGTCCGGGGGAGGCCATCTAAACAGCCACCCTGCCATTGTCATTTCAAGTGTGATTGTCGGACTTTGCCTTTGCCGCTCCCTATGGCCTGGGGGGAAGACCCGAATGCTCGGGTCTGATCCACCATGGTGGAATCAGACATTAAGCTGGTTGTTGAACTGCCAGCCAATCTCCCTGCAGCTCTCCTGTGGTACCTCCTTGTGCTCCAGCCGCCACTGGTCCCACAGGAGCTGCTCCGTTTCTAGCTGCAGCTCCAGCTCAGCTGGTAACTCCCTTGTCTTACCACTCAAAAAGAATAAATGTATGTCATCAGGCAGCTTCACGTGACTCCATCAATTAAAGTCAATATTGGCTTCCAGGCACCCTTTACATTTACAGATTGACAGGTTGTGCACATTTACATTTCATTCAAGCAGCAGCACCCTGGCAGGAAGGCTTGTTTAGCTGTCTGCCCCTCCCTCAGTTTTACACACAAGGAGTCTCCCTGCCTTACACTTCACCTGAAACATTTCAGCTTTCTGAAATACCTGTCCTGGGATGGTTGTCTTTTCACAAAAAAGTAGGGGGAGCTGTTTTTCTAAAATGAAGAAAGTATAGGCACTTTGTGCCCCTCGAATCCCAACACTTTGACCACTGCTTACAACTTACTCACAAAGCACTGGTAATGCGTGAATTACTCCGGCAGGGGTTCTGTTCTGAGTAAAGACGGTCTGGGTGCCCAGATCTCCCTGCCACCCCCTCCCCATCCCCCCTGTTCATGACAGGACCCATTGAGGCCTGTGTTCGGGCTATGCTTCACTTCAGCTGGCCTGTTACAGTCGGGCCAGGTCATGATTCTTGTTTTTGCTGATAATAAGGTTCCAGCTGTGTTGATGGACATGGAAACGTCTCACATTTCATTGGAGGGCGATCGCTGACTCTGGCTTCGACGACTGGTGCTGCCAACCCCTGAATACCAGCCGATAGTCAGTTTCCAATCCATCTCTAGCTGGTCAAGTTTGACCATTAATCAATAATCTACCAATCGAGTAGAAAAAACTCCAGATTTCCCTGACCTGCTATCTCTCTTAATTTGGAAAGCCACACTCTAGTAAGCTAGTGAGGCCGACCCGATGGTCCTGGACATCAGGGTTGGATACGGACACAAAATAGGCCTGGGCCCCAAATTAAAAGTGGCCCCCACTAGCGAATCGGAGGCCAGATTTATCAACGGGTTGAGTCACTTTTGCACCACGCAAAGGGGTACAAAAGCAATGCAACCCTTAAGATGTGATTTATCAGTCCACACAAGGCCGCCTTGCTTGACCCTGAGCGGCTTGATGAATCCAGAGTAACACAACGCAGCGCAAATCTCTGCATTGCATCGCTCTGCACCAGGGAGGCGTTCCATGGGTGAAGCGTGGGTGTTCCCATTTAACACCCATGGATTTCAACGCATTCCTAGATTTCCATTACTGGTAGACCTGGGAATTCGCCAAAACTGCAGCTCCTCCCCGTGCATTCTGCAGCACATATAGAAAGAAGAAAAGGTCTCAGGGGGTAGTTTTTGTGCAGGATAGCGTCCCTTCCGGCATAAAAACAATCCTGCTCATAATGCAGGCACCCTTGCACCACGGCGGAAGGTGCCTGCAGTGGCGAGACAGCACAGTGTGCGCCCGCGCTGCGAAAAGACAGGATGCCCTGTACAATAATAAGTACAACGCATTCCTGCCCTTTCTCGATCGCGCATTGCAGCAGGGTGGCTTGCTGCACTACGACATATAATGATAAATATCTGCCTAGACAGCTAAAAAAGTGGGTAACATTAGCTAATCGGGTCAGTTTTCAACTTGTGTGGGCATCTGTGTAGGTGTTTTCCAGGGTACGGAAGGCTGCATTTGTGTTTGCCGCAAGAACCATAGGTGGTAATATCAGGGGAATGAACAATTAAAACCAACTTATGAGACCATAAAACAGGCACACAAGCAGACCAAAGAACCCTGTAGGCCAGCCCGACCCGGTGAGAGCCCATGTAGGGCCACCCAGCTGTGACTAACAGGACCCAGTGAACTGGCCACGGACCTGCGAGGGTTAACGCCAATCCCTGGCAGGCGAAGCCGGAAATCACGCGCTTGCACAACTAATATCCTTATCTTACTGAAAACAGAGCAGCTTCTTATTCTGACCAAGAGGAACTTCCCAACCACTTCAAAGGGCCCAGGGAGCATGCGCAACAAAAGCACCTCCTGTAGAGGGAACAAAGCCGCCTCAGTGCAGGAGGCCTGGCCGCTGCATTGTGAGGGAGGTTGTGGTTTAAGGCGCGCCTTCAAACCTGCTGCTGGAGGCTGAGATCCTGCCTGCGCGTCTCCGTCTTGGGCCGGAAGCACACAAGGGAAAGGTGTTTGGTGATCCTGCATCAAAGAACACAATGTTGCAGAAATAAAATAAAAAATAACAACAGACATCCTTGTGCACACAGAGCAGAGAGAGGTCGCATCGAGGCGCCATTGCAAGGGAGTGTCACTTAGCGGGGATGACACGTTTCGACTCAGAAAACTGTGTCCTGATGAAGAGTCAGCATCGACACGTTGTCGCTGTTAACACTTCAGCCAGGAAAGCACTTTACTAAACAAGCACTGACACGAACCATAGGTCTGGCTTACAATGAAAGCACCCCTAATGTAACTGATTGGTTCAGTGACTCATTTAGTCACCAAACATGCACTCATTGATACATGTATCCACCCACTGACTCCTTCCTGCATTCACCCACTTAAACAACCACAATAAAACACATTCGCAAACTTAACATCACATGCAAGACATCTGGGATCTGCAGTATGCCCTAAAAGAATTAAAATAAAAAGAGAAAAGGGGAAAAAATGAACGAGGACCAATAACAGGAAAAATAGAAAACTCAAGGGCTGGCTCAACCTCCCCGGGCACTGAAACACACTCATTTTTGTGCGGGGACTCGCTTCAGAACACAAGCGCTATCACTCAGTGGGTGAGGAAGTCAAGGGTGAAGTGGGCTGACTCATTGATCCGTGCTGTATGCTGTGAAGGATGGAAGCAGAGGGAAAATGACACTCATAGAGACCAATAGCAGAAGAAGGCTGGCCCAAACCCTTCCATGTTTGTGTGTGTATATATCTATATATATATATATTTATATATATCTTCAGTGAAAAAACCACAGATTTTAGGGACATTATAGTTAGTTGGACATTTCGCTTGTAGAAAAACAGAGAATTTCGACTGTTATAGTTAGTTGAGCTAACTATAATTCACGCCCCCGCAGTGCACTGCTGATGACGTCACATATTACATCATTCATGACATGGTCAGTGACATCACTGATGACCTCTCAAATGACACCACTGATGACATCATCCACATTATAATCTGATGCACTTCCTCACAATAACCATAACAAACCGAGTCCAGCTGTATTGAAAATACGTTTTCCTACAAGGTAAGAAGTGGAATGCAAGCACTCTAGGTCGGACCAAACAGCATATCGCAGCTGTCACTCAACCTCATGTGTTCATCAGATAAGGTGATTTCATAATCACTAGCGGGAGAGGGGACGAGGCACCACCCACATGTTTATTTTGTTGACTGCAGCATTTGATGGATGTGCGCTTCCAATGGAAAGGAGAGCTTGTATTGCAAGTATTCTTGCGCCTGCCAGGTCACACAAAAGGTCACCAGTGAGCACTGAGCCAGTATACTGGTATTTAGACAGATTATTGGAAAATGAATTATCATGGGCGAAAATATTGTGTCAAGAATATCAAGGACAAAAATATTGTGAATGTAAGTTTCTATACCTAAGTAAAGTTTTACTATATGTAACTCCACAAATATGTACATTGACTATATATATATATCTGTGGAGTTAAGAATAGTACATCTATACTTACCTCATTGCACTTACCTTCTCAACATTTTGACCCTCGATATTTTCGACACAACATTATGTCCACATGATATTTCTGTTTCTGATATTCCGTCAGTGATCCTTATACCAGATTCCCATCAAGGGACAATGGTTTCTTTGCACCAGGAACTTAAGGTAAAGCAGGTCTGGGCTCTCACTATGGTCAAACTGCCGACAAACACAGACATTGCGGCTCCACCCTTTTTCTAATGAGATAAAAAATGCCATAACAAGTGACAACCTGCCGTCCTCTTTTGGACAAGCACACAGAAGAACAGATGACAAACTAACACACAGACAAGACACCTGACTCAACTATAACCTAGTGGTGAGCGGTACACACCTCTCCGCCGGCAGAATTCGCAGAGTTTTGTCACTCTGCCCTCAGCTTGGAGCACAGAGGTTGGTAAAAACTCCACCCAGCCCTGCGTTGCCGGAGTTTACCACTCACCCCTACAATCCGCATCCCATTTCCCATACTTTTTTATGCACTTTCAATCATTGTCTGGGATGCAAGATAGACGCACCAAGACCATAGGAGCTGTTGGGGTAAACAGCAAGTTTAGAAGATTGGAAGCGAAGCACCAACACCAACTGGGTCTCGACTCGCATCGTTCACATTCCTTGCAGCCTTGACAGGGGACAGAGAGGAAGAAGAAACACAACTGCTTCTGTCACAATACCTAGTATGGACCATCAGCAGGGTGAGAAGGAAGCAGAGAGAGCAGCGTCACAGGCAGGTGGAGGTGACAGGGAGCAGCAGTCCTGGAGCAGGGAGAGTGGCCCACCATCAGGGAGTGAGGGGGCCATGGGTGCCAAGGAGTCCTGCATAGGATTCCTCACCAACCACAAGGGCACCAGGAGACGTAAGTTGAGGGCATTGTCCTAAGATGAGACAAACTCGATCTGGTCAGGGGCAACAGTCAGTTGGGAAGTGCCGTCTGTCAGCGGGGACTATTGGCTGTTGGTTGGGACCACCTCGTGCAGAAAAGCAAGCCACGATCATGACGGTGTATTTGTCCATCAGTGCAGTGTGCGGTACAGGGTCTGTAGAATGCGGCTGGTTGTGGATCAATGTCTGAAAAAGAGGGGGGTCATTGCTGCTCTGCGTTGTGTAGATCTGAATAAAGCAGGGCCTAGAAAACTGTTCAACCTTCAGAACCCCCCATTTGCACTCGATCACTCAATAAAAATCTGAGCTTCATTTAAGAGATTATTAGCAGTTAATTTGTTCTTTTTGCACAAACAGTGCTGGTCAGTGCACTTCCTGGTTGAAGTGTTGGCAGCCAATCAAATGTTAGTAGGGTCTCAGTATGCTGTTGGGCTCCCAGATATCTATTTTTTTTACTTAAATATCTCTGAAACTACTTAATGGATTCACAAAAAGCATGCTTTCTGAACGAACATCTAGCTTTCCTCCCATAGACATAATATGGGAAAAACGTGTTTTGGATCCACACTTTTTTCTAGTCCCTGCTTGATATATCACCCCAACATTTTTAACACAGCAAAAAAACAAAAACAGGAAAGATTTTTGATAATTTCATGAAGATTCATCAAACGACACCAAAGTTATTGGCAAAACAAAAAATGCTTTTACTATGGAAACTTTGGTCCTACCAATAACTACCTACTGGTGACCGCCAGTAGGTGATAAATATACATATATGATATCATGAAAGAATATTCAGGCACTCCTTTGCCGCTCGTCATTATTTTGAATTCACCAATGAGAATGGAGTCTTCACTGTTTTAATGAGCGTGATATCATGTGCTATGTGAATATATGATGTTATGATGCATTTCATTACAATGCATACTTATACAATGCAGTCTTTACAACGCACCTACCTTTACAGCGCATGATTTTACAACGCAAGCCATTCCAATGCATGTTCATAGGGACATATAAAAAGTGCCATTACAACAGATTCCATTACCAATACAACACATATGAACTATCCTATGTTAAACGAATATTGATGTTACTGAAAAAAAACAAGAAAAAATAAACAAGTAATAAAACATTATTAGATTGTAAACGTACAAAAAAAGGTTGTCAGGATGTAAATCACTCAAAGTAGTCATCAAATCAATTTTACAAAAAACACTGTACACTCCGTGGCAAAACCAGCATGTGCATACAAAGCATGAAAAACTGGTGTCCTTCCACTATTTCCACTAAAACTGTACAGCCATGGTCTACTCAAAATGGCTGCCATTCTATACAGAACAGAAAAAACTAAATTTTGCACAAAACATAATAAATACACATTTTGTCAGATTGTGTATCACGCAGAAAAATCAATTTTAAAACATATTTTCTCTTACATTTACGTTAACTTCTAACAAACTTATAAATTCAGCCAACCAACATTTTGTGCTCAGTGGTACACTGACCTCCCTGGTGACCACATTCAGCTGGAGTAAGAGGAGACAACTGAGAGTTTAGAGTTCAAACACTGACATCTATTGTCTGAAGTAAGTGTAAGATTTAGTCGAAACACATTTACTTAGAAAACAATTAATTTGCAAAACTAAAATGTATTTTACAGTTTTAATAAATTCACAGATCTAGGACATAGAGATACAGCAATATAATTCTTGTCTTCTGTCGAAAGTAAGGGGGTGATTACCACACATCACATTTATTCTAAAGCACAAAAATCTCCAAATCTAAAATTCATTTTATTTTTCTATTATTATTACAGACTTTGGACATAGACATACAGCTATAGAAATTGATTAAAATACCTGAAAAAAATCTTCTGTAAGTGTACGCTCAGCTACTTATATTAGAAGAAATGAAAAATATTTAGAAATGTTAAAAACATGATTTATCTCGGGGAAATGTGCTGCTCAGTGATCGGGAAGGTGGTGGTCACTGCTGGCTCAATTATTATTTTAACTCCACAGGGAGCCTCTGAGACGGTGCTGCTCAGTGCTGAGGGGAAACATTTCAATTCTAACTCCATCGGGGGCTTACCTCAGGGAAGGTGCTGGTCAGTGGTTGGCGGCAAAATTACTATTCTAACTCCACAGGGTGCTTGCCTCAGGGGCGGTGCTGGTCCCTGCTGGGGGCCCAATTACTATTTTAACTCCACCGGGTGCTTGCCTCAGGGAAGGGGGCATCACTGCTGGGGGGCCAAATGACCATTCTAACTCCACTGGGTGCTTGTCTCAGGGAAGGTGCTGATCAGTGGTGGGGGACAAAATTACTATTCTAACTCTGCAGGGGGCTTGGCTCTAGGAAGTTACTGGCTAGTGGTAGAGGGCAAAGTTACTATTATAACTCAGCTGGGTGCTTACCTCGAGAAGGTGGTGGGGGCTAAAATTACTATTGTAACTCCACCGTGGGCTTGTCTTAGGGAAGGTGCTGGTCAGTGGTAGGGGACAAAATTACTATTCTAACGCTGCAGGGTGCTTGCCACAAGGAAGGTGTTGGTTAGTGGTGGGGGAGGGGGAAATTAGTATTCTTACTGTGCCGGGTGCCTCCCTCTAAAAAACAAGTGCTCGTCAGTTGTTGCTGCATGAAATGTAATCAATTAAAAGTTGAACTCACAGTCAGTATACTTTTTTCACAGATTCAATAAAATAATCATGAAAAACAATATGAACAAAACCATCAGTTGGAGTCTAAACCATAATCGCCTGCACTTCCTCAACAAGCAGAAGGCCTTCGAGAGGAAAAATAAATAAAAGACCTAAAGTTACAGCCAAAAGTAATCAAAACATTTCTCATTAGTAACCATAAAGCAAAACAAATAATCTGTTTAACCCTTTGCCTGCTGATGACGGAACCGCTCCGTCATCAGCTGCGGTGGCGCTGTGCTGATGACGGAGCGATCCCGTCATGGCCCGCTCGGCGCTACTGCAGGCGCGAATTCCGCGCCTGCGCTGAGCGTTCCATTGAGCGGGGCGGGCCTTGACGGAACCGCTCCGTCATAAGCACAGCGCAACCGACGCTGGTGACAGAGCGGTTCCGTCACCAGCATGCAGCCGCCGCCCGGCCACCCCGCCCCCTTAGCACTGCGGCGGAATAGCCGCCGCAGTGAAGGGGTTAAAAGAAACAAATAAATAAATGGCAAAAGGAGGCGAATCTTACAATCATTTCCAAAACGTCTGTTAATGTCAAGTGATTTTTTTAGACCTACCCAACATCACCCAGAAGGTAGAAAACTACGTCAGCCAGATCACCTGGAGAAAGTCCCACACCAGCAAAAGGACAAGCAAGCAGGTACAGGAACCTTCCTAAGGTGAAGCAAAATACATTAGCAATTTAAAATGCCTATTTTTCTTTTCACAGGAATCAACTACAAATCGAGCACAAACCATAGTTGGCTAAATCGAAGTCAAATAATAGAATAAACAACATGTTCTTAGAAGAGCCAATAGGCATCTAAAGAAATATTAACCAGATTTGTTTACTGGTTGTAATCAATAAAAAAGTTATATTGAAAAATACATATAATATAACAATTTGTCTTCTTCTTTTTCACCCAAAAAGCCCCTTATGGCAACTAGAAGACAGGCAACATACATCAAGTCCAACAGAGTCAATCAACTACTGAAGCACGGTGGCTATCTTTATTTTTACGGATAGATTAACTGAGCCCAGGAGTCTTTGGAGATGTGTGCAGTATTACTCATCCTATTGCACAGGCAGAACGGTTACTCTTGGTGACACTGTTGAAATGACCACAGAGCACAATGACTCAGCCTCTGCAATGGAGATCGAGGTTGGTGAAAACATACAGCAAATGAAAGAACTTGCATCCACCTCCAATGAACCCTGTGGCACAGTTTTGAGGGAGGCATCCCAAGACATTCCTATACATGTACAAAGTTGTATGCCCACAATCCCTAATTTACACAAAATTATCCAAAGGAAGAAACAGGCAAGTAACCCACAACATGTAACACCCCAAACATACTCTGGTGTTAACATTCCTCCTGAACTGACTGTAACTGTTACTAATGAAACCTTTCTTTGGCATGCCAACAAAACCCCCAAGAAAAGGATAGTAATCTTTAGCACCCCCCCAAAACCTTGTAAAATTGGAGACTAGTGATACTTGGATGATGGATGGGACGTTTAAATCCACACTGCATCCATTCACCCAAATATACACTATTCACGTCTAGGTTAATAACACTGTAGTCCCCGTAGTGTACAGTATACTCCCTGATAAGCAAACCTCAACATATACAGTGGTGAAATCTAAAACACAAAATAACAATTGTCCTATAAAAGTGATAATGGATTTTGAATTATCAATGATAAACCCCATTAAAAAATGTATCCTGATAACCAAAGTCGAGGATGTTTTTTTTCACTTTTCACAGGCCTATTGAAGACATTTTTTAAAACATCCTTAGTTGAGGATTACATGTCAGACATTAAACTGTAATTCGAGTTAAAGAAACTAGCTGCATTATGCTTTGTTCCTCCTGACTGTGTGGATGAATATTACACATCAATTACCGAATCTGAGTATTTTACAACCAACAAAGACAAATTGACACCCTTACTAAATTACTTTGAGGACACATGGATTGGCAATCTAAGTAGGTCGGGTGGCAAAAGGTTTCCTGTAAAGTGATGGAACTCTTAAACGACCTGCTTAGAGGGAGGAGCAAAGACCAATAATGCCACAGAGGGGTGGCACAACTCCTTCAACAAATCAATCAGAAAACCTCACCAAAACGTTTATTATTTCTTGGACATTTTGAAGAAGGAGCAACGTTTCCAAGAAATGAGAATTTGCAATCATTGACTGGTAGTTTGAACTCACAAAATTTCAAAAGAACACAAGAAATGTCTGAGAGACTACTGAGACAAATTTAACAATTTTCGTTAATGGCGGCTTCAGATTACCTAGACAATATTGCACACATTTCTAACTGACACTAGTATATATACAGTCTTACTTGCCTGTTTTGCAATTCATTTTTAATAATTCGATTGCATTTTTAGTAAATATGATTCCAAATTAAAGAACTGTCTGGTTTTCTACCTCCAGTTGTCTTCTTTCTTCAACTCTTGGTGATTTGTAAAGTTCCAGAGTTCACCAAGAGTCTTGAGCCCTCTAAAAATCCAAAGTTACAAATCCATAATCCACAATGCAATCCAAATCCCCTGCAAAACTATCAAAAGAGACACAGATTGCCATTGTCATATTTTCCAGCAAAATCACTGCTGAAAAATATACTGTGTAAGCTAATAAAACATATTACCCCAATAACCTGAAAAAGTAAAGGTTTTTGGCAAAAAAGGCAACAACAAATTCATTGTTGCAACCCACAGTCCATACGGTTTAAATCCATCCATAATCAGGCAGGCAAAGGATTCGCGAAATCCAGAAGTCCAAAGCTCCTCATGCTGTAAAAATCCTGCATAAAACAAAAATCCCGAACCAAGACATCTGTGTTCTCCAAACTTCCACAGCTCGAACTGCCCTGAATACAGTATACTTTGTTTAAAAAACGCTTCGCAAAAAGAACTTAAAAAAAATATTGCTTTTTTATGCATTGGTTTAAAACAAATCATAATCATTATATATAAATATTAAAACTTATTTTCATTAGTTACTTCTTATTTTTAATCCAGTACTATATATTTATTTGAATAAATAAATATTTTTATGTTTATATTTTAAGTGTGCTACTGAATAATTTCACAAAAAATAAAATAAAATAAAATTCTAAATATCATGTAAACATTTTCTGTATATTTTTACAATGATATGAGTGTACATATATCCATGTTTACCTATGTTTAAGAGTTTTACCAATTAATTTTATATTTTCAAAAATGACTACCCAGGTATTAAAACAAATAACTGGGTATTAATACAATCCCCCAACCAAAATCCCTATTTTCCTTGCATTCTGTACCATAGGGTGGGTGTTACAACCTCAAGTATTGATTTTACATGTTTAATAATAACTACAAGTAATTTCAAAATTAAAACAAATGAATACCCGGGTATTACAATTAATATCTGGGTATTAATACACTCTCCCATCTAAACCCCCTAAACCCCTCACATCCCGTGCCGCAGGGTGGGTGTTGCACAATCATACTTATTTATTTCAATTGTTATACAATTACTAAAATTAATATTACAGTTAAAACAAAGTAATACTCATGTATTTAAATTTATACCTGGGTACTAATACACTTCCCCATCCAAACCCCCTATTTTCTTCACATCCCATGCCAGAGGATGGGGGATGTTACACCCTCAAAAGTATGGATTTTCCTTGTTTTAAAATAACGAAAATTTATATTCACATTAAAACAAGTTAATTTCCAGGCATTACAAATGAATACCTGTGTGTCAATACACTTCCCCAACCAAAACCCGTATTTACCTTACATCCCTTGCCAGAGGATGGGTGTAACACCCTCAGATTGTAATTGTTTTATAATAACTAAAATTAATATTAAAATAAAAACATATTAACACCCAGGTATTAAGATTAGTACCTGGTAGTTAATACATTCCCCCACCCAAAAACCCTGATTTCCTTTGTATCCTGTGCCAGAGAATGGATGTAACACCCTCATTAGTATTGGTTATAATTGTTTTATAATAACTAAAATGAATACTGAAAACAAATTAATATTGAGGTGTTACAATGAATACATGGGAATTAATACACTCCCCTACCCAAACCCCCAACTTCTCTCACATACCATGCCAGAGGATGTGTGTCACAACCTCATAAGTATTGTTTCTATTGCATTTATAATAATACAATTTATTTAAAGTTTTGAAACAAATTAGCACCCAGGTATTAAACACTCCCCCATCCAAAACCCCTATTTCCTTTTCACCCTCAAGAGTATTTGTAAAAAACATACTTTTTAATAATAAATCAATAAAAACTTGACATTTAACAACACAAAGTAAAAAAATGTTAAAAATGTCCGTATATTATCTGGGGGCAAGGAGGGGCAAGATGGCCGCCGTGAGGTTGTGGTGAGAGGTCGCTCCAGACACCCTCTCCCTGAAAACACCCAGATGGTTGGCGAGTAAGGATTAGATATACACCCCTATGGATTTGAACAACTGGATACAGAGAGGACTGAACAGACTCCGTCCTAAGAATTCTGGTTTCAAAGAGCATTTCAGTCGATTTTTTCAAAAAGCACAGGCGCTGAGAATAGTGTTCCGTGATCATCTAGCAAAGATGTCTACACGCCTGCTTAAAGATAAAGAAAAGGAGAAGGCGAAGATGCAGCAAGAGGCTACAGCAAAGGCACAGCACGGTAAAGACTCCCAAGGCTCCGCGAAGGGAACCGGCAGTGATCTAACCCCAGGTTCACATCACCACCGAGGGCCAGGCGCCATAAGGAAGATAATCCCCATGACACAGAAAGGGAAGAAAGCGGAGAAAGCCGGGACAGCAGAAGCGCGGGTGAAACGCGATGGGACAATGCCGGCGGCAAAGAAAGATCGGCTTCAAAATGAAGAGAGTACAATACTGGCAAAACAAGGCTTGAACAGAGGGAAAGACGCGACACTAAGGCAGCCTACCTTGGAGGAAGCGTTTACCTCGAGGAGAGGTTCGCAGACAGACACGGAGATCAGCGCTAGCAGAGACGCTAGCAGAGACGCCCTCGAGGACGCAGCGGCCGAGTCAGTAACAGAGTCCGGCGCTTCCAGCGCGAACACAGCGGTTGCTAGGCAACCTAGAGACCTGGCAGCAGCAAGCATCGGCAGTAGGAGTGAAGGCGGAGAGGAAACGGGAGCTGCAACACTGAAGGTAATTCAACCTCCAGCTTCATGTGTCAGTCAGCAAAAATTGCTCAAAGAGGCTAGTAATGATGATGGCACTCCATCGACAATAACTATAGAGGAGGGCTCACATAAGTCTAGCGCAGCAGGAAATTCAGACATGCTGGAAGCATTAATTCAGCTGGAAGCAGAAATTAAGGATAAAGAGATGAAACAGAGTAACAATGGGGCTAATTCTCTATCAGGAGCTGGAAAAAGTATAAAATCAGGTGCTGGAAATAAAAACACTGAACTGGAGAAAAAAGAGGGAGCTTCACTGGAGGGAGAGTGCTTCTTTTCAGTGAATGAGGATGCTGACACGACCCAATCAAGTGGTGAGGTTACAGAAGAATCAGAAGAATCAGAGGAAGATTTGAGTTCTGATTCAAGCTCATCTGTAAAAGATACCACGCAGAGGAGGAGAAAGTCAAAGGGTAAAAGATATGGCGGAGTGTTGGATTCACCAGTAATGGGGGGAAAGAAGCTAGACTGGGATTACTCGGCAACATCCCAGACTTATACAGAAGAAAGTAACCCACAAGCCTTAGGCAATACCCCCATACCAGCGCAGTATATGGCCCCCTTTGACATGATATGTTCTACCCTTAAGCAGATGCAAGGGGAAGCAAGGTCAGAAAGCCGTAGGGCTAGACAAGCCACGAAGAAAATTCAAAATACCCTTAGAAAAGTCAATAAACTATATGAAGGCCTTAGCGAAAGAGTGACTGAGGTGGAGACTCGGACTGGAAAACTGGAGGATGATGTTGCGGGGTGGCAGGGCTTTAAAATGGAGCAGGAAAAGTTGTCAACTGATTTACAATGGAAGCTGGAGGACTTTGAAAACCGCCAGAGACGGAACAACGTACGCATTTTGGGAGTAGAGGAAGGGAAAGAGGGGGACGACATTATGTGCTTTGTGGTTAACTTGTTGAGAGGTGCTTTTCCTGAATCACAATGGGAGTGGGAAAGAGAGATACAACGAGCACACAGGTTTCCTTTTACTATCAGGAAAAATCATGGGGGAAAGAGTCAGGCAACTCAGCAGGCTCTGCCCAGAGCCATTTTGATTTATGTCGGAAATTACCTGCTCAGGGAGGAGATAATGGACAAGGCTAGGCCGGACAAGAAGAGAACTTTTGATGGGGTTACTTTTTTCGCCAGGCCAGATTTCTGCCACACAACGGTGGAGAGAAGATGGAGGCTGAGGCAGCTCATCAAACCCTTTCAGTCTTTGGGCTCTGAGGCCTTTCTCTTATTTCCAGCGAGATTGAAAGTGGTTACAAGGGGTAGAACAAACATATTTCTATCCGAGATAAAGGCCCAGCAATACCTAGAGGAGATTAAGTCACAGAAAGGGGGTTGAATAGTTAAAGATGATGAACCTGGATATGTTAGACTTTGTTACTCAGCTGTTTGGTGGGCTGGTTAAAATGTAATGGACAGTGTCAGTAAAGAGCGAAGTCACATAGAGGTGTATATAATATTCAGGGTGTTTGGTATAGGGGTATAGGGGAGGGGGAGGAGCGATATCCACAGGCTACTGCGGCTGCACATAGGTCCTATGGACCTATTTGCCTGTAAAAGGGGGGAGGGGGGTGGTAATCAGAAGGGAGGGGGGGCGGGAGCAGGGGTGGAGGGGGTTGTAGGGAGGGCTAAAAAAAATGTAGAAAAAGGGGTGGAAAAATGTAAGAATCAGCACAAGGAAACACAATTCAGAGTACAAAGAATGAACTGGTATTTGTACTCATTAATCAAAGTAATGATGCAGGTTTATTCTGAGAACAAAATGTTTGATTTTGAACGGTATGCTGAGTCGGGTAAAACTAATGACTCAGTTAAATGACTTGTAGGATAGCTACTATTAATATCTGCGGGTTGAATGATTTGGGGAAAAGATTAAAAGTGACAGCATTGCTTAGGACACTGAAGCTAGACTTGGTCTGCCTCCAAGAAACGCATGTTGAAGCCTCCAAGAGCTACTTAATGAATCATCTAGGATTTTCGGTACTGGCAAATACTTTGCAAGAGACGAAACACAGAGGAGTAGCGGTATTAGGAAGACCCACTGATGTAGAAGTGATTAGGAAATCAGAGGATAAGTGGGGAAGGTGGGTAATTCTAGAAATAAAATTTAAAGGAGAAATATGCACCATAGTTTCTGTGTATGGCTCGACAGAGGATGATCCGGACACTTTGCAATTCTTAGATACAGAGTTGGCATTATGGCCTGAGCCGATTGTATGTTGCGGAGACCTTAACATTCACGACCCTACTAGTTCATTTGGACAAATTGGAGGTATATATATGGGGAGGAAAAAGAGAACCTACAGGGCACTTTCAGAAATGGTAGTAAATAACTCTTTAGTTGACCCTTGGATTAAAATCAATCCAGGCATCGATGGTAGCACATTTTATTCAGCCCCACATAAAGTACTTGTTAGGCTGGATTATTTTTTGATTTCAACTTCTTTGATAGCAGGGGCACAGATAGATAAACAGCCACGAATAGTTTCAGACCATAATCCGCTGATTTTAACAATTAAACTGGGGCAGGGGCAAATGAAAGAAAGACAGTGGACATTTGATAGAGCCCTGTTGAAAGATGAAGGCTATAGGCGATACATGGCTGGATGGATCAGATCCTATTGGGAAATTAATAGAGATACAGCGCCTGTCGGAGTAGTTTGGGATGCCTTTAAGGCAGGAGTACGAGGAGAAACAATGAGCTACGTATTCTCAGCTCAGAAAAAGGCAAGACTTAAAATTGGTGAAGTCATACAAAACTTGATAAGGGTGGAGGAGGAGTTGGCGAAGGCTTTAAGAAATAGGGCACCAATAGAAGAATATCTATTAAAAATTGTGGCACTTAGGGTGGAGGTGACAGAAAGTATTTCCAAAAAAGCGGCAGAAAACTACTTGACTAAGAGAGAAACTGCCTATGAGTTAAGTGAGAAGGTAGGCCATTTATTGGCAGTACGTGCCAGACAGAGACTAGCTGCATCAGATATTGGTGAGATTGTGAATGAAAATGGAATTCAGGTTACTGAAGTAAATAGAGTGAGAGATGTATTCAGGCAGTTTTATGAAACATTATATACTAGGGATAGTACGGGGACGGTGGGGGAGATGGAAAGCTACTTAAGGGATGGTACTTCGCCAGGCGTGACGGAAGAGGAGAAAGATAGATTGGACTCCGCTTTTACTCTAGAGGAATTCATCATGGCATTGAGCACGCTACCAGCAGGTAAAGCTGCCGGACCGGATCAGATACCGGTGGAGTTTTACAAGGTATTTTATCAAACAGTGGGTATGGAAATGTTCAATGTCATGAGGGAGGCACAGAAAGGAGATAAAGTACCGGAATCATGGGGGGAAGCAGACATTATTGTTATTTTAAAAAAAGGGAAAAACTCGACACTCCCAGGCTCATACAGGCCTATTACATTAATGAATGCGGACACGAAGATATACTCTAAGATTGTAGCAACAAGACTGGCGGGAGTAATTGAGGGATTGGTAAGCCATACTCAGCATGGCTTTATTCCTGGAAAAGGCACGACACAACATGTCAGACAAGTTATTACAACATTTGATGCAGCAAATGCCCTGGGGGACTCTATCGCTGCATTATTTTTAGATGCCGAAAAGGCGTTTGATAGAGTCTCCTGGGAATACCTATGGCAAATTTTAAAATGGAATGGATTTGGAGATAGTTTTGTAACTGCAATACAGACACTATATATAAATCCAACAGCAAGGATTAGAGTAAATAGAGGAAAATCGTCGGCAGTTAGGATTGGGAGAGGGACTAGACAGGGCTGCCCGTCATCGCCATTATTATTTGCCCTTTACCTAGACCCCTTGATAAGGAAAATTGAAAGTAATGTAAGGATCCCCTCAGTGAGGCTGAATGGATGTGAAATTAAGACACTCGCCTATGCGGACGATATCGCCATTATGACTCCGAATCCGAGTATGGCTATAGCGGAAATTGAGGCCGAGGCACAAAGATTTGGGCAGCTATCTGGGTATAGTTTGAATACCCTCAAAACCCAAATAGTCTGTAATCAACATATGGTGTTTAATGATCAAAGAGTGGTGGACTCTGCGGTATATCTCGGGGTTGCAATTACAGCTGATTTAGACATGTTGGTGCAGAATAACATCACGCCACTCCTGACAAAAGTCAAGTCCGATTTAGACCGAATGAATAATCTGCATCTATCATTAGTAGGTTGCACTAATGTTATCAAAATGTTAATATTGCCGAAATTTCTGTATTTTTTTAGGACAATACCATTATTTTTTGAGTTGAAATGGTTTAATGATTTGGAAAGAATTCTGAACAGATTTATTTGGGCCCATGGTAAGACCCGTAGGGCATTTCGTTTTATGTCTTTGCCTAGGGAAAAAGGAGGGTGGGGAGTGCCTGATTTCAGACTATATTATTGGGCATCTGCACTCCAGTATATGCGGGGACTGCTAGGAGGAGGGGGTACAGATGATAGAACAACAAACGATTCATCTAGGATATACTCCATTGTGTTGGGACCGGAGGTAGAGAACTCTTTCCTCAAATGTATTGATTTCGCTTATTTCAAAAGGACGAGGTTTAAGACGGTCCAAGCTGCTATTAAGATTTGGAATGCGGTGATGAAAAAAATGGGTCTGGGTCGATACAATTGGTATACGAGGATGTATAAAAATGTCTCCCTTCCAGTGCAGATTTTTGGCGACAGTATAATGGCGGGCTGGGTGGAGAAGGGGATAGTACAGCTTGGGGATGTGAGGAATATGGATGGGATGTTTCAATTTACAGAGTTAATGACTAAATTTGGGTTAGACAGAAGAGACCTTTTTAAATTTTTTCAGCTAAGAAGTTTTCTAGGGAATAAGCGGGGTGGAAGTATAGGCTTTGCTAAAATAGAAATTCTTGAGAAAATAAGACTGGGGGGGGATTGTTCAATACGGTGCTTTTATGCAAATTTGTTAGCAGGGAAACCAGATGATATGGATAAATATAGTAAAAAGTGGGCAGATAAGTTGGAAGGGGAGCTCTGTTGGTTTAAGGAGTCACTAGACTTAGGGAGAACTCTCCTGTGTTCAGCACCGCTTCAATCACAGCAGTATAAAACTCTCTATTCGCTTTACTTTACCCCTGCAAAAATAGCAAAATGGGGAGGCACCTCAGGTATTACATGCCCAAGATGTAGCTCACTTGACGCAGACCTAATACATTTATTTGCTGTATGCCCACAAATACAGACAACGATAAAGGATATAGAGAAGTTTCTGGATGGTACCCTAAATATTCAGATTACCTTAAAACCCCCAGAAATACTGCTTGGGATAGTCACTGACACTGGTGTTATACAGAGGGAGTTCATCTTTGTCGCAATGGCAGTCTTTAGGCTCTGCATAGCCAGGGCTTGGTTAGACAAAAATCCCCCTGGAATGCAAGTCTGGCTATCTAACCTTTTATCAACCTATAATTTGGAAAAGAATATATATGCCCGGAAAGGCAAGAAAGGGAGGAGACTGGGATTAAGGATATGGGACCCTATTATAAGATGGAAAGAAGGTCTGGATTTGTGAGATTGGACCAGGGCAAGTAATGACAATCGAAACAACAGTGTAGATACTGATATGGTGTTTTAATGAGTTTCTAATTGTTTTCCTTTTTTTTGTATGATGTAATATGATAAATGAATACAATGTATGGTTGTAAAATATATAATGAATTGTGTGAATTGTGCAATGGTACAATAAAAAAATATAATAAAAAAAAAAAAAAAAAAATCCGTATATTTTTAAAATTGTATGAGTGTACATAAATCCATGTTTACATATTTTTAAGAGTTTTACCAATTAATTTGATATTTTCATAAATTAATACCTGGGCATTAACACAATCCCCCACCCAAAATCCCTATTTCCCTCGCACCCCGAGCCAGAGGGTGGGTGTTACACCCTCATAAATATTGATTTTACCTGTTTAATAACTAAAATCAATTTCAAAATGAAAACAAATTATTTAAATTAATACCTGTTTTTTTAAAAACCCTTGAAAAAATCAACAATCTAACTTACCTTAAATTGCGCTGTAATACCTTCTGCGTTGTAATACCATGTGTTTTAAGGGCATATGCGTTGGAATGGATATGTTGTATCGGCATTACAATGTAATGTCTGTGATGTAATGGTCTCCCGTACTATGTACATAAACATTTTTTTGTATAACTTTTATTTGCAAAAAGAAAACGTTGGTCATCACACATATAGATTCACAGTCATTACAGTGTTGCATACACAGATTCCTATACAAGTATACTTCTCCAGATATCATCATACACAAGGTGGTAGTGGTACATGGATCATTACGGCGGTAAAGGTTCATCAAGGGAGGGGATCTAGGAAGGTTCACAAAGGTTCCCACGGTATTCATTCCATTTTGACCAGATTGCCACCCATTTCCTGGGACACCCCCCAGCCACATAGACAGTCTTCTATCGCAACATGCACCAGTCCATGTCGTTCTTCCATGCGCTTATCTTTGGAGGTGCTGCCGCTCCCCATAGGCATGCTACATTGAGTTTAGCAATTACCTGTCCGAGCGTCGCCCATATTCTGCCTTTTTCAGACAAGTCTGTGGGATCCCAGATATTCAACAGACATCTTTTAGCTTCGGGTCGCAAGTTGACCGCCCAGACAGTACGCATACAGTTGTGTACCCGCTTCCAGTAGTCTTATATCTGAGGGCATTCCCATAGTATGTAACGGAACGTCCCCACCTCCCCACACCGCCTCCTATAAAGTCCCTCCTTGCTCCTACCCATCAGTACTAGCCGTGTCCCTGAGATGTAAGTCTGGTGTCATATTTTAAGTTGTATCAGCCTCAGTTTTGCTGATATCGCTACTTCCTTGGGGGAGGAAAGCGCCTCCTTCCATTCCTCATCGTCAGTCTCCAGACCTTCACTCTCCCATTTTCTCCTAAGTGTGATCAAGGGGTCAGGGGTGTGATGTATGAGTTTGTTTTGTACATACATTTTTAAGCACTGAGGAAGCCACACTACTGAATTACGTTTGCATTTCATAAATGTACGATCTATGCAATCCTCGTGAGTGAAACGCAATCTGTTTGAGCTTGATATATATGTACACATATTACCTACTGCTCATCACCAGTAGGTCATTATAATTAGGACCTCTGGCCTGATTACGATGCCGGACGGACCCTCGTCCGACTGGCACCGTGACGGAAGCAGGACCGCCCAACTAGAAGTCGGTGGTCCCGCTGCCGTGCCTTCACGGCAGTCACATTGTGTATATTTTTTATTGCAGCATGCGCTGCGGGCTGAAGCGCACGACCCAATAGATAATAAATACATTAAAAACATCTCTGCACTATGTGGCAGGCAACATGCATAGCCTGCCACATGGTGCAGGGATGTTTAGGCTCCCAAGCCCCACAGCGGAGGGCCAGTGGGAAAGGGGGCCCTGCTATGGGCCCCTAAAGTCACTTTTCGCCTGCCTCTTCATGGCAGGTGAACCGCCATGAAATGGCAGGCAGAAAGGAACATTTTAATCCCTACGGCGGTGCCTGAGCACGTACCGCCCTCATTGTAAGTCTTACTGACCCTCCGAAGCACTGACAGGCTCCTTGAGCCTGTTGGAAGCGCGGCGGATGGTCCCTCTGCCAGACCCCTCTGCTCGCTGCATCGTGATGTGGCAGACAGACCGTCAATGTTAAACCTACAGACATCGTAATCAGGCCTTTAGGTTCCACAGGAAAATTGTTTTTTGTTTTGCTAATAACTTTGGCGCCATTTGGGAAATCTTTATAAAATTTTAAAAGCTAATTTGTCACTCTCTTCAGCTGCTGTTTGGAGAGCTTTGGGGTGATTTGTCAAGCAGAGGATGAGAAAAAAGAGGGGTCTCAAAATGCATTTTTCCCTACATATTTTCCCATAGGGATTGTAGATACGACTCCCGCAAAACCGCTGGACGGAATTTTGCAGAAAGCTAGATCTTGGTCCAGAAAGAGCCCTTTTTGTAATTTGCTGTAAATCCATTCAGTAGTTTTGGAGTTATTAAAGAAAAACGATTCACGCCTATCTAGGGAAGCAAATCCTCCATGAATCTGACACATCTCAAAATGAGCTCTGATTGGCTCCAACACTTCAACCAGGATCTGTTGCCATAATGGGACCTGGACTTGGCTGAGTCCCAAGAAAAACTTTTGTTTTAAAGACAAGGTGGCAGGGTAGGAATACTCTAACCCCCTGGACCTCGGGGTGGGAGGGACCCCATCGGGGACACATACATTTTTTAAATAATTTCCAGAGAAACCACAGTTGATTTTTCTTTTTAAAGCACATTCGGTTACCCACGGTTGCTTTTTTTGACTCCTAGGGTGAGCCAGGTCCAAGGGGAACTTATACTTTTATTTTGGGGAAGAGGGCGCATGTGGCCCCGTTCCCCAGGCCAATTTCGGCCCAGGGGACCCCATCCTCCATGGCCCAGCTGCAATTGCAAAAGGAAGGGGGCTGCACAGCCCCCCTCCTGGAGCCCTAAGGTAACTATAGATCGCGCCCTCGCCATGAACAGTTAATTAACCCGCATATTACATCACTCATGAAATCTTCCATGACATTTTTGATAATATCACGGCAACATTTGCTGTAAAATCATTGGTGTGCACGGCGGGGACACGAGTTGTAGTTATCTTAATCCACGAGTTATCGCTGCTTGAGTTATCTATAAATATAACTGTTGAATTTCTATGGTTTTGTGTGTGTAAAATCTGAACCTAAATATAACGTTGAAGGAACCTTTGGGTTTTTAGTGAATTCTAAAGTTTTTTAAATTCTAATTCTCTAACTATAATATCTCTCTAACCTTTGTTTTTTTCAGTGATTTTGCCAAAAAAGCATGCCTGTGAGCATGAGGTCAAACAGAGACCTGGAGTGGGTACAAGACTCCCGGGAGGCCTCAGACCTGCCAGACCGAACCTCACACATGTGCAGGATTATGAGTTTTTTAAAAAATGATAAATGTTTTTCATGAAACATTTCACATGGGAAGGTGACCGTTTCTGGATTGCATATTTATTGCACGTGCGCATATCCAGTGGCTCACCTTTAGGTGTTTTCAATGGCAAACATACTTTTCTCTATTTAGAAGCCTGTAAATGCTCACCAATGCTGTGGGTGTTGTTTCCACTCCCTAGGCTGGAAGGGGATTTACTCCTGGCCCTGAAAGGTGTAAAGAGCCGACATTTTGTGCAGTGAAATGGGATCGGAGATCATGAATACTGAAAAACCTATAAAATTAAGAAGGTTCACAAACTCACAAGGCATCTCAGCCCCTTAAAGGCTGCATTCTGTCCATTCCAATGGTGTCATCTGGATGTTTTTTACTGGCTTCACTTGTAATTTTATGTCGTTCCTATTAAAAAAGTTTGCAAAAATAGTAAAATTCTTTACAGTTTGAAATCTAGATCGAAAACAACAAACGTGTAGAAATCAGTTTAAAAGTGTTCAAGAACTGTTCTCATACTTTCCAAATCGTTAGTACATTAAATAGAGGGATCATTTCCATGGTAGAAACCAATACTGAGAATTTTACACAACTTATTTTTCATCTACCAGCCCTTGGCCCTTTTAGACCAGTAGCACATAAACAAATGGCCAGTATTTTTTCAGAGAATGGCAACAACCCAGCCCACTCCTCTTCCTCTACAGTGATTGCCCGGCCCACTGGACATCACTACTTTCTACAACCGGTGGGTGGGCTTGGCTAAGACAGAGCGCATGACTGGGTGGGGAAAGGCCTCTAAGGAGGAGTCCGGAAAGCAAATTTTTCCACACGACACGGTGAAACACCCGTTGCTTCAAGCCTTGTTTCAGTCCTGTGCCGCCATTTTGATTCTCCATCAACATTAATGGAATTGATGCATTCCAGCTTAACAGCAGACATTCGGAGGGCGCAATGAAAAGTGACGCATCGCTGTTTTCACGCAGCGATGCATCACTGTTCATAAATGAGGCCCTTGGTATTTCTGTTTGAGTCAAAAAATAGGACTAAAAGCAGAATTTATCCCTGGTCATCTAAACACAAGGGCAGATCGGAATTTGAGGTTTCTAAAAGATTCAAGCGATTGGAAAATGAATCCAATAGGCTTCAAGAAAGTTCAGGACCTGTGGGGCCCTTCCAGGTGGACCTGTTTTCCAGCGGGCTAACATTTCAGATAGATCAGTATTGCAGTTGGAGGATAGATTCCCGAGCCGCTGCAGTGGATGCTCTGGTCCAATCTTGGAACAAACGGAAGTGCTGACGCCTACCCTTCCTTCGCACTGATTCAGCGGGCTCTACTGAAAGTTCAAACGGAGTGATGCAGTATTGTTCTAGTTACACCCTTTTGGAATACTCAAATTTGGTTTCCAGGGTTGATGGAATTGGCAAGGGAGGTCCCACACCTTATATCAGGGAGTTTAAACCTTCTCCAGGGACAAGAAGGAGCAGTACACCCTCCTCTTCTAGAAGGAAACATGAACCTTCTTGCTTGGAGGATTTCACAGGTTTCAGAAGATACTTTGGCCTTTCATCAGAAGCTAAAAACCTACTGAATGAATCATGGGCACCAGGAACAAGGAGACGATACACTGGTGTATGGAGGAAATGGTGTAGTTGGACCCTGGATCGGGATCTAGATCCTGTGGACGCCCCTGGAGTAGACGTGGCTAACTACCTAGCAGATTTATTTAAATCAGGTTTATACTATAGAACAGTAAACAGCTACAGATCAGAAGATTCCACAGGCCACTCGCTAATGAATGATTATTCTATTGGTACCGACCCCTTAATACGTAGAATAATGAAGGGAATAAGACTTAGGCGCCCCCCAAGGGCTAAATATGATTCGCTATGGAATGTTAATCTTATACCCGACCTTATCACCGCTTGGCCTGATAACTCTTGTCTTTCCAAAAAACAATTATCAATCAAATTAGCAACATGACTTTGTCTAATGTCCTTTCGAAGAGTGTCAGATGTTAAGACCTATAACAGAGTCTAGGCCCCAGGTGGAGTACTTTTTGAAATATGGAAAAGGACCAAAACCCTGTCTGAAAATATTTCTTATCCTTATTTTACTGATTACCCAAAACTATGGGCCCCACTAGGATGGCGGGCGGGCGGCCCGGCGGAGGCAATCCGCCCGCCATCCTTGCTGCAAAGAACACCCGCCATATTACAATGGCTGGGGGGTCTGCGGCAGACGGAAAGACCGTCCGTCAATTTTCCAAAAGGGTTCAATATGGTGGCGGTGTCTTTTAGACACCGCCAGCCATATTACGATGTGGGCGGGAACATGCCTTTCCGTGGCGGCATTGCTGCCACGGAAAGGCATGCATTGTGTGCATGCTGGGGCCATTGCGGATGCCCAGGGACTCTGGGGGGGTGCACATGGGGGGTGCCTATGGCACCCGCCCTGCATTTCAATGTACAACGTGGCAGGCACCGCGCGGTGCCTGTCACATTGTGCATTGAAATGCACAACTTGCCTTTGTGGCATCGTAATTGTGAGTGGGGGACCGCCGCACCCTCAGTGGGCGGTCACATTTCCCAGGGGTATAGCAGCATACTAATGACCTTCTATGTGTTTTGAATTGCACAAAATTTTATGAACAAAAAATGGTTGATGTTAGCCCTAACGGTGATAGTTAGTTACTAATAACCTTTGTGAAACCCCATAAGGCCATCTCTTCTGCCACAATTTTGAAGTGGGTAAGAACAGCCATGTTAGCAGCAGGGATAGACGTATCCAAGTTTGGTGCACGTGCATCCCGAGGCACAATGGCCAGTAAGGTGTTCTGGGGTGGAAGTTCTTAAAAGCAGCAGACTGGTCAAATGCTTCCACCTTTGTTACATTTTACCTTAAACCTGTGTAACACATGAGCAATGTAGCATCAAAAAGCTTTAAACATGCATAATGGTAGCCTCTGGTCTTGTAATGAAATGACGATTCTCCAATTAACATACAGAGAATCTTGATTTCATTAAAGATAACGGAGGCTAACATTATCCCACCCACCATTCCTTGGTGGATTTTAACCCGTTTTGGGCTCCCGTCGGCCAACGGCCGACAGGAGCACTCCCTCCCATGTGCTGCCAACGGCCATCGAAGCCCCGCCCACTTAATAGAACGCCTGCACTGCGGTGGAATTGCCGCCGCGGTTAAGGCGTTAAAGAACAATGTGTGTATACATGGATCTACATATACGCAATTACTAAAAGTTATAATTGTTTAATCATTTTTAATGTTCTTAGCAATTAATATTACCTGGTTTCTTTCTATTCCTTCCAGACACTTCGTCTCTGTGAGAATTTCTTACTTATCAAATGCAACTAGCGAGGAGGAAGTCAAATATACCGATTCTATACCTTATTTCAGCTCTAAGAGAACGGTGCCAGGTTACCACAATGTTTTGTTATGTTCTATGTAATGTTTAGTTTATGATGTAACACGTTCTTTAAAGAGCTGCATGTGTGGGCAGCAATAAAGGTTATTGCATAATGTTAGCCTCTGTTGTCTTTAATGAAATCAAGATTCTCTCTGTATGTTAATTGGAGCAGCAATGAAGGTTATTGCATAATGTTAGCCTCCGGTCTTGTAATGAAATCCAACAATGGAGGATGTGGTGGCTTCGGCCCTAGCCGTTTACCAATCCATGAACTGGGTCAAAGAAGAGAATGATACTCATCAAGGTAAAAAAGAGAGTGAGGTTTGTGCTATTGCTGAGAAGCATGTATGAATGAGATATATAAAAATGGAAGTAAGGAAAATAAAAGCGTACTGTTTTAGATATGGTGATACTAACTATTTTGCGACTTCAAGACGCTGTCCAGCCATTAACAAAGAATATAACAGTTGTAGATAAAGGGTAGTATTTAAAAATTGTGCAGGGAGGCAAGGAGACAAATCAAACATTGCATTGCACAAGTGACTGGAAGCTCATCTTACAATAGAAATTGCTATAGAAGATGACACAGTAAGAGGTAATAGGTAATAATGTGGTATTAATGTGTGCGCCTGGATGATACTGAAGGAGCCGATGAGCCTATCAATCCAACAATGTACAACTTACAAGTGTTGGACACAGAGTTGTCTGTGATGGCTGATTCAGGGTCTTGTTTCACAATTATTTCCAATTCGTTTTTTGAAGAAAAACAGGGTGAAAAGACGCCACATCTACTACCACCTGGTGTGAGAGTTGTTACCTTTTATGGATGTCAAATTGAATTTGTGGGACATTCCATGGCCCTAACAATGTTAAGGAAAAGAATGGCTCAATTGAGGGGGCGCTAGAGGGCGCACGAGCTAATGGCCGCACTTTAGTGAGGCTCTGGCTGTCTTGTCAGAAATATCCTGCTTTTATCCTCTTATCCTGCAGGTATCCACCTGAAACTTTCAGCGAGTGTGAGCCTATATGTCCTGCCGATCCTGTCCAAGTTTGGGGGCGATCCGATGTTCGACGCTGGACTTCGTCGAGTGTGAAGGCTGACCGGGACACACTGCTGCGGAGGGGCAGCGCAGAAGCCTGGGCACGGGACCACGCGAGGCCGGGGCTCGCCACGAGGGAGGCAGGCCTCAGAAGCGGAGCAACCTGCCTGGGATGTGTGGAACCTGCGGCGGACTACAGTGGCGGTGAGTCTCCCCCTCTTTCTGGCCACTACAAAGCGCAGGGGCGCTAAGCGGCGGACCTGAGTCCCGCTGGGAGCGCGGGCGAAGACGGGGACTGCCGCCTGAACCGGGAGGTGGTGGAGCGGGGCCCCGGCCTTGGACCGCAGATTATCGAAAGTGCCCGTGTGCCCTCCGCAGGCTCGCCGCTCCTGGTGGCTGGGGGTCGAGGAGCGTCAGGAGCCTCCTGTGGGTCACTGGCTGAGATCGGACCCCTCACAGGTTGCTACCCGCCGGCAGCGCGGTGGGTCTCCCCCCCGCGCCTCTCCTGCACGTACTGGTGGTTTCCCTATAAGGCGGAGGGGACTGCAGGACGGACCTTGGCTGATCATCCTTAGCACATCACTGTTGCGTGTTTATCTAGGTTCCTGATCGATACTGTGACCTTATGCCCCTATTCGGCTATAAATCCATTTATTCCCTATATTGGCATAACCGTTCAAGTGCGATATTCAGAAAGTCATCTCTGGCCTCACACGAACAGAGCCACATTCCAGCATAGTTCTCTGCCACTTCCTTTGCGACCAATTAGTGCAATGGCAGAGCAGGAGTCACTATCTGTTATTCCTAGATTAACACTCCGAGTTCTTCAACAAGATAAAAACTCAGCAAACCTGGAAATCCCCGCTTGCTGTGTTTTGATTAGTAATGGAACTCTAATGAGCAACTGATAGCTATCACTTCCTAGTGACATCTTTAATTGACGTCTTATGTCCAGCAAACTTGCGTCAAACCCGGCACCTGTCAGGTATAAATATTACCAACGTTGCCTTAAGCAATAGCTCGTTGCCTGTTGCTAGCTGTCTGCAAGACCCCGTGTTGGTGAAGCTAGCACCCTGTCGCTGCAGCCTGCTGTCCCCTTGGTGGTGAAGCTACTGATACCATTATCGCTGCTAAAGCGCGAACGATGGTGTGGTATGCTTAGGAGCTGAACAGCCGTCCCTCTGCGAAGAGCCCAGCAGATTCCAGCTGCCCGCGGACGCTGTCCCCCCTCCTTCCTCGACGCGCTGAAGAGAGCCGCTGCCTTTCTCCTGCAGAGAAATCCAGCTCCAGCGTTTCCGGTCTGCCCTCGCGGGTGACTGGGATATTGAGTGCCCCCTGAAGGAAATACCAGACTTCCATCATTCTATTCAGCGGTATGGTGTTGACTAAACCCTTAGATGAGAATTCTTGAAGCAAACCTTGGCAAAACCAACTTAACTTAAAGATACTTACTTGCTCCCCTTCCACGTGTTAGACTTAGGTCAGGCACACTGGGGTAGGCTTAGTTAGAAGCACCAGTTGAGTATTTTAGCCTAATGTATATATGACTGTATATATGTTTTATTACTTTTAAACCATTGTATGGCTAAGAAACCATATCAATGCTTTTACAGTATTATTTCGCAATCCTTATCTTACTGTACGTACTTTTTATAATAACAAGTCTTGCAATTGTGGCAATACATTTCTCTTGTACGAGAAGAAAGACTGTTCAATAAATGTTAACCCTTTATTGACAAACGCCCATCTCTCTATTCTCTACATCTTGTGAAAGTAAACTGCACTAACCTGACTGAGTGAAATACATGTCTATTGTCTCACACGACCCTAGAGATTGACTCTTGATCTGAGGAGCAAAGTTGTCATGTTGCACGGTTGTTGGAAAGCTGAATCCCTTCTTGTCTGTGCCAAGGAAGCTGATCACTTCCTATGCAGAGAAGAAAGTTTCCAGTGACCTCTGAGCTAGTTGGTAACACACCCAATTAAGTTTAGCATAGTCAGTGGAGGCCTGGAATATCCGCAGTTCCACGTCGATACTACTGTTTATGTTATTCCAATGCGCAGGGCCTAGTGGGAAACTAGGAACTACACTACATGGCGCCCAACGTTTGGTAAGGCGATAAACTAACGCAAGACGTTAGAGTAACTCAGTCGTGCATATTTCACACAGACCCCTTTCTCCCGTAAATACTCCAATAGACGTCTGGAGTGGGTGAAAGGTTAAAATCCGCCCGACCTTAGTAGGAAGAGATTCCTATGTAAAGCTCTGGTTTATTCAACGTTGAAGGATACAGTGTTCCAAAATATTGTGCACCTCATCTTTGTCTCCTTGGAGACCTACTCAGCAAACCTTGCATTTAAACAATGCCAGGAGAAAACGGAACCACTGGGGCCGCAGCAGATGTGACTCAGCAAGGTCCCGAACACACAGACCCGGATGCAATTATCATCCCGGTCCACTTAAGAAAATCTATAACTTTAAAACTTATAGAAAACGGACTGACACCTCAAGGTGGTACAGTAATTTTCATGATAGAAGCTCACGAATATCGGCAGACAGAGGTATTCTATTCATGGATAAACTTTCCAGCGGCAAACGCTACAACAAAAGAGTTTCACTATTACAAAATAGAGGAACCTCCGGAAGAGTACGCTCCTTTCGAGGAGATTGAAATTCTACTTAAATTTCAAGAGCACCTGCTCTGGTTTAATGGCGCCCTAAAACACAATGATCACATTACCAGGCTCGGTCCACTAGGTAGACCAGGAGCAACGTGGCCGGTTCTAGCCAGCTACACACCACATCCTGACATTGTAAAAATGTCTAAAGAAGAGCTGTTAGTACAGCTAAAAACATTAATTAAAATACATAGGCAATTAGTCCAATATGTAATGCGGACTGCAACAGTCCAGCCAGCTGTTAATGTACCACAGCTGACCCCTCATCAGGGGAACACTAATAAAATTACACCACAGAACATACAGTCATGTCTTGGTAAAACACCCGTAAAACGGGAACAAATTCCTTTCTGGTTAGCACAGAAAATCACTCAAATAGAGGCAGTATTTCCTGATACTACCCCTATTGAGAAATACAGAATCTTGACCATCTGCCTTCCTATGGGAATCGCACCACACGTGGAGGACTGCGACACTTGGGGTACAGTCTTTGCTTCCATTTACACAAAAACACACGGTGTTCCGTCTATGGCGGTAATACCAGAAGTGCTAAAACAGATTCAAAATGAATTCGGTCCAGAGCCAGCTTTAAATCTAGGTATGAAATTACTGAAAGACTTCAAGCAGGTCTCGGCTATATTATTAGCCAACATAAAAGGAGAAGCAGCATCTGTGGCGATCCGCCAGAAGTTGAAGGAAACAGATATAAAAGATCCAATTGAGCTTGCCAGAATCATAGAAAAATGCTATGAAGAATTAGGTAGAGACAGCTTGGGTGGGAAACCAGTAAAGCCCCAACTGCTCGAAAATCCTGAAAAATTATTTATTAAAAATAATTCAAACACTCCTAAAAAGAGCTGGGATGGAAATAAACAATCCACTCCCAAGGAAAAAGTTTTCCAGTCCAGAGGAAGGTCTCCTCGACGGAGGGAAAGAACTCCGACTCAAGAACGCCAGTCTCCCCAGAGGGAGCCCTCTGAGAAAAGATATAACCTTAGAAATAGGGATAATATAAAAAAACCTGATAGATATCAAAGTATTGATACACGTCCCTCTCGATCTTTTCCACAGAATTCGGAAAGAAGAGGACGGTCAGACCCAGGAGAGCACACCAAGTCCAAAGACAAGGAACCTGCTCAGAGTAAAAAATCTCAATTTCTGAAAAAGAAGGTAGCCAGTATTAGAGTAATCAACCATGCCGAGAATACTGAGGACACAGTTGAAAAACGGGGAGTGGGCATTGACAATGTTGGACAGTGCAGCAGAAATCAGTATAGCGCGCAAGATCTTGATGAGTCATCTGGAGACAGTGGACACGAATGAATACATTCAGGTTGAAACTGCCGACGCCAGACTTAGCGAGCCCCATAAAATATATGAAATAACATTGCGTATAGAGGGTGATAAGACTAGGAAAATGAAGGGTCTGTTTTGGGATAAGCTCTCAAAAGGCTATGATATTCTGTTAGCTGAAAAAGATTGGCCCCCAGAGTTTGTCAGGGAGTGCCCTCGTGGCGAAGAAGTGATTATGCCTGCCTTCTCGAATCACATTCCGATTCACAAAAAATATACATATGCAAGGAAATGGGCAGTGGCCCAGGCACCTGCATTGTATAAAAATCATGTAGGATGGGATGAGGATTCACCTCCTCACAAAATCCAATTAAAAAGTGAACCAGCTGCCCAACGGCAGTATCCCATAAAGCAAGAAGCTAAAAAACAAGTCAGGGAGATCTTAGATCAACTTGAATACCAGGGGGTGATTGAAACATGCACCTCTCAAATGAACAATCCTTTGTTTCCTGTCTCCAAGCCAGACAATTCATATCGTCTAGTTTTGGACTACGGACATCTTAATACTTGTTGTAAAACTTTTGCAGTACAAAACTCGCATAGTGCAGCCCTAATGAATAACATAGTTAGGAAAAAATATAAAACAACATTAGACATATCTAATGGTTTCTTTTGTCAAAACATTGCACCAGAAAACAGATATTTGACCGCTTTCTCTGCATTTGGGTCGCAGAAAAAATTCTGTCGACTCCCACAGGGGTTCAAGAACAGCCCAGGACTATTCTCAGCTAGGGTAACAGAGTTACTACAAATCTATGATGATGAGGCATTATCTTACGTAGATGATATCTATCTCACAGACGACGACTTGGATACTCACTTGAAAAGAGTGAACACCATTATACTTGGGTTCGCAGCAGAGGGTTACAAATTCAACTTTAAAAAGTCCCGAATTGCCCATCTGACAGTACTATTCTTAGGGTACGAATTATCAAGTGAAGGGAAAAGCCTAGCGGACAACTTCTTAGAGAAGTGCGCTGTACTTCAAGCTCCAAAAATGCTGAAGAATTTACAATCCATTCTAGGTTTTCTGAATTTCGGAAGAACTTACATTCTAAATTACGCAGAGAGGGTTAAACCTCTTTACGAACTAATTAAACCTGATTTTAAACAAATCAATTGGACTCAAAAACACACAGAAATTTTGAGATCTCTGCAAACAGACATGTTAGCAAAAACAAAATTAGATACACGTGACAACACAATTGATCTTGTAATCCGAGTCATCCCAGGAAGATGCGGATTCACATACCTGACCTCTAATGAGGGAGAAAAGGTACCAATAGCTTACAAATCACACTTGTACACACAAGCAGAAAAAACATTCAGTCACACAGAAAGAACTGTGAAAGCAGTGCAAATCGCATTAGCAAATGAACGAGAACTAGCACACGGCAAACGGATTAATATCCTTACAGCGGAATCCGCCTTCGAGGCGCTATTCAGCCCAGTAAACCTGCCTACAGTGTCACTGGATCCGAAATGGACACAGTGTATAGATTCTCTAGGAGCGGAAGATGTGAAATACTATTTCGCCCCGCAATTTGAAGAACTGAATGATTTAGAATATGAAGAAGAATATCCTCTGCCAATCGAAATTCTGCCTCTCCCACAATACGCCTGTATAATCTATACAGATAGCTTTGTACAGCATTTCAACGTAGAGAGAAAATCCTACGATGCAGCATGTGCGATTGTTAAAGGTCGTTGGCTGTGCGGTAAATTCAGACCGAAAGTAACAAAAACTGAATCTGTAAGAAACTGTTCGGTTCAGAGAACTGAAATCAGATCTTTAAAGATGGCGCTCGAAAATGCAGAACGTGAATTCCCGACACTTATCGTGTGCGATTCTCATTTTTGCGTCAACTCTTACAACAATAAACTGCAGAGTTGGATTGAAAACGATTACAAAGATGACACAGGTGCCCCAATAAAGCATAAATTGCTCTGGAAACAAGTAGCTCTTTTACACAAAGAACTACGAAAGACTCACGTGATTCACGCACAGAGTCTTCAACGTGATGGCGTTCACGTTGCAGGGAATTCATTGGCTAATATAGCCACAGCGGAAGCAACTAAACCGGCTTCCGTAGCCACAAAAAAGCGTACAGAAAAATACATAGACGGGGAAACCATGCTGGCAGTAAAAACGACCGTAAAAGGCGACTGTGCAGCACTACCCGTAAACTATCCACTCAATTATGCATACATAATCGATGCAAACTCCGTTCCTTTTGCTCGAATACCTGGAGTGGGGGACAGAGTAATTCCAAACAGGAGCAGGAGGGGCTTCCTCTTACTGGAAGGACACATGGGGATGGGTCTGAGACACCAAACAATTAAGGTTTCTCTGAAAGAATTACAATCAGAGTACTGGTGGCCAGGAATGAGTATAGATATCCAATGTTTTGCTCAAAATTCTGAAGACTGCAACAGAGATCGCAGTAATGAACAGGCCAGTGTAGTTTCAGGATCCCTTCTAGACAGCATAAGGCGGTCTATCTGCGCAATCAAAGAAGAGAAGCGCGTCCCAATGTACACCATTAAGACGAAAAGCACTTAAAAAATGAGGCCTCCAGCACTCGGCTGACGCTAGAACGGTTATAAAAGATTTGCGAGTCTTTATCGGCACATACGCAATTACCACGTTCCATTCTGACCAGGGTCCTGCTTTCAGCTCTCGAGCCTATAAGGAGGCCATGGCTAGCATGGGAATTGGGTTGCGGTATTCTTGTCCGTCGCACAAGTGTGGTAGAAAGAAAAAACCGTGACATAAAGCAATCTATAACAGCGAAGGTATTAGGTTCAGGCGCTGGGTGGGTCAAACATTTAATAAGTGTCCAAACTAGTCTTAATAACATGCCAAGAAATTCTCTAAAAGGTTTTAGCCCATACGAACTATTGTTCGGAATTAGAATGCGTATTCAGGACCTCGATAGTCAGATGTCAGTGGTACAAGAAAAAACAACAGACTTTGATGTAAAGGATCGTTTGGCTGTTTTACAGGAACTGAACGAAACAAGGAAATCCTTAAGCAACATAAAGTTAAAGCAACAGCCAAATACCACTGACGAGGCACCACCAGCAACAGCCCCAGCAAGGCCTGTCTGGATTCCAAAGATTGGGGATCTAGTCAGAGAAAAGATCGCGGTGAAGAAGGAATTTGGGCCTTCTCACAGAAAAGCAGTACCTGTCTTAGCAGTCACCGGAACAAGATCAGTTGTGCTACCGCCCCTTGCTGGTAAAAAGGAGAACAGAGTCGTGGCTATCGATCTGGTAAAACCACAAGCATGTGGCCTATAATCAACAGTAGGCCCAGTGGACTCCCAAGAAACAACAGAATACCCAAACTTGCAACAATCCAAGAGGTTCAAACTGAAAGACTCATCACATTCGATCAGCCTGCAGTGCACAATGAAGGACTATGCAATAATGCCATGGAACTCGTGCCTCTTGAGACACAGATTGAAACAGTTCGTCAAGAAACAACACCAGTCTACAATAATGTGGCATCAGAAAATGCTACCGAGAGACAGATTGAAAGAACAATCCCATCAATTGACAGAACTGCCTCTGGTTATTTCATCAACTTCGACAACTTCTCTGAAGATCAAAACGACCCCGAAGTGATGCCAGAAACTAAAAAGACTTTTAAAGAAAAAGCAACGGAACTCTTTCATCAATTGAAGAAAATCTACCTTGTTTCCCCTTGGCTAGAGTTCTGGTTCGGTCTAGGTGTATTTTTCCTCCTGCTTTGGCTCATCATGGTACTGTGTTTGGGAAGATTCATTGAGGGAAAATATATTACAATGGACACAGCAAGTCAGAACATCAACCTAGTCCTGAAACCACACAGATCATCCCACGTGAAGAAAAGAGAACTGTCAACAGTAAATGTCACAGCAAATCCAATACCTGGTGGGGTAGTATGGGAGAAAACAGACTATGAGATATATGGTCCGGTCGAAATCCTGAAATATCCTCATCAACTGAAGGTTTCCTTAAGTGACTTTGTAACACCTAGTACATTCTCTGATGATTGGGACTTTAACAGTATAAATGACATGATGTCTGATTTGGTAATGTCAGCTAGATTCACAGATCATGATTATTTACAAGGTTCATCTAGTTATGAGCAGTTATTCTGTTACACACACTATGGTGATCATTACTTGCACAAATCTGCACAGCCTAGAAATGTTTTTATGTATAATCAATGGGAACATTGTGCTACACCACCTAAAAGCAGTTCTAAAGCATTTTTTGAGAAATTCAAATACTTCTCAGGGTTTAACACCAGTGATGCAGAAACGTTTTATTACAAACTGTTAGATAAAACAGGAATGAAAACAATGCTGACAAATTCTAAGTTGATATATTCAGAAGCATTTTATGACAAAATGATGACATTTGGTTTTGATTATTGGAAAAATAACATTGAAACGAAAACAATTTGGGGTACAAAAGATTGGCAGGTACAAGGCATAGAAGCACTAGTTAGAACCTGCATGATACCAGAACAAATGTTGTTTTTAAATGACACAATACACCAAACATCCTGTCTTGGCCTAGCTAAGATCAAAGACCTTAAAACACCGTCTATACCAAAGCCAATACCTGAAAATGCAACTACAGATATTGAGTTAGACGTGTCACAAATTTTACATTTTAACAGATCACATCCTGATTGGAAAAAGTGGTTAATCTGGCCTACTGACACAAACAGCTGTCAAGATAGATTCCTGAACAAAACACAGGGGTTAAAAATGACCAGATTAGAACCGAGATATTCCCAGAGACAACATCCAGGGATTATAACAACATACAGTGTAGGGAAACTCTGCCTTGAATGGCTAACAACATCCACACTGGCTGAAATTAAGCAACACTTGTCTTTACTAAAAGATGGTGCTGATTTGCGCGATTTCATTCTTGGACCACGCAAACAGCGTCAAAAGCGTTTCATAGCGACCAGTATCTGGGTACAACGAGGCTTGGAAAGTCAAACAAATTGAAACAGCTGAAAAAATACGAGAAATTGATCGTATTAATTTGGAGAAATCACTTTCTGTAGTAGACAATGGGTTAATGACTCTGTCTTCCAGAATATATTCGTTGGACAATATTGTATCCTCTGCCTTTGATGTGATAGATAGAGACTTGCTAATGTTACAACATGGCCAATCTCAATTGCGTTCTATTATAGAATTAGGCTGGACGCTGCAAAATCTTTGTTCAGGCTATGTGCCCTGGCGTTTAATCAACACAACGTCATTGTTTTCCATTTTTAACCTTACTGATAAACAGATCAGTTTGGCACAGAAAGGAGCAGACTATACAATCCTGAGCATCGAAAAACTCGAGAGATTACCATTGACAATGTCAGAGAGTCCTGTCATTGAATGGATAATACACGGAATTATCACCATTCCGATAACAACTTTCCGATTTAAAAAGTGCCTTGAGTACATACCTGCTGGCCAGTATGAACAATTGGGTAAAGGATATGTAAAATCTGAATGGAAATTACCATACACACATTCTTGCTATAGTGACAGCGACAAAAATGTATTTCTTAGTGGTGACAACTGTAAACATTCACTAAGCGGTATACTTTTGTGTCAGGGTATTAATTTACACGGAGCATGTGATGGAAATTCTAACAACCTTTCATGCCACCAGCTAGTCACACCTGCAACTCAGATAGAGCCCTTCTTTATGCAACTTGCAAACGGGAGTTACATTCTTAGAACGAATCACAGATGTTGTGGCCTAGTGCCAGGGAAAAGTTATCTAGTAAGTGTAACATCCATGGTCAAATGCTGTATGCAAGCATTGTTCCCGAGTGGGCCTGCAGACACAGTGACTCCCATCTGGCCTCGTCTGAATCTCTATTCTATACGAATTGATACTTTAATCAAAATGAAATCTGTACTTTTACAGAAAACAGTGCCTATAACGTCATCAAAAGAGACGTATGATCTTCTAGTTGCAAGGACAGCTACTGAAGTTCATGACCTTTTATCAACAAATTGCCCCGTGCATTTCGTAGAAATGTTGAGCCAACTCCTTAACATGTCTAGTGCCACAAGCATCCCAGGCATATTTAAGACAGTCTTTACGGGACTGCTAACACCTTTTCAGGCAATTTTGGGAATCGTTCCTAATTTTGTACACTCTGTTTTTGGCGGCATACCATTATTTTTGGGACTCGTCGCAGGGATTTTATTTTTGACCCTCCTGCTTCGTTATGGCGAGCCGAAACTCAGACATAGCTCCCATGGGAATGGAAGAGACAATCCTAGCAATGCGCTACCGGGACAGGATAACTAACGTCCTTGGATTGGCCAGGCTGAGAGATCTAAACATGACCTGGTTCCTTTCATTCAGACCTATATGGCAGAACTGTATCTTACCGGTACTAAGATGTATGCTATGCGGAGATGAATGCGTGTTGGACATCTGTCTTTCACTTCCATCAGCAGTACCAACGGACGTCGATACTTTGCTCAGTCCAATGACGGCTCACGCATTGTGTTGTCCCCAGCGGCTACCAATCCTGATGACAGCATTCGTTGAGACTCCTGTACTACGACTAGGTGGTAACAGTTGTCAGGAATCCCCGGCCACCGGTAAATCACTGCCTGCAATGCATATCTATCCGGAACGAACGAAAACTACATTTCCCATGTTTCCTAGCGCGGCGCGTCAGAATGACGATGCGCGACCAGGAAACAGGATATCATGGTGTTAGCAGTAGACACATTGCCGATTATTCGTTCCTGGCGTTCTGGCAGGAGGTTCGTGTGTTCTGTTCTTGATTTGTGCTTGTTCAGGTGGGCTGAAGGAAAGCTCACGCTGGATGGATTTCTGATCCGCTGGATTATCAGGTGGGGCTTAGGAAGCGCCCGTCCCGGTTTGCTGATCTTCCGAGTTTGGAACCCGGTTCTGCACCGCCTTTGTGGATTAATCGGAGGGGCTTAGGAAGCGCCCACTTCGCGTTTAGCGAGATCCAGATACAGGTTTTCCCCGAGCAAGGGGGGTTCTCCTTCAGTGCTGTACTTTGTAATACTGTTTGCATATGGTCTCCAACTCGGCTGAGTTCGGAGGTCGGGTCGGATACTGAAGCCAAGTATCCGTGTACTTAAGGGGAGGAGTGGTCCTGCTGTTTCCCTGCAGAGACGTATCTGCCTGGGAGTTAAGCCCTTCTCCTCATTTCTTGATTTCGCTGGGCAAAAATTATGTTTATGTTATTTCTTCCTGGACAATACCCTAATTGACTCCCGTGTTGGTTGAGAAACTCTTAGGGTGTGTTGAGTACCGGCTGGTACTATCTTTCACTGTACAATCGGAGGGGAAATATTATTTTCTTTACTCAGTGACAGACAAGGTTAATCCCCATTGGCATTCAGGTTCCCTTCCAGTTTTCAGTGGGTAGGTTATGAATGTTCTGCCTTCCCTTTAATGCTTTTGATACCCTATGCATAGTGGTGGGAAGGAAGGGGCATATTCATGGTCTTCTTTATATATTTAAGCAGGAAAGCCTGGGAATTGAGAAGAAGCCTGTTCTGTCACTCTTCGTTCCCTATCACCTGTAGAACTCTTCAGGTGGGTGTCAAACATAACGCTTTTTGGTAGAGAGTAGTTAGGCATAGAGTGACTCTCCCATTGATTCCCTGCTTTATATATTTACAGGTCTCCATCTCCAGTTGCCCAGCTGTTCCCCTCCGGACTACCTTATTTTTTCCCCCGCTTGATCTCCTTAATAGTCTGTGTTACACAAAGCCAGACTTGGGACGATCTAGAGGTGGGCCCCTGTTTAGCATCAATCCAATCCTGAGGAGCAACGACGAAAGGCCTGACAACAGTGGAGCGAGTGACAAAAGCAGCATCACCCAGGTACGACCTTCTGTGAGCATTGCTGAACCCGACTATGATGACAGCAATCATTCTCACACCTGCCAAGTTACAGCACTATCGAATTTGGTTGAACTGTCACCTGATTTTGTAGACCAATTCTTTGAGAGCCTGTCTGATACGATGTTCTCACCCGTACAGAAACAATAACTTTTGAGAAGCTTTCCGACTCACAGCGTTCCCATGAACTCTGAATTCGGCCTTCAGTTTTGATCAACAAAAACTGCAAAAAGCGTTGGAACTCTATTTCCCCGTTCAAGCATTAATTCTTTTTTTTGGGATATTTTTAATATTGACCTCTTTTTTGGCACGAACAATTCTTTGCTTAAGGTAAAAACTATTCTTAGAGAACAGAAGCTTCAAACTTCTATTTCTAAACACATCTAGAGACATAACAAACTTACATCAGCCTCTAGCACATTTATTGCAATGCATTTATATGTGATGATTTATCTCGCCCTTCTTCTGTCAGAGATACTTCATGTGAAATTCTTTTTGCATAATCGTTCATTGATTTCATATGCAATAATTTTTGAATGATTTCTATGCTTCAAAGACGTACAGTACCTAAATGTTCACGTATGACAATATACGCCTATTTCGAATGCATTTATGTATTTTGGGGTGGGCAATGTTACACATGCATCTAATTGCTCTAGTTTTAGTAATTTGATGGACATGAAAACGTGGAGTGGGTGTTGCGTGTTTATCTAGGTTCCTGATCGATACTGTGACCTTATGCCCCTATTCGGCTATAAATCCATTTATTCCTTATATTGGCATAACCGTTCAAGTGCGATATTCAGAAAGTCATCTCTGGCCTCACACGAACAGAGCCACATTCCAGCATAGTTCTCTGCCACTTCCTTTGCGACCAATTAGTGCAATGACAGAGCAGGAGTCACTATCTGATATTCCTAGATTAACACTCCGAGTTCTTCAACAAGATAAAAACTCAGCAAACCTGGAAATGCCCGCTTGCTGTGTTTTGATTAGTAATGGAACTCTAATGAGCAACTGATAGCTATCACTTCCTAGTGACATCTTTAATTGACGTCTTATGTCCAGCAAACTTGCGTCAAACCCGGCACCTGTCAGGTATAAATATTACCAACGTTGCCTTAAGCAATAGCTCGTTGCCTGTTGCTAGCTGTCTGCAAGACCCCGTGTTGGTGAAGCTAGCACCCTGTCGCTGCAGCCTGCTGTCCCCTTGGTGGTGAAGCTACTGATACCATTATCGCTGCTAAAGCGCGAACGATGGTGTGGTATGCTTAGGAGCTGAACAGCCGTCCCTCTGCGAAGAGCCCAGCAGATTCCAGCTGCCCGCGGACGCTGTCCCCCCTCCTTCCTCGACGCGCTGAAGAGAGCCGCTGCCTTTCTCCTGCAGAGAAATCCAGCTCCAGCGTTTCCGGTCTGCCCTCGCGGGTGACTGGGATATTGAGTGCCCCCTGAAGGAAATACCAGACTTCCATCATTCTATTCAGAGGTATGGTGTTGACTAAACCCTTAGATGAGAATTCTTGAAGCAAACCTTGGCAAAACCAACTTAACTTAAAGATACTTACTTGCTCCCCTTCCACGTGTTAGACTTAGGTCAGGCACACTGGGGTAGGCTTAGTTAGAAGCACCAGTTGAGTATTTTAGCCTAATGTATATATGACTGTATATATGTTTTATTACTTTTAAACCATTGTATGGCTAAGAAACCATATCAATGCTTTTACAGTATTATTTCGCAATCCTTATCTTACTGTACGTACTTTTTATAATAACAAGTCTTGCAATTGTGGCAATACATTTCTCTTGTATGAGAAGAAAGACTGTTCAATAAATGTTAACCCTTTATTGACAAACGCCCGTCTCTCTATTCTCTACATCTCGTGAAAGTAAACTGCACTAACCTGACTGAGTGAAATACATGTCTATTGTTTCACACGACCCTAGAGATTGACTCTTGATCTGAGGAGCAAAGTTGTCATGTTGCACGGTTGTTGGAAAGCTGAATCCCTTCTTGTCTGTGCCAAGGAAGCTGATCACTTCCTATGCAGAGAAGAAAGTTTCCAGTGACCTCTGAGCTAGTTGGTAACACACCCAATTAAGTTTAGCATAGTCAGTGGAGGCCTGGAATATCCGCAGTTCCACGTCAATACTACTGTTTATGTTATTCCAATGCGCAGGGCCTAGTGGGAAACTAGGAACTACACTACATCACTACCCGCCACACGCACAATGAAGCCGAATGGGACCTCTGACCCCCTCATGAACAGTTGCGGCCAGCTCTGGTCACTGGGGCTGGAGACACGCCGAAGTGCAGGGATCACTTGCGCACTGCTGGCCCGCTCCTCGCACTGAAGGCGCTGCCACTGGCGCAAACACTGCACTGGGGAGTACGAATGCAAAAAGGATTGTCACCGGGCAGTGAGGACCGCTCCAATCGTCTCTCGCCGAGCACCTCAAGCCCCTACAAGCGGCGCACAATGGGAAAGAATGACAATAGACAGCCTAAGCTCTCTTTTGAGCCCGCGGCCACTAAGAAACAGCTGCGAAACACGGCAGGCACTGGCGGTGCCCACGGACCATCGGGCAATGAGCCCCCCTCCACGTCCATGACCCCTGAGATGCAAGTAATGATGGAGGAGATGAGGCAGGGCTTCGCCACGATAGTGGACAAGGTGGACCGCCTGTCCTCAAGGATGGATGGGGTCGCACAAAAACTGGAGGTCCATGAGGAATGCCTGACGGAAGCAGAGCGACGCATCTTGGCTTCGGAGGACACATTGACATCCCACGATACGCGCCTTTCCAGAATGGACAACATTCTGCGTGTGATAGCGGCGAAGAATGAGGAGTTGGAGGCGAGGAGTAGGCGCAATAACATCCGCGTCATAGGTGTGCCGGAATCCACCAACACTGGACGTATGGAAGAATATGTCGAAAAAATCCTCATCACTGCAGTGGGCAAAGAAGCCTTCTCCAGTCAATTTATTGTCGAAAGAGCGCACCGTTCCCTAGGTCCAAAGCCCAAGCTAGGGACACCGCCGCGGCCTATTATCGCCCATTTGCTTAACTACCGCGACCGCGACACGGCACTACGGGCGGCGCGGACGAACCAAAACCTGACGTGTGATGGTGTGCACTTTTCAGTGTACCCGGACTTCACGCCTATGGTGCAGGAGCAGCGGAAAAAGTTCTTAGAAGTAAAGAAAAAGCTTAGAGACATGCAGGTGGACTATGCACTCCTATACCCGGCACGACTCAGAGTGACCCATCAGGGCAAACAATATTTTTTCACAACTCCGCAGCAGGTGGAGGACTATATCAAAAAACTCCGCGCTTCTAGAAGAGACAGGCGAAACGAGGAGAATGGCGATTCAGACGGAGAACCTTTGGAGCGTGCTGAAGACTGACATTGCCTCTTTGATATAGACTGGTTGACCTTATGTTGTTGATCTGATGCTCGGTTCGAATCCTTGGGCCTGTCCAAGCCCCAGATGTACTAACCTGGTTATGGAACCGGGTTGTAGACTCATTGCCACATGGACAAGATGTGGCTGGGCAGACAGGTCATACACTATGATCCGAGAATGGGATTGTTATTGAAGTGAGCAGGCTGATGGCAACCTTGGAGGGGGTGTGAGCTGCAGCTGATAAGTGGACGGTCTCACTTGAATTGACTGGCATCTTCTCCACCTGGGGAGGAAGCCTTGAGAGACGTTGGTATGGTGGACAGGTTCTAATCTGCAGGGGTAATGTATACCAGGCACCACCCCCCCCCCCATCTCTGACTGTTCCCGTATGGCATATGCGCGGCGGGAGGAGATTATCGGGGTGTATTGGTGCGTACCTCTGATGCCCCCAGAAGGGGATTCCCCACACAGTTCTTCTATGGTTCTTGAGTACGGGGTTCGGGGAGGGGATATGGTACTGGCAAGATTGGGTTGCTTCAGTGAGAGGGGGGAGGAATGGGAGCGAGGGAGTTGGGTTGCTGCATGTGGGGGGAGGGGAGGAGTATGACTGTTGGGGTACGGGTTCTTGTGCCTAGAGGCAGTTTTGCGGGAGATATCCATGGCGTGAATGCAGACGTTGGAGCTAGTGTGACTGAAAGCGTTACAGAATGGGAGATGCAAATGTCCCGGACAGAGGAGAGATTTGAACTTGGTACGATACGAGCGGGGGCTTGCGGATTGGCCATGATTTTTTATCAGGAGTACAGTGGTGGGCATGGGTGATGACGCATTGAATAACATCTCAATATTGTCCTGGAATGTACGAGGCCTTAATGACCCCAGGAAATGTAGAAATGTACTTACATATTTAGATAGGCATCATGTGAAGATAGCGTTGCTTCAGGAAACTCATTTGAAACCGCGGAGCAACCCTAAATTTGCATGTATATGGGCACTTGTGAGAGAGTTTTCCTCTTATTCCACGTACTCGAGAAGTACGGTCATCTTGATCAACAAAGCACTGCAGTTCCAAAAGTTGGGAGCGAGGGTGGACACTGAGGGGAGGTATGTGATTCTGTGGGGCAGGCTGGGCACGGATGTGATCATAATTGTGAATTGTTATGCGCCCAATATTGACACACCTGGTTTCTTCCTGGCATTGTAGGGTCATGTATTGGAGATCGAAGCCACACACGTTATCTGGGGGGGGGGACTTCAACCTGTCGCTTATTCCTGGGGCAGATAGGTCTGATGGGAGTGGACAATACAACACAAAAGCTCGAGACACCCTGCAGAGTATACTGACTGAGGCAGGGCTAATAGATAGCTGGAGGTACACGCACCCTGTGACTAGAGAAGGCACGCATTTCACGGCACATGCACGCACATGGGCGAGGCTTGACTACTGCTTTATCTCGCGGGGCCTGGCTGGTGGTGTCGTTAAGGTAAAACATCTGCCTCGGACCTACTCTGACCACTGCCCTGTCTTGGCTGTACTTGAGATGCCTGGACTTGCCAGGTTGCGTCCACCGTGGCGGCTCTTCCCCTCTTCCCTGCTTGACCCTGTCTTTAAGCATGAACTTGGTGAGGAGATAGAGGCTTTCTTCCCTAGAAATAAGGGGTCAGTCGATAGTGTGGAGACGATTTGGGAAGCCTTTAAGGTGACTATTAGAGGTATCACGATTGCTAAGAGCTGCGGTATACTGAGGGACATAGTGCGCACGCTGACTAAACTTGAATTGGAACTTAAAGCCCTAGAGGCGGAGATGGTCAGAAACCCTCGCCCTGACCTGGCGCAGGAATTCAGGTCCAAGCTCTCGTCCTTTGAGGAGGAAGCTACCAGGGAGGTGAAGTTCCGAGGCAAGTACTGGACGGCTAGGCGATACTGCGAGGGGGACCGACCGGGAAAGGTACTCGCGGCGCTCACGAGACACCAGCGCTATGCTACCCATATATTGGAAATCACTAATGGTGAGGGTGGGACCTATCAGGACACAAAAAGGATACAGGACACCTTCCTGCAGCACTACAAACAGTTATATTCCACGCAGCAGGAGGGCGAAGTGGAGTTCGGGAACTTCCTCGACGACATAGCGCTATGTTGGCTGGGCGACAGTGACAGGGCCTTCCTTGGGTGTCCTTTCGAACTAGATGAGATTAGGGAAGCTATCATGTCCCTCAGTAACGGCAAAGCTGCAGGGCTGGACGGCCTTCCAGCTGAATTTTACAAGTGCTACATTGACATCATGGCACCGGTGCTGAAGGAAGTCTTTGAAGAGTCGCTGGAGGTAGGGATACTACCAGGCTCAATGAGGGAGGTGGCGATTACCTCACTTCTGAAGCCGGGGAAAAACCCATTAGATACCGACTCCTATAGACCCCTTTCGCTGCTGAATTGTTACGCGAAAATACTTGCTAAAGTGTTGGCGACTAGGCTGTCCCTACTCATGACTACCCTAGTGCTACCAGATCAGTCTGGCTTTGTGCCAGGGCGAGCTACGTCGCATAACCTTCGTACGCTGTTCTCCCTTATACTCACCATTGCGCCTGAGCTGCCTGTTGCCGCTGTGTTTCTGGACGCCACCAAAGCGTTCGATTCTGTGGAATGGGGCTACCTTATGGCTATTTTGATCAGAATGGGGTTTCCTCGGATTTTCATCTCATGGGTGAAACTTCTCTACACTGCCCCAGTCGCCAGAGTCATCATAAATGGTGTGCTTTCTACACAAATGCCGATCACAAGAGGGACCAGACAAGGCTGCCCCCTGTCGCCCCTGCTTATCGCCTTGGCAATTGAGCCATTGGCATGCAGGATCCGGCAACTACATAAGGCTAGCGCCTTTAACTGCAACCGACGGCAGATAGGGATTTCCTTATACGCGGATGACGTTACACTGTACGTGCGGCACCCACAGCAAAACCTTAACCCACTCCTGAGGGAATTTATTGTTTTTGGCGGCATTTCCGGTGTGCACATTAATTGGAAGAAATCGCAATTCTTCCCCCTCACGGCCTCGGTTGACCAATTCCCATTGGACTACCCCCTAGAATGGTGCAGTTCGGAACTCAGATACCTGGGCATTGAGATATCGCTCAATAAAGAGGACACTATCCGGCTGAATTACGGAGTGGCTATCTCACAATTGACAGACAATGTGACTCGCTGGATGGCCCTGCCGCCTTCGATGGCAGGCAGAGCCTCCCTGATCAAGATGATCATCCTCCCGCGTTTCCTGTACCTTTTTCAGAATATCCCTTACTACCCGGGCTCCTATTTCTTTAAGAGACTGCAAACTGAGCTTCTTCGCCTATTTTGGGGAGGTAAACAACCGTGACTTAGCTGGGCTGTCCTGACACAACCATACGACAAGGGCGGATTCGATGTGCCGGATCTTGAAGTGTACTATCTTAGTGCCCAGGCGCAGTACGCCTACCACTGGGTTAGTCCCGCTCCCTTTATGCCACAGATTGCAGCTGAAGAATGGATTGCGCATCCGCTTCCGCTCAACGGCATGCTCATGGGAGTGATTAGTGATATTGAGACGCCTGCCACCACAGTTACATGTACAATCGACGCCTGGAGGAGAGTGACTAAAACGCTTGACGTTCCCATGCTTTATTCACCTGCAATGCCCCTCACGTACCACCCGAGGCTGTCACTGTTACTAGAAAATAGATTCCGGTCCATGTGTAAGCGCATCCACATAAGTACATGGGGTGATTTATTGCAGGACGGGATATTTCGTACCAAAGATCAGGTATTTCGGACTGGTCCCCCGACACCGATGGAGGTGTTTTACTATATTAGACTTCGTCAGGGTATGCGTGACATACTCCCCAGCTTCCCAGATGAACCAGGGACAGTATTGCCCTTGCATGTGCTATTGGTGTCAGATGGGAGACATATGGTGTCAAAACTGTATACTAACATCCGAGCGCAGCGTCCACCTGTTGGGTCCAAAGCGCGAGACGACTGGAGCTCTGACCTAGATGCTGAACTCACTGACGAGCAATGGACGTATTGCTGCTCGGTCACGGCTAACATCTCGCCCAGCTGTTGATTGAAAATCATTCACTACAAGTTTATTCAGAGATATTATTACACGCCAGTCAGGAAGCTGCGATTTCACCTCTCAGACGATGACAGGTGCGCACGTTGCCGATCGGAAGGTGCGGGCTTCCTTCATTTGGCCTGGGAGTGTAGAGTGATACAGGAATATTGGACGCAGGTACTTGATGCGATCCAAATCATGATTGCAGGCCCTCTTCCACTAGACCCGGTGTTGATGCTGTTGGGGTATACCAAAGACATACCCAAATCGCACCGACGATTTGTAGATATTGCGTTGCTCCTTGCTAAAAGGAGAGTAGCTTGCAGATGGGGGAGAGGCAGGGCACCAAAGTTTAAAGAATGGCTGGATGATCTCACATACTGCCAAGACCAACATGGCATCTATGCAGACCTGATGCCCGTTCGTTGCAGACCCAAAGATATCTGGTCCCCGTTGCAGCTCTACTGGATGTCCCAAGCGACTCACAGTGATACCTCTGGGGATGAGGGTCAGCTGGCTGGACCCTGAACAAATGGATGTTGCCTAGTGCTCGTATATAACTGCAACACGCCTAACTGGTGGGAACAGAGTCTCCTTGCTCGAGAAGGGGCGGGATGCTCAGCGCCGGAACGGGGTTAAGGGCAATAGGACACCTGCAAGTCTGGTACTGCCATATACTGGACACACGATGCAGGCCTCCCCGATATCCTAAAACTGTAGTCAAGTTGGGGTTATACATACACATTGGGTTCCGTGACTAGGCACATGTAGGGATGGCCCATTAATGGTTGGACACCGAGCGCCGCCTCATGACAGTCATCACTCAGAGTACCCACATTCTTTATGCACACTCGGATGAGGTGAGAGCCCACCCTTGATACCGCACGCATGATACACTAGTATTAATAGGGATACTGATGGATGCCTGGTATGGATTGAGTCAGCCGCACTCCACGGGCAGTGTGACGCTCGTCCTCTATAATACGCACTGCTTGTAACTGCGAGGGTATTGGGACTTTCCTACTACTTGCAACCCTCAATGCATTGTGCACAGAGCCCTGATACTGATGTCTTCACCCTGCCGACTGCTGGTTTTTGTTTTGCTGTTAAGGCATGATGTGATAGGCCAGCCCACGGGAATGTACGCTTTTCAAATGATGTACCACAAGTATTATGCTCTATTTGATTGTTGATGCTGTGACTGTCCTGTATCTCTGTTGACCGCAACAAATAAAGGTTTAATAAAAAAGAATGGCTCAATTGAAAATGTATGTAGCAAAAAAAGAAGCAAACATTTCAGGTTGCAAAACCCTAAGAAAACTGAACCTTAAGCTTGTTCCTAGTGCAGCTGATCAAGTATTGGTTGTACAAGAAATGAAGGCAAAAGATAAAAGCATCTTTTTCTGAAGTCCTCAGTCAGAAATTGGGGAAGTTACAAAGATACAAACATGAAATAAGACTCAAGCATGGAGCAGAACCTAAAAAAAATGAGAATGGTACCGTTTATCATGAGGAAAGAATTACACAATTTCTTGGATCAAATATGAAAGAAGGTGTTATTGAAGAAATAGGAACATCAGAATGGATGTCTCTAGTGGTTCTAGCTAAGAAAAGCAATGGTAAACTCAGATTTCACATAGATTTAAGAGCACTCAATGAAAATATCATCTTAGACTGACACCCTTTGCCAAAAATAAATGATCATCTTTTGATGTTTAACAGAGCCACTGTATTTCCACCCTAGACCAAGGAAGTGTTTGTCATCAAATAGACATGGCTAAAAGGTCAAGAAGTGTGGCGGCTTTCATTGCCCCATGTGGTGTCTATCAGTTCAAAAGGATGCTATGCCTTTGGGGCTGGCATCAGTGTCTTCAGTAAAGAGCTGTTTCACATGTTCAGAGACATGGACAGTCAAGTGAGATGTTTCCAGGATGATTTCCTGGCATTTGCCAAAACAGAAGAGGAACATAGTAAAGTTCTCAAACTTGTTTACAAAAGACTATCTGATAAGGGTCTTGTTTTATGTGCTGAGAAAAGTGAGCTAGTTGAGTCCCAAGTGGAGTATCTTGGACACACAATATCTGACAGCGGGGTGGTCCCCAAAGAGAATCTCGTGGATGCCATTAATAAACGCACCGGATGATAGGGATTGATTAATGAATGTGGTAAAGACAAGGAGTTGAACCTGGTAATACAAACTTAGTGGACGGATGGCTTAAAGTTAAAGGTCTTGTAGGTTCCTTACATTTGTTTTCACAAGTAGCATCTGAGTTGTCAACTAATTGGGAATTTTTATTCCGCAATGACAGTATTCCTCCGATGTTTTTACGTAACCAACTTCTTGATTTGTGTGACAAAGGCTACGATAGAATGTTTCTGCATTGAAAAATCCAATACGTGATATTTATTGTTGGTCAGGATTCGATGCAGAGGCTGACTGCATGGTTCGACAGTCTGGGATATGTATGACCACTGACAAAAATTGCAGAACTGAGGTACCTCTTATGCAAGCAATGCTTTGGCAAAAATGTAAATTTTCAGAAGGTAAGTTTAGATATTGTAGGACATTTTAGAAATTTGCCGAGTAATTTGAGATGGTACAGAGCAGGAATATCGCCGCAAAAATATCGCCTAACATAAATATCGCCGCAAAAATATCTACAGGAAGAAATATCGATGACAAAAATATCGTCTGACCAAAATATCGACAGACAGGTAAGTAATATCGTTAACATTAATATAGTTGTAATAAATATCGTTTACAAAAACATAGTTTACAATAATATCGTTTTTTAAATAATTATAAGTAATGTAGTGTTTTTAATGATTATTTTTAGTCAAAGTAGTATTTTTAGTAGTATATTATTATTTAATAATGTATTTTCAGTTGAATTTAGTATTAATAGTTCCGTAGCGGGTTGTGGGTTTATAGGGGAGTAGGGTGGGAAGTAATTTAAATATAATGAAATAATACATTAATTAATGTTTTAAATGAATATAAATAGTGTAATAAATAATAGTTAATTAATTTCAATTAGTTAATTGAATAATAAATATGTAATTAATTATGTTAATTTTTAAATTATTTTTAGGTGTGTGTACAGGATTTTTTTAGTGAAAATGTTTTTGGGTAAAGGGGTATTTTTAGGGTTCAGGGTCAGTTTTCAGTTTTTGGGTAAAGGGGTATTTTTAGGGTTCAGGGTCAGTTTTCAGTTTTTGGGTAAAGGGGTATTTTTAGGGTTCAGGGTCAGTTTTCAGTTTTTGGGTAAAGGGGTATTTTTAGGGTTCAGGGTCAGTTTTCAGTTTTTGGGTAAAGGGGTATTTTTAGGGTTCAGGGTCAGTTTTCAGTTTTTGGGTAAAGGGGTATTTTTAGGGTTCAGGGTCAGTTTTCAGTTTTTGGGTAAAGGGGTATTTTTAGGGTTCAGGGTCAGTTTTTAGTTTTTGGGTAAAGGAGTATTTTTAGGGTTCAGGGTCAGTTTTTAGGTTTTTGGGTAAAGGGGTATTTTTTGGGTTCAGGGTCAGTTTTCAGTTTTTGGGTAAAGGGGTTTTTAAATATAATGAAATAATAGATTAATTAATGTTTTAAATAAATATAAATAGTGTAATAAATAATAGTTAATTAAATTTAATTAGTTAATTGAATAATAATTATGCCATTAATTATGTTAATTTTTTAATTAATTTTAGGTGTGTGTACAGGATTTTTTTAGTGAAAATGTTTTTGGGTAAAGGGGTATTTTTAGGGTTCAGGGTCAGTTTTGGGTTTTTGGGTAAAGGGGTATTTTAATTATATATATGTATTATTGTTGTTATATAAAGTAATGTGTAAAATTAATTTATATGTCCACATTTATTAAGTTTATAATTAAAAAGTGTAGTAAATTTGTTTGAAATAGTTATAAAATAAAAGTAATGTAATGTATTTTGTTAATAGTACTTATATTTATTTATTATTTAATGTAATTTTAATTATTTTAAAAAGTCGATATTTTTTACATCTATATTAATTACAACGATATTTTGGAGTCGATATTTATGTACTTACCTGTTTAAGTATAGGGTGTCGATATTTTTGTAAACGATATTTTTGCAACGATATTTATGTCAGCTATATTTTTGTTATCGATATTTTAACACCCTACCATTTGAGATCTGTGATTGGACTGATTGATTACCACTCATATTGGCCTGAGGTGAAGTTTGTCATGAGTATAATCACAAATGTCAGACATCCTGCTTCAAAATCAAATAAAAATGCACGCAAATGATGGACAGAATGAGAAAGACATCAAACATTCACCCCCAGTCAAGAGATCTGGTCAGCCAGAATAGCTTGTATCCAGTGGCACAGTGAGCAAGGGCCCCACATCTGGGCACCAGGCACCCTTAGGGCAGGAAAGCAAAATACACACAATTGACAGACAGAATGCAGAACAAATCAAACATTGATCCCCAGTCAAGAGATCTGGGTTAAATCCATCATTCTTTTGCTCACCATGCCACCCCAGTTTGGACCCTGCCGTATGCAAATCAGTCTTGACCCTGTGCCCCATGGAAACAGTCCAGACCGAACTGCCAAGCCAGGTCTTCCCTGGACCGGAAACAAGCATCATATGACCGGCTTCAGGGTATCACCCCTCATCAGCCAGGCTCTCTGTAAGGTCCCATTTTGCTGAATTCTGCCACCCTTTTCATGGCCGGTTCACCACTGTGAAAAAGGCTGTGAAATGGCAACTCAGAATATACACAGGGCGGTGTTGGCTGAGGCCAGCTTATTCTTGCCATTTAAAGACCGCTGGCCCAGCGGGATCCTTGAACCCGGCGATGCTGGTGGTCTCGTTGTGGTCGGACTGCCCCAATTGTAGTACTGCCGGCGGTCCCTCAGTGTGGCGGTCATCGGACCCCCACCACGGGTATGGGGGTCCTATAGATCACTGTAATCTTAATTAGGGCCATAATGTGCTGATGAATTTGTATTGTAAACAAATATTCTCAAATGTGTGGAGTGACAGAAGTCACACACAAAATGATGAGCAGAATGATGATGACGATGAGTCAGTTATGGAAGAGCGCACAAGAGTGAGCAGTGGTATCGTAAGATGCAAACCAATGTAGCCAACAAGCAAGGGATACGCTCTGTGGACACACAGGGGCAGATTTACAAGCCCCTTGAGCCTGTTTTACACCACCGTTGCGTCACTTTTGTGATGCAGCTGCGGCGCAAAAGAGGCGCCATGCTGCGGGGTATTTACAACGTGACGGATCTGGGAGATGTGTCACGTTGTGAGATGACTTTAAAACAGGACATGAAAATAAACCATGGCTGCTTGTTGTGGTTTCATTATGTGTTTACCTGTGATGCAACAATCCACGCCTCTGAAACAACACAACCTGGTTGAAGCCCCGGGTCTGAAGAATCCACCTCCCCCTACTGTCACCTGTTGTGACTTTGTGTAAACGTGTCTTGTTGCACCCCGCGCCTCTTCGTGGGCCACATGAAGCCGGCAGTGGCAGCCTACGTTAAGCCTTAGTCTCTGCCACAGTTTTGGGGTGACTGCTGTCTTAAGTGGTTGAAGAGCTGGAGCAGTGCTGTGTCACCACCTTAGATAGTTGTAAATGCTTGGGGCGCTCTCTGGACACTCGTGGGGATATTTCGAAACTTACCTTTTCCCCTGCCTTCGCCGCTGGTCATCCTGGTCTCCCTCCCGCCGCCGCAGCTCTACATCTTTGCGGCCGCAGTGCGGAGGGGGGCTACACCTCCCAGGCTCCTTTGCGGCGGAAGCCGCCGCCGCCATTTCCTCTCCCGGAGGCGCTTTAACCAGAGGTCATCCCCGCGACGCGGGATCGCACGCGGGTCGCGCCGGGCGAAGCCCGGGCAGGCCGTCTGTGGCCGTCCGGGGCAGGAGGAGGCAGGGCTGGGCCATCCCCCTTTACACCGCCACCCTTTTCCTTACGTCTGTTCCTGCAGCTGTATTTACGTAATCATGGGGGAAAGGAAAACTACGGAGGATGCTAATGAGGTCCCGGGTGTGGTGCCCAAGGGAGGGAAAAAAGCTAAGAAGATGAAAGTTAAGCCTCCCAGGAAATGTTTGTCCCACGCGGGTGGAAACTGTGTCATGGACCGTATCGATGGACTGGTGCAGGACTGTGAAGACTTACTGACTACTAACCCAAAGGAGAGGGGCCAAGAAAGTGGGAGTACTACGTATGTCGATGAAGGAAAGGGGAAAAAGAGATGCGCTGTGGTTATCCCAGAAATGTGTTTGAGTAAATCTAATGTAGGGGGTGGGGTAAAACCTGTGATTACTGATGGGGGAAATTTCGCTCAGTCCATGACTTAGACCAAAGCTCAATCCCCTTCATCTACTACTCCCCGCCCGAATGACTCAATAGCTTTGCCCTGCAGTAACAGGTTTGCTATTTTGGCCCAAATAGATGCCTGTTGCCCCAAAACTGGTACTGAAGTTCCTATGACAGACGTCCCTCGAAGTGAAGGCGCACTCCATGTGCCTGGAATCCTTGAGATTCTTCAACAAATAGAGTCGAATGGCAACCCACTGTTTGAAGTCGTAAAGCGCCTCTGTAATCTGGTAGAGGGTCTGCAAGTTAACATGGACCGACGTACCGTTGCAGTAAATAGCATCAGGACGGATCCAGGCTATTGCTCAACCGGTTCTGCAGCGTTGAAAACCAGTGGCACAAGGAGAACTCAGGTGGCGGAGCCAACTAAGCCTGCCACGCCCCCCTCCATTGCACCGGGTGTCTCTCCACCTACAGTCATTCCGTTCAGTAGGTAAGGACAGAGAGGGGAGTACCACAAGCTCAACACGACCGCCACGCTCGTGGTAAAATGATCTCAACCTCAGCTTTAAACCAACCAGGGAATGTGGGTGGTGATTCTACTCTTAGAGGCCGACTTCACAATCAGAAACCTGTAAGAAGTCACCCAGCGAAAAGAATAGCCCCATCGAGCATGAGCGACCTTCACCCCAACTCCTACCCAAGTAAACCCTCAACGGTGTATCTGGTTAATACCCCCAAGCTGAGCCCTGGTGGAGACCACGAATCCACCGAATCCCTAACTAATAAAGCAATCCACTGGATTAGGTACGTCAGGGGTTGCAGGCTCACTTTCGATGGGGATCCATGTGACTGTATTGAATTAACTTTTAAAAACTCAAAGATGGTGGAAGATCTAATAAATCTAAAGTACAGAACTTGTTCACCGGACCACTCTAGGATTCAAATGAGATCCACCCCCCTCAGAACTGGCTGACCAAAAATGAAAAACGAGCTAGGGGCAATATCGTAGGAAGCTCTGGATTTGATAGTAATGACTGACTATTGAGAGAAGATGCCCAAGTAGTATGCAGAGAAGTAAGGAATGGCGAAACCTTATCCCTGGGTATAACTTCTACTCAGGGTAACGCCCTTCCTACACCACCCCCGATGCCTCTCATGGCTTCTCTAACTACCTTGCCAGTTAGCATCCCAGATACAAGCCAAAATTACGATTCCATGCTTGATTTTGGTAAACCCAGAGCGATCTTGTCCTGTAACATAGCTGGTTTGAAATCTAAAGTAGAATCCCCGGAATGGGCAACATTCATCAACCAGTATGAAATATGTTTATTTCAGGAAACCTGGTTATTGGAAGCGTTGCATTTCCCAGGGTATTTGAGCGATAGTATCCCTGCTGAAAAGGGAGGGAGAGGTCGCCCATCTGGTGGCCTATCGATATGGGTTAGACAGGACCTTGAGGTTATAATTAAGCCCTTACCCTTTAATCACAGGGATCTACAGATTCTAACTCTAAAGTGTATTAATAAAGAGCCCAACCACATCTATAATTTGTATGCCCGAAGTACTGGGGGTAAGAAATCCGAAGTTTTAGCACTCCTGGAAGATCTTACAGAATGTCACTCTCTGCATTCTCATATAATTCTAGGAAGAGATTTTAATACAACCTTTGAACCCTTGTTATGTGGCGATTGGAACATATCGAACGAGGAAGATAGGGAATGGGGTGTACCCAAACTCGATCTCGAGCCAGTTAAAAGGTGGACAGAAATAGCGATCCAACTAAACTCAATCTGTCTAAACAAAGGCTTGAGATCGGCTAACGGCAGGACCGCTGGAGATAAGTCAGGGGCCATCACGTTAGGAGCGGACCCCGCGAGAGCAGAATTGACTATATCCCGATTAATTTGGGTTTATGGAAATACCTCAAGGCCATGTCAATTGTTGACAGGGTTGAGAGCGATCACAACCCCCTATGCATGTCACTTACCTATTGGAAAGAAACTGCTGATGCAGGGGGGTTGGGTACCAACTCTCCCCCGATATAGTTATTTCGAATGATATGCGCCATGTTCGTTGGGCCAAAGTCTCGAATTCCCAAGAGAATGTTGATCTCATATCAAGCAAGCTAGCACAAGCAACGTGTGAACTGGGTGTACTAGCCAGCAAAGGAGCATTGGCTCCTGCACTAGAAAAGGGAACCAGGCTCCATGAATCCTTCTTTGGTGATCTAAGAAGTTTATTAGTTAGGCCTTGTAAGCCAAATGAATCCCGCACCCACCAACCACTGCGCTGGTTCACGGGATGGATCCCGCACCCACCAACCACCGCGCTGGTTCACGGGATGGATCCCGCACCCACCAACCACTGCGCTGGTTCACGGGGGAATGTAGGCAAGCCCACTTGGATCTGGGTAGAGCTATTAAAAGCGGTTCAAGCAGAAATATCCTTCTTGCTAGGGCCGCGTACAAAAATGCTGTCTCTAAATCCAAACGTGCCTGGGATGAGCAAAGGTGGCAAGATTTAAAAGTGGCAGGAGCCCAAAAAGACTCCAGAAGGTTTTGGAATGTTTGTATATGGGGAAGTGAGGGCAACCCAGAAAAGCCACAGAATTGGGCCCCACAAGAAGAATGGGTAGCCTATTTTAAACCGCAATATCCAAGGGGTGAGGATATAAAACCAATCATGGAGGTATCACACTTACCTTTTTTGGAAGATCCATTTACCCTAGGCGAAGTGCATTGCACCTTAGACTTAGTGGTCCCTGGAAGAGCGCCAGGCGTAGATGGTGTACCTGCGGACATATTCATGCATGATAAAGATTCGTGGGGTAGCTACATACTCCTTTTGGCAAATGCGGTTGCCAAAGGAGCTCCCATACCTTAATCCTGGAATGGGGCCGAAATCATACCTGTATTTAAGAAAGGGGATAAATCACTACATGGCAATTATCGCCCAATCAGCCTTATCGATACACCCAAAAAATCTTTGGCAGGCTGATTCTTAATAAGGTACTGGTGGACCAGAACATCTTATCCCATCTGCAGGCAGGTTTTAGAACCTCCATTAGCACAGTCGACCAGGTCTTGCACTTTCCTATGCTGTACTGGAAGATTGTGATAATTGGAGGTGGTAGCCTATATGCTGCCTTTATCGATCTTAGGGCAGCATTCGACCTGGCCCCCCGCCCAACCTTGTGGTGTGTTCATAATGATATGGGCATGCCCAGGCCCCTCCTTTCACTAATCAAAAAACTTCACGAGCAAAACTTCGTCCAGATCAGGTGGGACTGTCCTGGTAATGTCACCACCCAGTTCCCTGTAGAAAGAGGGGTGCGGCAAGGCTGCGTTTTAGCGCCAACTTTGTTTTCTATGTTTATTAACGATGTGGCTAAAACATTGATCGATTCTAATGTCGACGCCCCTATTCTTGCAGGAGCCAAAGTCCCCATCCTAATGTTTGCTGACGATTGTCTGATAGCAAAATCCCGAGCGGTTTGCAAAGGGCTTTGTCGATTTTCAAAAACTTTTGCACTGCTCGTGGTTTGGAAGTGAACGTTTTAAAATCAAAATGTATGTCTTTTAATGAACTAAAATCTTTTAAGGGTACTGTAAGCATGAATACATTACCCCTTGAGAAGGTTCAAGCTTTTAGTTATCTGGGAGTTTGCATCCAGCATGATCTATCTTGGAAACAGCAGGTCGAGCTGGCTACTCTCAAACACCGACAGCTCGCAGGAGCATTGAGTCTAGAACACTCAAGGTCCCTTACTAAGCCGATAGCCCCGGTATTATCAGTATATAATGGCAAAGGGGTTAGCTCCACCTTATACGGAGTTGAAATATGGGGATTTGAGAATTTAAGGGGAATGACAGTCTCTGAAAATCGCTTCCTCAGGAACCTAATTAAATTACCCCAGAGCACCCCCATGAGCCCTTTATTTTATGCCTTGGGATTGTGCTCAATAGCTCTCATTGCGTCCCTGCGCCCAGTTTTATTCTGGAGGCCGATATGGTCTACGCCCAAATTGGAAATATATACTAGGAGGCTGTTGGACGTAATCAGGTGTGATACTTCCCATAAGATTAAGTGGCTAGCCAATATTCGGGTGTATTAAGGCATCTAGGCCTTGGGGAACTGTGGGAAGATCCAGTAACTGCTAGGTTTCCTCCCAAAAAGGCCCTAAAAGACTTGTACTGGAAGTCTGTGGCCTCTAAAACCTTTATGAACACTGCTCCTCTTTCCCTGACTGGCATGTTTCTGGACTTCAAAGATGGGTCCAACTTTGAAGCCTCCTGGGATTACAAAACCCCCAGACCACAAGCTTTATTTTCAAATGAGAATTGGAAGCTTACCAGTCAGAGCGTTCACCAATATATGGACCAGTGGGGGCAAGGTCGCCTCTCCGGCCTGCCCGGCCCTATGGAAACCATTAATCACCTACTGTTTGAATGTCCTGTGAATGCAGCACCCCGACGGACCTGGTTGCGCCCAATGTGCAGACTACTGGGCACTAGGAGTGGGACAGTTGCAGTCAGAATAATCCGTTCTTGCGCCAACCCGCCTGTGTATAAAGCTGTGGCCACATTTATAGGTTGGGCACGGACGATTAGAAGTAAACTGATGGCAGTATAATCTTCTCTCCAGGGTGTTAAAAGCTTCTGGCCCGCAGCATGTGCAATAGCACCTTTTATGGTTGTATTATTATCAAAGAATTTATGAACTTGTAATTTTAACAATATTTATTACTTTCTGTTGATGATTGTTATATGTATTATATGCTTTTATGACAACCGTCGAATACAGCTTGTTTGATGATGGTGGTAAATGCTTGTCCCACGAACTCAAAACTAATGAGTTGCTTTCACCTGGAAATGTAGCAGCTTTTGTTGAGATGTGTAAAATAAATTATATAAAATACACAATGATATACACAAACCACCGAACAACACAATTAAACCATAACAGGGACACCACAACAAAGCAGTCAAGACAGAATGCAATACAATTGCAGTACAACACAACAAAATAAGACTGAAATCATACAGCCCAAAGGGCAACAGCACAAGAACCAACAGAGCCCATCACAGCCACAACGAAGGGCCACACAAGAAGTGTGCTGCCTGTTCTCGCTGGCAGTGCCACCTCCAGCCTCCTGCTTTCATGAGGCAGGTGTTTGCACCGGGGACTGCCTCCCTTCAGCGCCAAGGACATGAAGTAGCGCCAGTCGAACATGTGTTGTGGTGTGGCGCTTGGTGACTGACAGTACACACAAGATGCCCTCTCTAGTGAGGTGGGCAGCAGTGCCCAGGGCTGGCACGACCTCCTCGGAGAGGTGGGAGGGGGTGCCAGGGAGGTGGGCGTGAGCAGACTGGGGAGAGAGGGGGCTCCAGGAAGACTTCAGTAATGTGCCAGTTGCCATGGCAACAGATGAGAGCCAGAACATAAAGCAGCTGCTGAGACAGGAGAGGAAACTTGAACAACTCGGATATGAAACAGGAACTTTGTGTGCACCTCCTTGGAGCAGCAGAGCTATTAATACCCCCTGGAATCCAGACCACGGCTGTGCTTCTGTGTGCATGCAAGTGTACGTTTTTGATGCATATGTGTGTTTGTGCACGAGAAAGAGTGAGTTTCGCTGTGTGTGTGTGTTAGTGTGTGTGTGAATGAATGTGTACATTTTGCATGCATGCATGTGTGTGTATGTGAAAGGGTGAGAGTTTAGGTGTCTGTGAGTGTTAGCATGTGTAAGTGTGTGTGTACATGAATGTGTACGTTTTTGCATACATGAGTGTGTGTGTGTATGAGAGAGAGAGAGAGAGTTTAGGTGTTTGTGTGTGGCGTGTATGAATGTGCACGTTTTTACATTCATGTGTATGTGTAAAGGAAAGAGAGACAGAGTTTCGGTGTTAGTGTGTGTTACTGTGTGTGTGTGTGCTCACTGCATCTGCATGAGTGTGCACGTTTTTTGCATGCATGTGTTTGTGTGTATGAGAGAGAGAGAGTGTAGGTATTTGAGTGTTTTGTGTGTGTTAGTATGTGTTTTTGTGTGTGTTGTGTGCTCATGTTTTGCATGCATGTGTTTAGATCCATCAATCAATCAAGTGTCTTGTAAAGCGCCTACACACCCTTCAGGGGCTCAAGTCCATGTGGTCAGCTGATGGTTTTTAGGACTGGGGACACGTGCCCCGGCTTTGGGCAGTCAGGGATAAAGCCCTGGGGCCTCATTTATGAGGCCGCACGTCACTTTTACGCCGCCGATGCGTCACTTTTTGTGACGCACCAGCAGCGTAAAAAATATGCCTTGTTGCACCATATTTACAAAGTGACGCATCTAGGTAGATGCGTCACTTTGTAAACCCCTGCGCTACATTATACCTACGCCAGGTATAATGTATGCAGGGGGGGGCGTATTGACGCAAGGAAGGGTCATAGAAGTGACGCAGTGAAATCTATAAGATTTCACTGCGCCACTTCTAGGACACAAATGCGTCAATTTCTTACACCTGCCTCACAGCAGGCGTAAGACTGACGCAGGCCCTTTTACATGGGGCTTGGCCCATGTGAAAGGATACAATGCTGGAGTTGCGTCACTTTTGTGACACACTCCAGCAATGCAACACTTTTGCGCCATACAGATACGTCAGAAATACTGATGTATCTGTAACTCCTTGCGCCATGATGCGTCATACTGTAAATATGACGCATCATTGGTGTCGCAAGGAGAGCGCAGTGAAAAGTGACGCCTCGCTGTTTTCACACAGATATGCGTCGCTTTTCATAAAGGAGGCCCCTGGGGCCTTACTTATGAAGGTGTTGCGCCGCCGGTGCGTCACTTTTAAAATGGGAAAAAGTGGCGTACCAGTGGCGCAAGGCCTTCATAAATGAGGCCCCTGGAGTAGAGAGGCGTTCACAATCTTGGTCCAGAGTGGGACTATTGATTATTGATGATTTCATCTCAATGATGAAGTTGGTGGGGGGGGTCGTTGAAGTGTTTGCGGGTTTCAGCGCTGCGAGGGTTTTGCGAACGGCGCATTCCTGGTAGGGTTTGAATGTAGTCCAAGAGGCGTTGTTTTGAGAGTGTGCCCGGGTGGACATGTGGGTAAAGCCGTCAAGGGGGAGAGGGTGGAGATGGGTAAGAGAGGACGATGCTCCAAGGCCCTCTGCAAATCAATGTTCAAGTTTTCTGTCTTCTCAAGGAAGAAGGAGACAAACTGGACCCAGCTTGTGGCACGTGTTCATGTACACTGGCGGGACAGTCTGAGGTACCCAGACCTGCCCCTCTCCACAGGGTGGGACCACCATCGATTGCCTATCCGCTCTTTCAAATATGCTACAGAATATCATGTTCAAATGTATTAATGCAGAAACATTTGCTTTTCTCATACGCACAGCAAGTGTTTCCAAATGGTACATTTTGTACCAGCCGCTGATGTATTTAGAGCTAATTTATGTGACCCCCCCCCACCACCACCACTCCTCTCCCTTTATCAGCTTGTTCCTGAGCTTCTGAAACCTGCCGTGGCCCCAGAATGTCACTCACAACCTCCCACCCTCTGTCGAACCTCCGCCCTCACCTTTCCGACAGGCACTGGATCCTGCATCCAGCGCTCTGAAGTAATTGGAAGGGAACACGCAGAGCTTCATGAAACTAGTAAATACGTAGGGGCAGATTTACAAGCCCCTGGTTACACTTTTACGCCGCCGTTGTGTCACATTTTGTGACGCAGTGCCGGCGTAAACAATGCGCCACAATGCGGCCCATTTACAACGTGACACATCTCGGGAGATGCGTCACGTTGTAAAGCCCTGCGTCACATTATACCTGCATCAGGTATAATGTATGCAGGGGGGGAGTTCCAACACAAAAAGCCATGTAGAACTGACGCAGTGAAATTTACAACATTTCACTGCCTCACTCTACTTCTTCACTGCTTCAAAATGCCTTTGCCTGCTCAGACCAGGCATAAGGAAAAAAGCATGGCTTTTTGTATGAGACTCACCTATCCATTGTGGCGCAGTGCTGGAGTTTCGCCACTTTTGGGTCAACAGATGCGTCAGAATTTCTGGCGCTTCTGTAAATCCTTGAGCCATGGTGCGCCGTATTGTAAATATTACAAAAAACAATTTATTTATTTATTTATTTATTAATGCCATTTGTAGAGCGCGTACAATTACCCTTAGGCGTCTCGGCGCTGTATTTGATGGACAGAATGTAGATCAATGTCTTACATTCACCCCAGTACAAGGATCTGGGCCTAAATCCATCGTTTTTTGCACTCCACACCACCCTGGGTTAGATAATGGCTTTATGCAAATCAGCTCTGACCCTGTGCCCCATGGGAACAGTCCAGTCTGAACTACACAGCCATATCTTTCCCAGACCGGAATCAAGCATCCGAGGACCGGACCGGTTTCGAGGTAACACCTCTCATCAGCCCGGCTAGCTTGACTCCAGTGGTGTGGAGGCTCTGGGACCCACGTCTGAGCTACCCCAGTACACTCAGGGAGAAAATTACAAAAAACAATTTGATGGACAGAATGTAGATCAATGTCTTACATTCACCCCAGTACAAGGATCTGGGCCTAAATCCATCGTTTTTTGCACTCCACACCACCCTGGGTTAGATAATGGCTTTATGCAAATCAGCTCTGACCCTGTGCCCCATGGGAACAGTCCAGTCCGAACTACACAGCCATATCTTTCCCAGACCGGAATCAAGCATCCGAGGACCGGACCGGTTTCGAGGTAACACCTCTCATCAGCCCGGCTAGCTTGACTCCAGTGGTGTGGAGGCTCTGGGACCCACGTCTGAGCTACCCCAGTACACTCAGGGAGAAAATTACAAAAAACTATTTGATGGACAGAATGTAGATCAATGTCTTACATTCACCCCAGTACAAGGATCTGGGCCTAAATCCATCGTTTTTTGCACTCCACACCACCCTGGGTTAGATAATGGCTTTATGCAAATCAGCTCTGACCCTGTGCCCCATGCGAACAGTCCAGTCCGAACTACACAGCCATATCTTTCCCAGACCGGAATCAAGCATCCGAGGACCGGACCGGTGTGGAGTGCAAAAAAACGATGGATTTGGGCCCAGATCTTTGGACTGGGGTGAGTGTGTGACATTGATCCACATTCGGTCCATCACCTGTTGTATTTGCATATTCCGCCCTAAGTGCGCTGGGGATGCCCAGACGTGGGTCCCAGGCACTCCACACCACTGGAGTCAAGCTAGCCGGGCTGATGAGAGGTGTTACCTCGAAACCGGTCCGGTCCTCGGATGCTTGATTCCGTTCTGGGAAGGACACATGGCTTTTGTAGTTCGGACTGGACTGTTCCCATGGGGCACAGGGTCAGAGCTGATTTGCATATCGCCATTGTCTAACCCAGGGTGGTGTGGAGTGCAAAAAAACGATGGATTTGGGCCCAGATCTTTGGACTGGAGTGAGTGTGTGACATTGATCCACATTCGGTCCATCACCTGTTGTATTTGCATATTCCGCCCTAAGTGCGCTGGGGATGCCTAGACGTGGGTCCCAGGCACTCCACACCACTGGAGTCAAGCTAGACGGGCTGATGAGAGGTGTTACCTCGAAACCGGTCCGGTCCTCGGATGCTTGATTCCGTTCTGGGAAGGACATGGCTTTTGTAGTTCGGACTGGACTGTTCCCATGGGGCACAGGGTCAGAGCTGATTTGCATATCGCCATTGTCTAACCCAGGGTGGTGTGGAGTGCAAAAAAACGATGGATTTGGGCCCAGATCTTTGGACTGGGGTGAGTGTGTGACATTGATCCACATTTGGTCCATCACCTGTTGTATTTGCGTATTGTAAATATGGCACATCCATGGTGGCACAAGGGTTTCGTATGTAGGCACAGGGAAGTGACGCATCTCAACAGATGTGTCAGTTTGTTGTAAATCTGCTCCTTAATGTGCATCCCATGCAACTCAGATTTCTAGAAAGCACAAGACCAGCTTGAGGGGGCGCCAGCAGCCAGATAAGGGGGGGTCGCCGGTTAATGCTACTCTGCGGAGCAGGCTTCTTCTGGGAAGAGTCACTTTGAAAAATCAGACGATGGGGGTGGTTGGTGCTTGGTTGAGGAGCCTCGGGAACATCTCTGAAATGCAGATGGGTTTTCAGAAAGTGTAATAACAGATTGGGAACCGTATAGGTTCTCTGAAACATCACATTTTACATTTAGGCTCATTGCAGGGATTTAATTTATGGTTGGGCAGAATTTGCGTAGTCGCGCTACGCAAAGCTCCACAAAACGGTACAAAATCTTAGCGAGCACGCACAGATCCGAGAACACGCGGAATTGCTTGTTCCACTCATTCGACATGTTTTTTTCCTGTTCGCGAACGATGTTTGCCTGCTCAGGGGGAAACATCTCACGAACACGCATTTTGAAAGCGCGAACAAGCAAAAAAATCTGCGAAGCCGCAGATCGCAGAATTTTTGGCAATTCCGCATTCTCGCAGAATGTGAAATTACCTAAATTCCACGAGCGGAACAGAATTTACCTCCCACGCCTAATTTATTTTCCTTTTCCAGCTGGACTGCTTGTCTCGAGTACGACAGCAGTGACCTTTGGCCTTGGGGTTACCCTTTCCTTAGACTCACCTCCATCACGGCTCCCTGCACTGTGTGATTTTCACCATATTTCAATATGCAAACCCCGTGACTGCGGGCGGAATGTTTGCTCACACTCAAGCGTTGCAGCCCTGAGGGTGTCCCGTGGGGTTCAGTGAACAGCTCATTCATGCGAGATTTAAATAACATGCATTTCACTGTCAATGTTTGCTGGTTTGACATTTTGTGTTCAAAATATTTTATTAAAATTTTCAGAATAAACAACAGAAACAAGACATACAAAAAAATAAGATCATTGCAAAAATCTAATAGAATATTAATAATATAACAACATCCTAGTCTTATCGGATTGGAATAGGATAAACATGTGTAGATAAAAACTAGAAAAAGGAAGGGGAGGGTAAGGTACATCAATAATAATCAATAAATATTACTTTATAGATAGAGCTACTATGAAACATCAATTAATACAATTTATACTATATATAAACTTTATAGCGGTAACAAGTAATAAATATACCATTAATTTGATAAATAAGTATCCACAGGAGTCCAAAATAAATGATACGAAATGGAATTCTGATAAACCCCAGATAAAGATAATTGTGCACCGCTTCTTGTAAAAATAACCCAGGACCACCAAGCATGAACTGATAGTTTTGAGACATCTTTCCAACAGAACGTAATTGATTTTATCGCAGCTGAAATCAACAAATTAAAAAGTTTGCATTCAAGAGGACTTAAATCCTGTGATAAAATCACAGATTTACATATTAACAATTTATACGATAAGTCTTCTTGAATATTGAGAATCTTTTTAATAATATCCCAAACTTCTGTCCAAAATTTGAATATTAGAGGACAATTAAAAAGGCATATGTTGTAGTGAACCAGAGTGTAAATTACAATGCCAACATTTATCAGATTGAAGAAGTTTCGCTTGAGATAAACTTACTGGAGTCCATAAGCAATTAAATAAAATATAGGAATTAGTTTGGAAAAGTGAAACAGGTAACCATCCAGATATACTATAAAGCCATATGTTTTCCCATGTATCAGTAGATAATGAGAGCGATAGTTCATTAATCCAGAACATTGAAATCATATTTATATTACTGCCTATATTGTTGGATAATCTTTTATATAGAATAGAGACACCACAAGCGTTTGTTGAAATAGTTTGGATAAAAATAGATAAATCAGCTTTTATATTAGAGGGAATAACTTATGAAAATGAATCCAAAATTGAATTACATAAATATTCATATTTTATAAGTTCAGAATTAGCTAAACCAAACTTTATTTGTAGATCATTAAATGGTAAAAAGGTATTATTAGAATAAACATCTTTAAGATAGAAAATACAAGCTTTAATTCATGAGAACCAAAAATTGACAATTCTATTCAATTTCATAACATTGCTATAACACAAAGATAATTCAACTGTATTGTACATGGAGCATTGAAAAATGGAGTCTATATCATTGAAAATCATTTTAGTGGATTTGAGAATAAGAGATTTCTGAAAAAAATAAGATTTGTTAGACATTGTTAACAGAGTGGGAAGTGGAAAAGGTTCCACAATAGATTTTTCAATATTAATCCAAGTAGGAGGGTTTTGTAAAAAGGAGTGATTAAAACAAATAGCACTTTGCTTCAGAATAAATGACTTATGATAAAGAAGAAAATCTGGAATACCAAAACCAGCATTACATTTAGACATTTTAAATGTTTTATAACTGATACGAGGAGCTTTGTTATTCCAAAGAAATTTGGAAAGAAGTTTATCAATATCTTTATAAAATTTTAATGGAAATTGAATGGAAACCATGGCTAGGGTGTAAAAGATTTTAGGAGCAATATTCATTTTGATAGATTCCATTCTACCCCACCATGAAAGATGTAATGAGGACCATTTGGACGTTTTATCTTTATTGTATTTTAACACAAAATCCCTATTTAAAGTTAATGTTGATTTTATAGAAGAAGAGAATAAAATACCCAGGTATTTTAATTTATGCTTTTGCCAAATAATATCGTGCATAGAAATCATATCTGGAGTACAATAAACATTTAAAGGAAAAAAATCAGTTTTGTTAGTATTCAATTTATACCCAGATACTAAAGAATATTGTTTTATTATTTCAATTAAGGAAGGAAAAGAAGTTAATGGGTCACTAATAAAAAAAGCACATCATCAGCATAAGCTAAAGTTTTAATAGTAACATCTTTAACCTTAATTCCTTTAATAGTATCACAATTCCTAATGGTAGTAAGAAAGGGTTTAATACCTATTAAAAACAACAAAGGGGAAAGGGGACACCCTTGATGTGTACCTCTGAAAAGGGAGAATTGATGAGAAACTTGGCCATTAATAAATAAACGAGCAGTAGGAGCAAAATATAAAGCTGAAACCATACGAATTAAAGTATCACTAAAATTAAAAGACGATAAAGTGTGAAATAAAAACTGCCAATGAAGTTTGTCAAAAGCTTTTTCAGCATCCAAAGCCATGACTCCTGAAGGATTCATTAATGTGTGACCTTGTTCATTGACAGGTAACAACGTTCTTGTGTTATTAGCAGAGTATCTATTTTTCATAAACCCAGATTGATCAGGATGGATAATAGAGCCTAAAACCCGAGATAAACGTGTAGCCAATATTTTTGCATATAATTTACAATCTTGATTAATTAAAGAAATGGCTCGATAATTAGAAACAAGAGTGGGATCTTTGTCTGGTTTAGGTAGAACAATAATTAAAGCTTCAGTAAAAGAGCCAGACGTAATTCCCGATGAACCAAATGATGTAAAAAGTTGAAGTAATAAAGGTGATAGTTGGGATTGAAATTCTTTGTAAAATTCTGCTGGCAAACCATCAGGACCAGGAGATTTATTCTATTTGAGAGATTTGATAGCAGATACAATTTCATCATTAGTAATGGGTAATTCCAGCCCAAGTTTATCTGATTGAGATATCTTAGGTAGATTACAGGAGGATAAGAAAGAGTATCAATGAGTCATCATTAAAGTCAGGTTTATTATATAAATTAGAGTAAAAGTCCACAAATTCATTAACAATATCCTTATGAGATAATGCAATTTTACCATTGGGACCATGAATAGAAGTGATTTGGGTTTTATCTTTTTTAATACGTAAATAATTTGCTAAAAGTATCCCAGATTTGTTTGCATTGAAACTAAATTTAGCTTTAGAAATTTGAATGCCAGCTCTTTTACTAAGAATTGTATTAGATTCATATCTAAGTGTTTGTAACTTATCTCTATATTGTTGATCATTAGAAGTAATAAAGAGTCGTTCAAATGTTGCTATTTGTTTTTCTAAATGTTTAATATTTGCATTAAATGTTTTATTTTCATGAGCCATAATAGAAATGGTTGCTCCTCTAATATAAGCTTTAAAAGCCTTCCATCTGGTAACCATAGAAGTAGAACCTTCAGGATTCAATTGAAAATAATCAGTAATGGCAGATAACAGTTTTGGTTTATTATTGTCATTGAGAGCTATGCTAGAATTCATTCTCCATCTAGATTGTTTGGAAAAGGTGGAATTTAGATTTAAAATACAAGAAATCATAGCATGATCAGAGACATCAATATTACCAATCATAGGTGTTTTTATAGAGTTAAAAAGTTGTCTAGTGACTAATATATAATCAATTTGAGAGTGGGAATTGTGAGGATTAGAAAAGAAAGTAAAATGTTTTTCTGTAGGGAAATGGAGACGCCAAATATCAACTAATTTACTAGTTTGAAGAAACATTTAAAAGCAAAATAAGCCTCAGGAGGATGATACTTCGTTTGAGATAATCTATCTAGTAAGGGATCTGAAATAACATTAAAATCACCAGCAACAATTAAAGGAATATTCCCAATTTTAAGTACTTCCGTTGTGAGATTAGCCCAAAAAGCAGGATCATCCGCAGTGGATCCATAAACATTTAAAAAATATATAATAGAGTCATGAACTTTAACTTTAACAATTAAATATCTCCCCTTAGTATCAGTAACTTTACTCAAAATTTGGCAATGAGATTTCTTTGCAAATAGTGTAGCTACGCCATTTTTCTTGCCATTAGCAGGAGAGGAAACAATATTGTCAACCCATTTTCTTTTCATATAATCTAAGGTTTTATCATCAACATGTGTTTCTTGTAAACAACAAAAATCAGCTTTAGAACTGCCTAAATAATCAAAAAAAATTGTACGCTTAACTGGATGGCGCAAACCTTTAACATTTAGTGAAATTACTTTAATGTTAGCCATAATGGACAAGGAAGAAAGATAAAAAGAAAAGAAGAGAACAGTGATAAAAAGCACATATAAGAAAAAGTGAGTAGCTCTAGAGAATATAAAAGGTAAGGGAGAAAGATAAACATTGAAAAAATACAAACAAAAAACATAAATATGAACAGTGAAACGCACATGCGCCCTACAAGCATGGCCTAAAAACGTTGGAGCCCAAAATTGAAGAATGACTTATGACGTGGTCAGCAAAAACATTCTCAAGTAGTAGGGTCATGAGTATCCATTGAATGTTGAATTTGAAGATCAAGAAAACGTCTGAGGTCTTCTGGCCGATGAAAAGGTTTTGAAAAAGTGTCTTTACAGATGCGCATTGTAGATGGGTCAAAAAGGCCATATTTGTACCCAAGACTGCGTAACTGAGGGCGAAGGTCAGAAAATTCTTTACGCAACAAGTTCCTTAGCAAAGTCTTGATGAATAAAGATTTTATTGCCATTAACCATTAGTGAGGGAATTTCTCTTGCAGCTTTCCTGATCAAAACCAAGTGATGATGGCGAAAAACTTTAAATATCATTTGCCTTGGTTTGGCATGTTGAGGATTGCGATGAGAGGGAATTCTGTGTGCCTCTTTTTCTGGAAATTTGATATTTAAAAGACCAAGAATCAAGTTTTCCAAATATAATTGGCAATTAGACCCCTCAACTTCTTCGGGTAAATTAAATATGCGAAGATTGTATTGTCTATTACGATTTTCCATGTCCAAAAGATGTGAGGAGATATTTTTGTCACCAGTGGAGTAAAAGCATACATTTTGGATTTATTATCTTGTATCTTATTTGAACTATCAGATATTTTCATGGACAAACTGGCCATTTCTTTTCGTACATTTTTAATTTCTGTTGCAATAGTATCAGTATTAGCACGAAGAGCTTGAATTTCTTCTAAAATTAAAGACAGTGAAGGTTCAGATTACTCCACCTCTTTCGATTTTGAAGGAGGAGGTGAAACCTGCTGTCTCCTTTTATTGTTAGCAGAAATTTTATTTTCCATTTTTGAGGAGAAAAGTAACTGAATTTGAAATAAAATGAGTACGTAAGTAAACCAGAGAATATGAAGTAAAATAGAAATAAGCACTCTTCAAAAATACAGGTGCAGCAGCTAAATAGGGCTGTGGGAGTGGCTAGGTCCAAGCCAGGCCCTTTCCTAGTGTATACTCCGCCCCCCTGACATACACTCCAGGCAGTACCTCTTGAGAGAGTTGGGAGCAGGAACCACAAAGCATAAAACAGCACCTCCGTCGAACAAAACGGCGTCTCCTCAGCCAGAAAGTGTCTGTAAAACTAGCCCAGCGACCTCATTTGCGCATAATTGCTGACTTAAAATCGTCATTTTTAAAGCAAAACGGGCGGAAAAGCGAAGGAGCTCACTTCGCGGCGGCCACCTTGGATTCGCGCGATCGCGCGACCTGGTTCGACATTTTGTAACTTTGAACTCTTTTCAGTTTCAGAGCCTGATCTGGTTTATGCTGAAACGTCGGAGGTCTGGGGGTCAAAGAGTCTTGGGTGGGTGGGGGTGGGGGAGGGTCAGAGAACTCAGTGGATTTGGGCTGGGAAAGGGTGATGCTTGTGATCCTGCACAGCCCAGCGGCTTGAAGGCGGTCTTCTAGTGTCCAAGGGACCCCTGGGTACAGATGCTCCTGAGGTCAGTAGAAGTGTACAGTCAGCTGTTATAACACCCTTGAGCACAGCCCGCCCTACAGACCACTGAAGCCTCTTCTCGTGGTAAGGGACGCTATGCTCATGTCAGACTCCCCCATCCCGGTCCAAACTCTGGACTTCCCTCAATCTTCGATGCTATTACGTGTAATTCTTTTCTATGTCTTACGGATCGGTAGATCACGAGTCCTCTTACTGTTTGCATAACCCGCCAGCGTAGAAAGATACCAGGCAACCACAGCTGCTTGTATGTGTCATTGGTGGGTCATGAATGCCCCTGCATGCCCATTGGCGCTGAGTGACGCAACTGCATGTGAAACTGGTACTGGAAAGGGGTGGGAGCACACTGCTTCACCTCCAAGCACCATTCGCCCCTTAGCATTCTGGTCAATGCAGTTCATGGTACATGCTTACTTGAATATTTACTGGAGTATTCCACCACAGTTGGTGCAGGTCGGTGCTGTAAATCTCTAGACACGTGTTTCTGGATATCATCTGTCATCAGTAGAGATAAAAACAAATTGAGTCTGGGGTTGCTGAGCAGGCTGCCACATTCCTTCCAGTTCTCAGTACCTCTCACGGGTGCAAAGGTGCATCTCCACAAGCTCGTCAGCTCAATGGCTCAGGGAGCTTTTTCAAACAGGAAGGGGTGGGAGCACACTGCTGACCTCCCAGCAAAGTTCACCCCTGAGCATTCTGGTAAATGCAGTTTGTGGTGCACACTTACTTGGTATTTTGCTGGAGTGTTCCACCAAAGTTGATACAGGTCAGTGTTGTACATCTCTAGATACATGTGTTTCTGGATTTTATCCCGTCATCAGTAGAGATCAAAAAATGATTTTCATCTGGGGTGGCTGAGCAGGCTGCCACAATTCTTACAGGTCTTAGTACCTCTCACAAGCGCACAGGTGCATCTCCACAAGCTCGTCAGCTCAATGGCTCAAGGGAGCATTCACAAAAAAAAGGGAGTGGGAGCACACTGCTGACCTCCCAGCACAGTTCACACTGAAACTAGTACCTTTGGCCGGCTAACATGCTAAGCTAGCGTGTGCGCTGAGGCCTTGGCCACTTCATGATGATTCGGAGGTGCAGAACCAAGCGTGCCCTCTACCCTGACATGGAGCTGCTGCCCATGTTCTGGGTTGTTAACACAGAGGGCATCAATATGGGATCGACCACCCAATTACAATGTGCCCCCTGGGCTGGTGGGTGGAAAAGAGCTCTATAAGAATGCAGCTTGTGCTCAGTCCCTGGCAAAGGGCTGCAGCACAAGCCGCAGTGTTATCGAGCACTTTGTGCACATCCATTCACCGTGTGCCAGGCATCATGTGGGTCCTAGCACACAATGCATGAATGAGCATGCGGGCACTACATGTGGCCCCAGGGCCACTGAACAGTGACCTACAGGGGACGGGGGTCCTGCTTGGGGCCCCCAAAGTCCCCATCTGTATGCTTTTTCCAGGCGGTGGATCCGCCATGAAAAGGCAGTCGGAAAGGGGCATTCCAATCCCTACGGCGGTGCGTGCGTAGATACTGCCACCACTGTAGGGTTAGGATTCTGACGGATGCCCTGACGGGATCTTGGATCCTGTCGGAGGCAGCAGCCCTACCCTCCTCCTTCCTCTGAGATCCGACCGGCTGCATCGCACTGCAGCGGTCGGACCCATGCCCTGTATGTCGAACGGACGGCCACCAACAGACTGTCGGTGGCAGTCCGCCCATTATCATAATAAGGGCCAGAGATGGTAGTAGTGTGCCAGCTTTTATTGATTATGGAACAGAACAGGCCTATTTCTGCGTTCAGGTAGAATACAGTGCCTAACTCATGAAGTAAAAGTGTGTGTGTCTGTGTGTGCACACATGCATGCGTGTGTGTGTTTATATCTGTGTGTGTGTTCATGCATGTGTGTGGGTGTGTATCTGTATGTGTGTGGTACAAGGCAGCAGGCGAGGATAGCTTCCACACACAGGAAGTGTGTGGTGCCAACATCCTTGCAGCTGAAGAAAGGAAACCCAGACACTGAAGTGGTGGGCGTTGGATACACGCCTGTCTTTGGACCAGTAGTGGCTGCTACCCAACGGGGGGTGATGAAGCAGAGGACAGAGGAGTTGGGAGGAATTTATAAAAAAAAAAACACGTACCTTAATACCTCCGGCCGCCACCTCGCCTCCGTCCTCTCTGCAGTAGAAACGAGGAAGCAAAGCACGCAGCCTCCCAGAATCCCCTGACCAATCACAACGCTGCTTTACAGCAGCGCTGTGATTGATCTACGAGCTGTGGTTCGGTGTTCAGACAGGGGCTGGCAGACTGTGCATTTTCTCCACCGAGGCTGTAATGCAGGCGAGGGGAACAAGAATGGACCTTGGTGCTGATAAGACTTGGAGCTGGCTTGGAACTGGTTCGCCCATCAAGAGTCACCAGTCACAGGTAAATTTACCTAAACTGCTGCAAACATTGTCATGGCAGAGAGCTGTCTGGAAGGGAGAAACAAATATGGACAAAACTATGCCTGTCGAATGAAAGACTGAGCAGTGACTTCAGTATCAGGGCATGAAAGGATTATCATTGAGCCAGAAAAGGTAGGACCGGATTTAGTGTGTGGCGGTTTTACCTCTGTCCATCAGGGCGGCGGAGGATATTACCTCTGCTACCCTGTCGGGCAGAGGGCCGCCATTTTTAAAGCTCACCACCAGCCTAGCACAATGTATGTGTGTTCACTTGAGCCACCGCCATGCCGGCTCTTGTGAAGGCACTGAAAGTTTGTTGCACAGCGGCCATCTTTTGGATGGCTGTGCACCAATCTTCTTTTGTTTTCCTTAAACTCCAAAAGAGAGAGACTCCACTAACGTCCCACTCTGTTATTTGTTGTGACTTTGTGTAAAAGTGTCGTACTGCACCTGCTACCCCTCTTTTTGGGCCCACATAAAGAAAGCAGTGGGAGCACTGGTTAATGCTTTGTCTCTGCCACATTTTTGGAATGACTGGTGTCGTAAGTGGCTGACGAGCAGAAGCAGCTCTATGTCACCACCCCGGATAGTTGTAAATGGTTGAGCGCCACTTCCATTGTCTGAAGAACTGAAGGCAGATGGGTGTTTCGATGGTTGGCTCTCCTCTGAGCCAGCTTCCATGACAATGACTGGCACACCATCTTTATCCTCTCCCATGACTTTAAGGCTTTCTGGAACTTTCCTTTTCCCTTGCCTCTCCTGTCGTGTCTCAGACTCAGCTGGGGCCCAATCATTGTCCAGATCATCAGGTGGGGGGCTTGGAGAAGACGGTGGTCCTTTTTCTTGCTGGATATCTTGAAGCCAATGGTTCTAACAGAGGAGGTTCTTGCTCAGCGGGAAGCTCAACCTCCTGTTCTGTTCTTACTTTAGGAAGATCTAATATTAATGGCCTCGGCTGTTGTCCACTGTGCTCAGTTTCCTGCAACGATTGGGAGCTTCTTTACGAAACAGACAAATCAAATTCAACATCATTGCTCATTACGCGTCGCTGTGATCGCAGTGACTGCCTCGCTGACAGACATGGCCCTGGGCTTGGGTTGCAGTGGTGCCATTGGTGCAGGAGTGCTGGTCCCAGCGTGCTCCCTGGAGGCCATCATGCATGCACAAGTTTACGGAAAAAGGTTTCGGACGGCACGCCAGTGATGGAAAGCTGCTTCTTCTCACTGGCCACTTTCTTGACAACATTTTTCTTTGGGGCCGACCTGAGCTGTCAACTGGCAGTGACACTACGATGAACAAGCGGAAGAGATTGGGGGGCTCCTTCACGTGTTGTGTGGTCGCGTCATTTTGTGCGGGCCTTCTGTTTGGCGGTACTCTGGGTGACGTCTCTTGTGCACCTAAAAGCAAACAAGCAAGAAGAACATTAAGTGAGACGTGGCATTGTTGCAGTTTGAATTCAGTACCGACAAAGGGCCTGAATATCAGTTTGGTTTGTATTGTGCAGCACACATGTAAACTGCAAACAGCCAATGAATGTTTATGTACACGAAGATCCTCCTTCCTGCACATGAATAATCATTTAAAAAAATGCCGTTCTGCAACTTCTGTGTGTGGTGCATAAAGCAGCACACACAGAAGTTACAAAACACCATTTAAAGATTGTTTATGTGCAGGAAGAAGACCTCCCAGCACATAAACAATCTTCCCCTGAACGCAGACGCCTTTGGACCATGATGCGAGGGTGCCCGCATTGGTGATAGGCAACTGAAATCAGCGCCAGCGCAGGAGGAAACGCAGGGCTGCACCATATTCTCGTAAATATGGAGCAGCCCTGCCTTTCTGAAGTGGCGGAGTTAGGCCTTAAGCTAAAGAGGCTGACGCAACGCTCCGCCACTTCATTTTATATATGCCCAAATGTGTAGTTTCCTTATTACAAAGGAGAGGCTGGGTTATTCCTTCCCTACCTGAAGAATGTCTGGAAAGGGACATGCTGAATTGCTGGTCTTGGAGCAGGGGATGGTAAAAAGAGGCTGCCTTACTCCCTAAAGAGATGAACACGGGAGGATGGGCGTGCCCGCGTCATAGCAGGATCGGGGCGGTGTCCTCAGTCAATGCTGACCGCATATGCAGGCAACATTCCCTGCATGGAGCGCAAACCCCCCGCTGAGCCGGCCCATGGCTGCGACTCCTGCCCATGCGGCCATTGCTGGATTTACTCATCAGCCCCACCCTTGAAGGGGGCGGTCCCCGGGCCCGGGTGCACTGCTGTGACGTCTGTCTGTCCCTTGGTGAAAAGTTTTGAACAAGATTGTCTGACTCTCTTCGCTCAAACAGTAGAAACAGATCATGGTTCATAAACCTTCAAGTTATAGGTCTGGGGACTCGTTGGTGGCGCCATTATTTCTTTTCATGATCCATAAAGCATATTAAGATAATCCATCTGTGATGCGTCTCTTTGTGGCACATTCCTTTTATGGCTCCAGTGCCTCAGGGAAATCTGCCATTGTAAAATTTAAAAAATAATAAATAATGCCAGGCGTGCCCGTCCGAGGATTGAAAACACGAAGTAAAGGTAGACACGTGTCTTAAAAGTATATCATTTGCGAAAAGTAATTGGAGCAGAAATCGGTGAAGCGAAACCAACTGGTCAACTCCAAGCGATAAACACCAAAGTGCTGTCCTTGTTATGCAGGGCAGAGGGTAGATGGAGGGCACCAGTGGCGTAGCTAGACCTTTTGTCACCGGTGGCAACCCCTGTGTGTGCCACGCCGCCGGCCGCATGTAAGAGCGGGGGGAGGCTGCCACCCCAAAACCCGTGCTGCCGCCCCCTGATACTCCGCTGAGAGTAACCTAGAGTATCGAACAGATAAAGAAAAGAGGTGCTGCACCACTTTGGGTCTGGTGGCGTATCAAGACACATGTCCTTGGTGCCCACTAAACATTCAGGGGCAGATTTACAAGCAACTAACGCATCTGCATAGATGCGTCCGTTTCCTTGCATCAGTGCCAAATGTCCTTGCGCAACCGTGGATGCGGTGTATTTACAATACAGTGCTCCGTGGAGCAAGGATTAACAGATGCGTCCGAAATCGGATGCATCTGTGGGCCTAAAAGTCCTGCATTGCTGGAGTTGTGTCGCAAGCACGAGGCAACTGCAGCAATGCATGTTGAGGTCTATACTTAATGTGCTGCGTCACTTCTTATGCCTGCTCCGAGCAGGCGTAGGGTTTCGATGCAGTGGCGTCGTAGAAGTGGCGCAGTGAAATCGGGTAGATTTCACAGCGTCACTTTTACAAGGCTTTTCTGCGTGGGAACGCCCCCTGCATACATTACACCTGACGCAGGTATAATGTGATGCAGGGCTTTACAATGTGACGCCTCTCCCTAGATGCGTCCCGGTGTAAATTGGCCGCATTGTTTGTGCCGCTGTTGCGTCAAAAAAAGTGACGCAATGGCGGCGCGAAGAGGCGCAAGGGGCTTGTAAATCTGCCCCTCAGTGTGTGCAGGGTGACCGACGGATCTCCTTCAGAGGGTGAGCGACTATCCTGAAAATCCGGCCTGGATCCCGCCTTCCAACCCTAGGCTGACCCTCGTCCTAAAAATCCTCTTGCAGCAAAGTAAATATGGAATTTTTGAAATCTTACAGCACCAAACGTTCTACAAGTAAGACATTAATCCTTTTAAATACTTGCCTTATCCTGTGCATTATTACAGCCTTTCTACTCCCCTCTAAAGGCCTTACGCCGAAGGCTATTTTTGCCTTTACTTCCGGTGAGGCCGCCAGGCTTCCTGTTGGCGCGAGAGCTCTCGTTGCAGTTTCACAGCGAGGCCGCCAGAGCTCTGGGTGTGGTCTGAGTGAACCTGACCCCTTTCCCTGGCTTCTTCCCTTGTTATGAAATCCCTTCTTATCACCTGCTTCCGCCCCGCATAAATACTGCTAAAAATACCGGGGTTTTCCCTTCCAAGGCGGAGGTGCGCCCTTTATTGCTCGTTGCCACAGAGGCCTTTGACTAAGAAGCTGAGAGTTGACTGACACTTGCCTTTGAGGTGAATTAAGATGCCAGAGAAACTTGCAACAGGTAGATTTTCAATGAAGTCTCAAATGTTCGCGACCGTCCCCCTCACTTTCTCCCCCTCACGTCCCCCCCCCCCCCCCCCCCCTGTTCTCAGTGGTTATTGTCTGTTCTTTTCGTCACCCCAGGGTCAGCTTGGATCCCATTCTAGAACATTGGAATGTTGAGGGCTCCTTTGAAGACAATGGAGTCGCTCTGGGCCGATAATGGCCGATAAAAGCCCGGAGGTCGAACATTCCAATGTTTGTCTTCATGTTTCTTCCTTTTTAATCTAGAACATTCCACCCTCAGTGGTTGAATGCTCTAATGGCCTTATAGCCTGTACGCCTCAGGCTACACCTGTTGTTAAAGGCCCTCGCCTTCGTTATAGAAAACTCAGGTTCGGGTTTTCAACAGCTGGTATAGCCCTGGGCAGCACCCTAGAGGGATACAGTAGCTTCTCCTCTCTTTCACCTCAAGTCACTCGTCCTCGATCCCCCAATCTTGGCATCCGAAGGTTCCCTCCTGGGGTCAGGTGAGTTATACTGGCTTTAGTTACCCATGGGATTGGGTTTCTTTCTGCAGCTCCCACCCTCACTCACCTCATCTGTACCCTCCACCTCCTGCGAGTAGACTTAGGACCTCTTGTATCGTCTGTGGACTTGTGACGCTCCATCTTCTGCTTCATTGGTTGGTGGGCTCAGATTGATGTAAACCAGGAAGTGTCACATCATGTATTGGAGGACGCGCCTAAGCTAAGAAATAAAGACAAAAGATGAACATTTATTAGCCTAACATCCAACGTGGGCATACTTCTTCAACCTATAAAGAGCTCCACGCGGAACCCACAGCCTCAACCAGACGAGCACACTGAGGCTGAGGGACATGGGACCTTGGAGACGGATTCTGGAGCAGCTAGCATAGGAAACTCACGTGCAAACATGCCCATTAAGAAATCGGAAATTGTGACTGAGAACCTTGACGGCTTCAAACCCCAACTTCACCTAAAGCCAAGTCACTTGGATTCACCCAGGACACCAACCTCACCCTCGAAGAACACATCGCCAAAAAACAAAGACGGCCTGGTAGCAGCTCTCTTCCAAAGGAAGCCAAACCCTTTCTTCCAGAAAGCACCTCTGAAGCTGCTGCTCAAACCCGGGGACTTTGGGATCTCGATGGTGGTAATACCTGCTCCGTGCCCTCCCAGACTCCAGACTGGCACCCCTTAGAGGCGTCCTATACATCGCAGCATGGGCCATCTAGGGCTGAAAGTAATATGATCACATCAACCCCATCCCGATGGAACTCTATCGGCTCCTCTTGGCGCCCGCACCATCTTCAAAACCAGCAGCATCATTTAGACCGCCACCACAACCAGCACCGCCACTTACCTTGCACACAAGCTCCGCTTCCTGGTGGTTCTTGGAGCACACGACGCCAGGGCACCTTCAGACTGCAGTCGAAGAAGCGTAAAAAGGAGAAAAATGATAGAAGGCACTCAGGATTCGGAACAACAGCCTCCTTTCCATCAGGGCTGCCCCAGCGCTGCTCCAATTTAGCGAAGAATGTTACATCACGAAGCATTAACCATTCTCAACCCGGCTACCTGGCCTCCTATTCATTGACGGACATTATGCTTGTCTTTGACCTTGTAAAGTGCTCTGCGGCCTTTTGGCTAGGTTCACACTATAGAAATGCCGCATAAGTACAAAAACACAATGGGGCTGATTCACAGAACTAATCTGAGAGAAAATCCTAAACGTACTACTTTTGGTATTCACAGAAGGCATTTAGTAGTAGTAAAGTTAAGCTACTAAATGCCTTCTGTGAATACCAAAAGTATTAAGTTTAGGATTTTGTCTCAGATTAGTTCTGTGAATCTGCCCCAAAATTATTTGGCAATGCCTTCTAATAATTCGTTGTACACTCTGTAACCCTTCCTAGTCTCCTGCTCATCACTTAGGGCCTCATTAGGATGGCGGTGAATCTGCATCCTCCAGGTCGGCGGAAGCCACCGCTGGCCCGGAGGATGCGGATTCACCGCCGCTGCCACATAAAACACCCACCAACAGATTAGGATGGCGGTGGGATTGCAGTGGGACCAGCGACGGAAAGCAGGTCCGTCCCCCGCTGATCTGCGGGTTTCGGAGGGCTATTTGGTGGCGGTGTCTGCAAGACACCGTCAGCCAAATTAGGAAGCATGTGTAGACATGCTTTTCCGCTGCAATTTTTCCGCCGTGGAAAAGCATGTGAACCTTTGCTTCTGGGGGGCCCTTGCGGGCCCCCAGGGTAAAGGGAGGGTGGGGGGGTGCACATGCAGGGTACCTGTGATACCCCTCTGCATTTGCATGCGCAAAGCGGCAGGCATCGCGCGGTGCCGGCCGCTTTGTGCATGCAAATGCAATGCATGCATTTTTAACATTGCGGCGGGTGCCGCTTGAATCAGCACCCGCCGCAATGTTAAGGATATAGGATGTGACCGCCAGGGTGGCGGTCACATCCAAATTTGCATGGAGGGACTGCCGCTGCCCATGCAGACGGTCCCTATACCTCGGGGGTGGTGGACGGACGCAGGTCCGTCCGCCATCCTAATGACCCCCTTGATTCGATGTTCAGAGCAGGATTTAGGAGTAAAATGCCGCCACTAACGACTGGTGCAAGCATTATCCGTCCCACAGCTAAAAATACCTTTGGCTGCTCCACTTTTCTTCTTCTCAAACAGCAACTCTGCAAGAAAAGGGTTGTTTGTGCAGCTCCCAGTGTCAATATTTAACTCTGTGGACCACGTGTCCATAAGAAAATGATTTTTGGTTTGCTAATAACTTTAGCACCATTTGACAAATCTTCACAAAACATTCCCAAAAACTCTTATCCACCTCAGCTTCTTCCTGGAATCTTTCGGATTGATTCGTTAAGCAGGGGCCAAGAAAACAGCAGGGTCCAAAATGTGTTTTTCCTATTATTTTTTCTGTAGGAAAATTGAACAGCGATACTGAAGAAACCGCTGGACAGAATGACACCAAATTTGGCAGGAAGCTAGAGCTTGGTCGAGAAAGTGTGCTTTTTGTGATTTGGTGTAGATCTGTTCACAAGTTTTTGGGAGATAAAGGCAAAAAAATATATAGAAATTTTTACTGCAGAGGAGGATCACCGAGCAAACAGTGGCGGCTCCTCTGCTATGGTGGAGGAGTGTTGCCCCACTGCTTTTAAGCAGTGCAAATAAAGGAAACATTAAATTATAATAACTTTGCAGTATTATCATGTAATGCTTCCGTGCTGCTTTGAGGGAGGGCGGGCGGGCTTCTGCTCTGCTCTCGGAGCAGGGCAGGGGAAGAGTAGTTTGCCCTCTGGGACCGGTCAAACAGTCATACGCACTTTCCCTGTTCTCCCTCCAGGCTGCATTACAGCCTGCGTGGAGAACATGCCCAGGCCCACATTCACTGGCTGAGGGTCAGACCAATCACAACGTGTGATTGGTCAGGGTAGCCTGGGAGCTTGCCATTCACTATGCTGCATTGCAGCATTGTGATTGGTCAGGGGAGCCTGGCTGTGCTTCCTGTTCCTGGAATCTAATGGAGGAGAGCAGGATCAGGACCTGGCGGCAAGGTAAGGGTTTATTTTTTACAATTTACTTTACATTGTGACCCCCCCCTCCGTGTGACTCTCCCCCCTTCGTGCACGCCTCTCCACCCGCAAGCCATGCCAGCCGCCACTGGGAGCAAACATATCTTGAAATAAGATCTAATCGACAAAGATGTGATGGCAGTCATTTTGAGACTATGGGGCATATTTACAAGTCCATATCACCACAGGAACGTCACTTTTTTGGCGTTCCTGTGGCGATCCAAGCTTTGTCTTATTTACGAAGCAGTATTATGCCTCTTAACGTGGCTTAATGCTGCCTTGTAAATACGGCACCCTTTTGTGCTATACTTAGTGTGAAAGGGGAGGGCAATGGGTGTTGTGGCGTTCTGCCCCAACATCCATTGATTTTGATGCTGCCCCATATTTACAAGGGTGGGATAAATATGGGGCAGTGCCAAAATTAAGACCCCAAAAAAATCTGGTCTTAACCTGGCGAACCGAGGAGAAATGCTTTATTTCTCCTTGGTTTTGCTGTTTCTATGTCTGCTGCGTTGTCCAGCACACATAGAAACAGCAAAACTCCATGCATGATTGTTTATGTGCAGGAGGGGGTCACTTCCTGCATGTTAACCATTCATTTTGAAAATGAGGAGCTGCACACATAGAAGTTGCAAATCACCATTTAAGATTGTTTATGTGCATGAAGGGACACCTTACTGAACATAAACAATCGTTCCCACAACGCAGGCACCTGCAAACTATTGTACAAGGGGTCCTGCGTTGGAGCTAGGCAGCTGTAATTAGTGACAGCGCAGGGGTAAATGCAGAGCTGCACTGTATTGTAAATACAGTGCAGCCCTGCGTTTCCAAAGTGGTGGAGCATGGTGTTAAGCCAAGAAGGCTAACGTCGCGCTCCGCCTCTTGCATTGCAAATACACCCCATAGTCCCCTGTTGTGACAATAAGTGTGGTAAAGATGTAGGGTGGCAGAGTAGGGATATCCTGTCTCCCTATGATGCTGATTTAAGAAATGCTGCTTTCTGCTACCTTTTTTCTATATACTCCCCGGGGCGGGCCAGGCCCGAAGGGGGTCGATTAGTTGGATTTTTGGGAGTAGGCATAAGCCCCTACTGGTATTGTCCTTGGGGACAGAATTAACATAATGAAGAGGGGGTTCACAGAACTTCCCTCAATTATTTGACAGATCCCAGGGACCCCATTACTCAGAGCTAATAATTACAATAAGGGAAGGTATGTGCAGACCCCATCCCCAAGCCGTTGATCCGCCCTGGGGCCCTGTATCATTGGGAACCGCTAATGTGTCTGAGACACATTGGTATATCACATTTTGTGACTTCCTAATTGCAAGTCGTAAAACGTTGCAATTCGGAACTTGCAAAATCTGACGGTCGTACACGTGGTCCATGTTCCTCAGCCTTTCAAGGTACTCCGATGTCTGCTCTGTCCTGAAGAAAGACCGAAGAGGGCCTTCAGCCAGCTGAAGTTCTACTATTGGATAATGCCGTGTCTGCTAGTTCTATAATTCTCCCTCAGCCCTTCATAAAGACCCCTGCATTGGCCTGGAGGTGGCTATGTGGAGGGTTTGCGGAGTGGGTCCAAGAGGGCGAGAGACAGGGGAAGTCCTGCTGGGGGGTCCAGGGCCATGGACAGGCATGTGAGCCTCACCCACAAAGGCCCAGGGCCATGGACGGGCATGTGAGCCTCACCCACAAAGGCCCAGGGCCCAGGGTGGGCATGTGAGCCTCACCCACAAAGGCCCAGGGCCCAGGGTGGGCATGTGAGCCTCACCCACAAAGGCCCAGGGCCCAGGGTGGGCATGTGAGCCTCACCCACAAAGGCCCAGGGCATGGACGGGCATGCGAGCCTCACCCACAAAGGCCCAGGGCCATGGACGGGCATGTGAGCCTCACCCACAAAGGCCCAGGGCCATGGACGGGCATGTGAGCCTCACCCACAAAGGCCCAGGGCGGGCATGTAAGCCTCACCCACAAAGGCCCAGGGCATGGACGGGCAGGTGACCCTCACCCACAAAGGCCCAGGGCCCTGGGCGGGCATGTGAGGCTCAACCACAATGGCCCAGGGCATGGATAGGTGTATGAGGTTCACCCACAAAGGCCCAGGGCCCTGGGCGGGCATGTAAGCCTCAACCACATTGGCCCAGGGCATGGACGGGCAGGTGACCCTCACCCACAAAGGCCCAGGGCCCTGGGCGGGCATGTGAGGCTCAACCACAATGGCCCAGGGCATGGATAGGTGTGTGAGGTTCACCCACAAAGGCCCAGGGCCACCGCTGGTGCAGGTGAACCAGCTGAAGGCCTCCTCGGATTCCTGGTCAGCAGCTGCGGCTGGAGGGGATCAGCGCATCACATCTGAAGGTTTGTTATCCCCTAAACCGAGGCTGCCGCTGATTCAATGTCTGAAATGAGCCTGGGTAGCTGGCAGAGGGTGCTTATATGGATCTCTTTACTGGACTCTCCAGACCGGACCCCTGCCCCTAAGCACCCCCTCCCTGCTGGAAAGCTAAAGCCAGCACAACCAAGGGGCATCTTTGCCATGGAATGGTGCAGTGCCGTGCTGCAAGCAATGTTGCTGCGCTGAGCTGCGTCATTTAAAAAAACACAGGGTTGCACAGTATTTACAAGAATATGGCACATCCCTGTGCTCTCTCCTGCGCCGGCGCTAAAACAGCAGCCGTGCGTCAAAGCAGGCAGCCTGGCACCGTAGTCCCTGCCAGTTCTGCTCAGACCTCTTCTGTGACCCTATCACTGTGCCGCATTTGACACACATGCGAGGATGCTAAAGGCACTTCCATCGGGTGCCTGCCCCGAGGCCTTCCTAAGTTGCCATGTATTTAGCTGCATTACTCATGTGTGACACTTGTGCCTAGTTTTGATTTGTCAGCCCGCAGCAGTTTCATTTATGAGTGGTGCAGGCGTTGTTTACAGTGGAACCTGAGCGCAGTGTAGTGTCTGCTAAAAAACAATAGCAGGGTAAAGGTGTCAGACCCGACTTCAAGGCGCTTGGTCTAAGCAGGGAAGCAGCGCTGCTCCTCCCCAGGACATAAGCCTGATGTAGCCGCAGCCAACGGTGTCGATTAAACTCCTCCCAGTGCTGCTGAGATGTCCTCACAGAAGCGCCTCCCAAGTCTCAATTCAAGACCGCCTCGTAAGGCGCCCCCTGCTGCTGCACTTCTGGGGTGCACAGACACAGGGCCAGTCCTAGGACTTTTGGGGCCCCGGGCAGAAAAGGAATGTGTGGGGCCCGTCTAATTTGCATACAGTGTGAAATCACAGGAAATGACATTACAGGAAGTCCCATCAATTAACTATTGTTGACTTGAGCGGCTTTGCAAGAAGCAATTATCTTGGTGCGCATTACAGTAAACAATAAAACCTAAATATTAAAACTCATTAAACAAGTATACATATTTTTAAGTTCTATACATGGAAATACATTTTATTAGTCATGTGGTACAAGTCCTGCCTCCGAGTTATCATGTTAGCAAATGCTGGCCACCTCTGCATAGTGGTTGTTCCCAGAGTCAGTGCAGTGGCATGCCGCCTGGATGGGCTGCCCCAGGCTTACCAGCTAATCTATTTGTTTTGCTCCACCTGTTGATTATCCTCCTTGCCTACATCAATCCCTTTTTGCAAAAACAACAGGTGATGGACCAAATGAGGATCAATGTCACACATTCAACCCAGTCAAAAGATCTGGGTCCTAATCCATCGTTTTTTTGCACTCCACACCACCCTGGGTTAGACAATGGCGATATGCAAATCAGCTCTGACCCTGTGCCCCATGGGAACAGTCCAGTCCGAACTACAAAAGCCATGTCCTTCCCAGAACGGAATCAAGCATCCGAGGACCGGACCGGTTTCGAGGTAACACCTCTCATCAGCCTGGCTAGCTTGACTCCAGTGGTGTGTAGGCTCCCTTGGCAAGCAAAAAAAGTTGGACATTTGGCATCCGCAGGAGCTTGCAGTAGGATCCCGGACAAACATCTAAGATGAAGAACAATCCTGCGCCCAGCCACTCTGCTTTGGTAGGCCTCGGAGCACTGGACCATGGCTGAGAGGTCTAGGGGAGAGGATGACTTTTGGGCCTCAGAGCACTGGACCATGGCTGAGAGGTCTAGGGGAGAGGATGACTTTTGGGCCTCAGAGCACTGGACCATGGCTGAGAGGTCTAGGGGAGAGGATGACTTTTGGGCCTCAGAGCACTGGACCATGGCTGTGAGGTCCAGGCGAGAGGAAGACTCTCTTGGGCCGCAGAGCACTGGACCATGGCTGTGAGGTCCAGGCGAGAGGAGGTCTCTCCTGGGCCTCAGAGCACTGGACCATGGCTGAGAGGTCTAGGGGAGAGGATGACTTTTGGGCCTCGGAGCACTGGACCTTGTGTTACATTTCATGTATATATATATTATACTGTTTCTTTAAGTTTCCTTTGTTATCTTTTAAGTGTTCTTAGAACACTGCTGCTCTCCAGGTTTCAGGTCAGTTGGACTGCTCCTGTGGAACTGGAAGCTGCTTGCTGTGTTGCTGTGCTGTGAATAAACCTCATCAACTATACCCAGCTTTTGTGGATTATTTAACAAAATTGGCGACGAGGGTGACCTTATCCTAATTGAGGACCACAGCACAGAGGTGGAGTTTAGTTTTGGAACAATTATCTAATTTTGGAAAATATTGGAGGAAAGGAGTGTCGTTTTTGCTTGGAAAACCCGTTTTGCACAACCTACGATTCTTTTGTGAAGAAAAGAAAAAAAACCTTGTTTCAAAACTCCTACCAACAACCAATTGGGAAATTTTTGACGTTTTTGGATATTTCTGTGGTGTTATCTTCAAACCATCGTGAAAAGGCAAGGCACGAGACCAGTGCGCGATCAAGTGTTTACTTTCAACCATCGTGAAGCGGCAAGGCGCGAGACCAGTGCGCGATCAAGTGTTTACCTTCAAATGCATCGTGAGCGGAGCAGCAGGGTGTGAGGCCAGCGCGCGGTTGAACAGCTGTTCACATCTGCTTGAGAAGTCTGCTAGAGCGCTACAATTGAGACAGCTAACCGGCTCCACAAGTAATTTGCCGCTACGGAAAGGAGCGCGACTACTTAAACGTCATCGCGCTACGTGACGTACGTGAAAACGTCATCACACAACGTCAAACAACGTGGCGGCCATTTTGAAAACATTGTCTATCTCCATGACAACAGTTTGTTCGTGTTGTCGAGTGAGAAGGATCGCGCTATCAATCTCAACAGATCTGGTTTATTTCGCATTTGGTACAAATCGTACTTAACTTTTAGAATTCATTTCAAGCGGGCATTGTCAGTTTTATATACTAAGCTTAAATAAGAAATGTTTATTTAATTCATAACATTTACAAATTACAATTGGCATTTGTCATCAATCAGCAGCAGTTAATAACTTTATATTCTCTTAGTTGATATTAATTCAGCCACAGTTATTGTATTTAGTGATAATAATATTACCAATAATTTGCAAGTGTTGTACACAGTGTCTAAAAAATTCAAAACATGCAGTTTGATCCCCCCGAAAAGTTTTTACAAAATAAGGGTGACCCACCTATTCCTTGGACTCGGTGGAAAGAAGAGTTTTTCAACTATATGAAGGCTATAGATGGTGAACGCATGGGGGCGGAGAGAAAGAAGAGTATTCTTTTACATTGTCTCGGTTCTGAAGGGCAAATGGTGTTTAGAGCTTTACCACCCATTCCTCCTGAATTAGGTGAAGGAGAATCAACGAATGTATATAAGGAAGCTCTAATTAGAATTGAGAAAAGATTCAAACCAGTTTCCAACATAGCTCTAAATAGGTATAAGTTTTATACTCGTGCACAACTAGATTCAGAATCATTTGATGATTTCATAACTGCGTTGAGATCATTAGCTGTTCACTGTAATTTTGGCACCATATGTGATGAGATGTTAAGGGATCAAATAATTGTACATGTCAAGAATAAAAAAACACAAGAGCGGTTATGGGAATTAGGTGATCCTAAGTTATCGGAAGCAATTTCGATTGCCAAGTCATTAGAACAATCTGAAAAATGGATGCTTACTGTACAAAAACATCAGAGTAGCAAGTCAGATTCACATGATGAAGTTTGTATGATCAAGCAAGGTGAAAGAAACAATGAAAACGTACGTTCTTTTACAAACAACAACAGAATTAATAACACAGGGAATTACAAAAGATATGAAAAATCTATTATTTGCTACAAATGTGGCAGTAGAATGCATGTTGCTTCATTTCCTAGATGCCCTGCTATTAATAAAGAATGCAGGAAGTGTGGAAGATTAGGACATTTTTCCAATATGTGTAGAGATGCAGGGAGATTTACTCAAAATTCTAATGTTAAAGTGGCTGTAGTTACAAATGACACACAGGAAGATTGCAATGGTGTACTTGAGAGCACAGAGAATGTTTCTTCAATTAATAAAGGTTTTGTAGTTTATTTGGATGAAGAAATTTCCTTGATCACTTCAGAAGGTCAATGTATCAAGAAACCCATTTGTGAAATGTTTGTGTTTGGTATTAGTCTCAATTTAATGGCTGATTCAGGGTCACCATGGACCATTATCACCAAGGAATATTTTGATGAAAGATTAAGACATGTGCTGAATTTAAATGATATTCTTCCCTCATGTATTCGTGCACTTAGTTTCAATGGGTCAAAGGTAGACATTTTAGGACACTTTGTGGTTAAGATTACTTTTAGATCCAGGTGTGTCCAAATTAGTTTACATATTGCTGAAAGAGGAGTGAATGTGATTGGTTGGATGGATCAATGGAGATTTGGTATAATTCTAAATCCTCGTGCTAAGGATCCTGTCATGTTGGGTGAGTTTTTTGAGGATTGTAATATATCCGCCATTTCCAATGAAAAAGAGATTGATATGATCCAATCTAAATTTAAGGATGTTTTCTCGGACAAGTTGGGTATGCTTCAGAATTTTTCACATAAAATTAAACTCAAAGCTGGAGTTGTTCCTGTAAAACAGAAATTGAGATCTGTTCCCATCAATGTTAGGGAAGAGCTTAAGAAAACCTTGGATGATTTGGTTAAAGAGGGCATTATAGAAGCCATTGATTCAGCTGAATGGGTTTCCCCGATCGTTTTAGTAAGAAAACCCGATCAATCTTTGAGAATGTGTGTAGACCTGAGAGCACTTAATTTAGCGATATTAGTAGATTGTCATCCCCTTCCCAATATTAACGAGGTTGTTTCCATGCTAGAAGGTGCTAAAGTTTTCTCCACACTTGATTTGAGATCAGCGTATCACCAAATTTCTTTGACAGAAGATTCCAAGTGTCTCACGGCATTTATTACCCCTCAAGGTCTTTTTCAGTATACAAGGATGCCGTTCGGGTTGGCTTCGGCAGCCTCAGTTTTTCAGAGGGTCATGTATAATATTTTTAGAGATGTGGAACATTTTGTGAAATGTTTCCAAGATGATATTTTGATTTTTTCTAGTAATGACGAGGAACATGTAGTTCATTTAAACTGCGTTTGTGAAAAGTTGAGAAAAAATGGTCTTACTTTGAAGGCAAAAAAATGTAAACTATTTCAGTCTACCGTTGAATATCTAGGTCATACTTTGTCCGGTAATGGTGTTTTTCCAAAAAAGTCCAATGTGGATGGTATCAGCAAGTCTCCCTCACCTGTAAATAGAGATCAGTTGTTGTCCTCTGCAGGAATGTGCGAATATTATAGTAAATTTGTCAATAACTTTGCTACCAAAATGGAACCACTAAGAAAACTATTGAGACATGGAAATGATTTTGTGTGGGAAAAAGAACAACAAGTAGCATTTGATCTCATAAAAAATGACATTTTACATGCCCCTACTCTTAAACCGTTTTGCTTAAACAAAATGTGTATTATCACGGTAGATGCAAGTATGTATGGTATAGGGTCTGTTTTATCACAGAGATCAGGCCAAGATGAATGGAATGTATGTTTTGCATCTCGTACTCTCAATGATACTGAACGCAGGTATGCGGTCATTGAAAAGGAACTTTTGGCTTGTGTATGGGCCATTGAACATTTTAGGAATTTTATATGGGGAAGTAAGTTTGTGTTAAGAACTGATCACAAACCATTAGTTAACATTCTTTCCCCTGGTGGAGGTTGGAATTCCACAGCTCGCATTTCCAGACTGACTTCCAGACTCCAAGAATATTCTTTTACTCCAGAGTATGTTCCAGGAAAAAAAAATGTTGTTGCAGACTTTTTGTCTCGTCATCCTTGTGAGGGTTCTGTCAATAAGAATATTAATGATTCAGATGTTGTTATGTTACTACAAGATGTTCTTTCTACTTCCTTTACTGAAATTTCTGAAGAAATGTGGGGAAAATCTGATAATTTAGATCTCACTTTGCAAGCTATTAAAAGATTCATTCAAGAAGGATGGCCGGAAAAAAAATTGTTGAAGGAAGATTTTATGCCATTTTTTAATGTTTCCAATGAGTTGGAGTTGGAGAATAACTTGGTTTTCAAGTCTGGTAAATGTGTTCCACCTTTCAATGTGCAAAGTGTAATTTTAGATATTGCACACAAATCTCATCCTGGGATGTCTGTCATGAAAAGATTGATCAGGAATTTTTTTTGGTGGCCATCTTTGGATCGCTTGGTGGAACACAAAGTCAGGGAATGTGTTGTCTGTATGGGGAATGACAAGATGTTGAAAACCAATATTCCCCCTCTGAAAACCACTTCTTGGCCTACAGCACCATGGAAAAAAAATTCTTTCGATATCTCTGGTCCATTTATGTGTCTTCCTTCTGATTCTAGGTACACCCTTGTGTTGATAGATTATCATTCCAAATGGCCAGAAGTCAAGTTCGTTTCCTCAGCCTCTACCGGTGTCGTAGTGGAGTTCTTTAAGGAGATTTTTGCCAGGGAAGGCTGCCCTTCTATTTTAGTCACTGATAATGGGGTTCAACTCACATCAGTAGAAATGGAAGATTTTCTTAAGCTACATTCTATAAAACACCACACTGTTTCTCTTTATGAACCACATGAAAACGGCCTTGTGGAACGCTTTAATAGGGTTTTGAAAGGTTTCATTTCTGATGGCTTTAAAAATGGTTCAGAATGGAAGACAAATTTGAGAGAAAAACTTTGGTCCTACAGGATTACTCCACATTCCACTACTGAGGTTAGCCCTTTCCGTTTACTCAAGGGACGTGATCCTGTTTCGTCTATTTGTCCTTGGTGGTTCAGAGATAAGTGTGCCAACAGGTCTTTCTCTGATGATTTGGTTGATTTAGCTGAACGCAAAGTTGAAACTAAACAAGCTAAATCCAAGGCATGGTATGATAAAAAGTGGAATGTTAAGTCTTTTCAATTTTCTGTGGGAGATGTGGTTAGAATTAAGAAACCTGGTTTAATTTCAAAATGTTCCAGTAAGTTTGGTAAACCTATGAAAATAGTTAAAGTTTTTAGCAACAGTGTTATTTATCAAGATGGCAGACTCTGGAATATCAGGAGAGTTGCGAAGTGTCCCACTTCGCATTTAGTTTCCTCTCCATGTTCTCAAAACATTACCAATCATTCTATTGCTTCAAGAGTCAAGTCCTCTGATCGTTCAAGATTGGTTCCTGTTAAATTCAATGACTATGTAAAATGATTACCTGTCGTTTTATTTGTATTGAAGGGAGATGTGTTACATTTCATGTATATATATATTATACTGTTTCTTTAAGTTTCCTTTGTTATCTTTTAAGTGTTCTTAGAACACTGCTGCTCTCCAGGTTTCAGGTCAGTTGGACTGCTCCTGTGGAACTGGAAGCTGCTTGCTGTGTTGCTGTGCTGTGAATAAACCTCATCAACTATACCCAGCTTTTTTGGATTATTTAACACCATGGCTGAGAGGTCCAGGGGAGAGGATGACTTTTGGGCCTCAGAGCACTGGACCATGGCTGTGAGGTCCAGGCGAGAGGAGGTCTCTCTTGGGCCTCGGAGCACTGGACCATGGCTGTGAGGTCCAGGCGAGAGGAGGTCTCTCTTGGGCCTCAGAGCACTGGACCATGGCTGTGAGGTCCAGGCGGGAGGAGGTCTCTCCTGGGCCTCAGAGCACTGGACCATGGCTGTGAGGTCCAGGTGAGAGGAGGTCTCTCTTGGGCCTCAGAGCACTGGACTATGGCTGTGAGGTCCAGGGGAGAGGATGACTTTTGGGCCTCGGAGCACTGGACAATGGCTGTGAGGTCCAGGCGAGAGGAGGTCTCTCCTGGGCCTCAGAGCACTGGACCATGGCTGCGAGGTCCAGGGGAGAGGATGACTCTCTTGGGCATCGGAGCACTGGGCCATGGCTGTGAGGTCCAGGCGAGAGGAGGTCTCTCTTGGGCCTCGGAGCACTGGACAATGGCTGGGAGGTCCAGGGGAGAGGAGGTCTCTCTTGGGCCTCAGAGCACTGGACCATGGCTGTGAGGTCCAGGCGATAGGAGGACTCTCTTGGACCTCAGCACTGGACCATGGCTGTGAGGTCCAGGCGAGAGGAGGTCTCTCTTGGACCTCAGCACTGGACCATGGCTGTGAGGTCCAGGCGAGAGGAGGTCTCTCTTGGGCCTCGGAGCACTGGACCATGGCTGTGAGGTCCAGGCGAGAGGAGGTCTCTCTTGGGCCTCAGAGCACTGGACAATGGCTGCGAGGTCCAGGCGAGAGGAGGTCTCTCTTGGGCCTCAGAGCACTGGACCATGGCTGTGAGGTCCAGGGGAGAGGATGACTCTTGGGCCTCGGAGCACTGGGCCATGGCTGTGAGGTCCAGGGGAGAGGATGACTCTTGGGCCTCGGAGCACTGGGCCATGGCTGTGAGGTCCAGGGGAGAGGATGACTCTTGGGCCTCGGAGCACTGGGCCATGGCTGTGAGGTCCAGGGGAGAGGATGACTCTCTTGGGCCTCAGAGCACTGGGCCATGGCTGTGAGGTCCAGGGGAGAGGATGACTCTTGGGCCTCGGAGCACTGGGCCATGGCTGCGAGGTCCAGGCGAGAGGAGGTCTCTCTTGGGCCTCGGAGCACTGGACCATGGCTGTGAGGTCCAGGGGAGAGGAGGTCTCTCTTGGGCCTCGGAGCACTGGACCATGGCTGTGAGGTCCAGGTGAGAGGAGGTCTCTCTTGGGCCTCGGAGCACTGGACCATGGCTGTGAGGTCCAGGGGAGAGGAGGTCTCTCCTGGGCCTCGGAGCACTGGGCCATGGCTGCGAGGTCCAGGGGAGAGGATGACTCTCTTGGGCCTCGGAGCACTGGGCCATGGCTGCGAGGTCCAGGGGAGAGGATGACTCTCGGGTCTCGGAGCTCTGGGTCATGGCTGTGAGGTCCAGGCGAGAGGAGGACTCTCTTGGGCCTCGGAGCACTGGGTCATGGCTGTGAGGTCCAGGCGAGAGATGGTCTCTCTTAGGCCTCGGAGCACTGCATCATGGCTGTGAGGTCCAGGCGAGAGGAGGTCTCTCTTGGGCATCGGAGCACTGGACCATGGCTGTGAGGTCCAGGCGAGAGGAGGTCTCTCTTGGGCCTCAGAACACTGGACCATGGCTGTGAGGTCCAGGCGAGAGGAGGACTCTCTTGGGCCTCAGAGCACTGGACCATGGCTGCGAGGTCCAGTCGAGAGATGGTCTCTCTTGGGCCTCAGAGCACTGGACCATGGCTGCGAGGTCCAGTCGAGAGGATGACTCTTGGGTCTCGGAGCACTGGGTCATGGCTGTGAGGTCCAGGCGAGAGGAGGACTCTCTTGGGCCTCGGAGCACTGGGTCATGGCTGTGAGGTCCAGGCGAGAGATGGTCTCTCTTAGGCCTCGGAGCACTGAATCATGGCTGTGAGGTCCAGGCGAGAGGAGGTCTCTCTTGGGCATCGGAGCACTGGACCATGGCTGTGAGGTCCAGGCGAGAGGAGGTCTCTCTTGGGCCTCAGAACACTGGACCATGGCTGTGAGGTCCAGGCGAGAGGAGGACTCTCTTGGGCCTCAGAGCACTGGACCATGGCTGCGAGGTCCAGTCGAGAGATGGTCTCTCTTGGGCCTCAGAGCACTGGACCATGGCTGCGAGGTCCAGTCGAGAGGATGACTCTTGGGTCTCGGAGCACTGGGTCATGGCTGTGAGGTCCAGGCGAGAGGAGGTCTCTATTGGGCCTCAGAGCACTGGACCATGGCTGTGAGGTCCAGGCGAGAGGAGGTCTCTCTTGGGCCTCGGAGCACTGGACCATGGCTGTGAGGTCCAGGGGAGAGGAGGTCTCTCTTGGGCCTCAGAGCACTGGACCATGGCTGTGAGGTCCAGGCGAGAGGAGGTCTCTCCTGGGCCTCAGAGCACTGGACCATGGCTGCGAGGTCCAGGGGAGAGGAGGTCTCTCTTGGGCCTCAGAGCACTGGACCATGGCTGCGAGGTCCAGGGGAGAGGATGACTCTTGGGTCTCGGAGCACTGGGTCATGGCTGTGAGGTCCAGGCGAGAGGAGGTCTCTATTGGGCCTCAGAGCACTGGACCATGGCTGTGAGGTCCAGGCGAGAGGAGGACTCTCTTGGGCCTCGGAGCACTGGGTCATGGCTGTGAGGTCCAGGCGAGAGATGGTCTCTCTTAGGCCTCGGAGCACTGAATCATGGCTGTGAGGTCCAGGCGAGAGGAGGTCTCTCTTGGGCATCGGAGCACTGGACCATGGCTGTGAGGTCCAGGCGAGAGGAGGTCTCTCTTGGGCCTCAGAACACTGGACCATGGCTGTGAGGTCCAGGCGAGAGGAGGACTCTCTTGGGCCTCAGAGCACTGGACCATGGCTGCGAGGTCCAGTCGAGAGATGGTCTCTCTTGGGCCTCAGAACACTGGACCATGGCTGTGAGGTCCAGGTGAGAGGAGGACTCTCTTGGGCCTCAGAGCACTGGACCATGGCTGTGAGGTCCAGGCGAGAGGAGGTCTCTCTTGGGCCTCAGAGCACTGGACAATGGCTGCGAGGTCCAGGGGAGAGGAGGTCTCTCTTGGGCCTCAGAGCACTGGACCATGGCTGTGAGGTCCAGGCGATAGGAGGACTCTCCTGGGCCTCAGAGCACTGGACCATGGCTGTGAGGTCCAGGCGAGAGGAGGTCTCTCTTGGGCCTCGGAGCACTGGACCATGGCTGCGAGGTCCAGGGGAGAGGATGACTCTTGGGTCTCGGAGCACTGGACCATGGCTGTGAGGTCCAGGGGGGAGGAGGTCTCTCTTGGGCCTCAGAGCACTGGACAATGGCTGCGAGGTCCAGGGGAGAGGATTACTCTTGGGTCTCGGAGCACTGGACCATGGCTGTGAGGTCCGGGCGAGAGGAGGTCTCTCCTGGGCCTCAGAGCACTGGACCATGGCTGTGAGGTCCAGGCGAGAGGAGGTCTCTCTTGGGCCTCGGAGCACTGGACCATGGCTGTGAGGTCCAGGGGAGAGGATGACTCTCTTGGGCCTCAGAGCACTGGACCATGGCTGTGAGGTCCAGGGGAGAGGATGACTCTCTTGGGCCTCAGAGCACTGGACCATGGCTGTGAGGTCCAGGGGAGAGGAGGTCTCTCTTGGGCCTCAGAGCACTGGACCATGGCTGTGAGGTCCAGGCGAGAGGAGGTTTCTCTTGGGCCTCAGAGCACTGGACCATGGCTGTGAGGTCCAGGCGAGAGGAGGTCTCTCTTGGGCCTCAGAGCACTGGACCATGGCTGTGAGGTCCAGGCGAGAGGAGGTCTCTCTTGGGCCTCGGAGCACTGGACCATGGCTGTGAGGTCCAGGGGAGAGGATGACTCTCTTGGGCCTCAGAGCACTGGACCATGGCTGTGAGGTCCAGGCGAGAGGAGGTCTCTCTTGGACCTCAGCACTGGACCATGGCTGTGAGGTCCAGGCGAGAGGAGGTCTCTCTTGGGCCTCGGAGCACTGGGCCATGGCTGTGAGGTCCAGGCGAGAGGAGGTCTCTCCTGGGCCTCAGAGCACTGGACCATGGCTGTGAGGTCCAGGTGAGAGGAGGTTTCTCTTGGGCCTCGGAGCACTGGACCATGGCTGTGAGGTCCAGCGAGAGGAGGTCTCTCCTTGGCCTCAGAGCACTGGACCATGGCGGTGAGGTCCAGGAGAGAGGAGGACTCTCTTGGGCCTCAGAGCACTGGACCATGGCGGTGAGGTCCAGGAGAGAGGAGGACTCTCTTGGGCCTCAGAGCACTGGACCATGGCTGTGAGGTCCAGGGGAGAGGAGGTCTCTCTTGGGCCTCAGAGCACTGGACCATGGCTGCGAGGTCCAGCGAGAGGAGGTCTCTCCTGAGCCTCAGAGCACTGGACCATGGCTGAGAGGTCCAGGGGAGAGGATGACTCTCTTGGGCCTCAGAGCACTGGACCATGGCTGTGAGGTCCAGGCGAGAGGAGGTCTCTCTTGGGCCTCAGAGCACTGGATAAGCATGGGCGAATTTTGCGAATCTCGCGTTCGCGAATTTTGCGGATTTGCGAACTCGCAATCCGCAAAATCCGCGAATTCCCGCGAATTTGCGGATTTTTTTTTTTTTGTGTTCGCCCGTGTTTCTGCCAGTTCGCGAGGGTTTTTACAATTTCGCAATTTGCGAACTTACCTGTCGGGTCGCAAGTTTTGCGAACTTGTTGTTTCTACGTGTCCAGCCTGTTTGGGACACTCTTCTTCATCACTGCCACTCTCTGTCACCACTGCCACTCTCTGACTACTCATGCCACCCTCTGGCCCACCCATGCCACCCTCTGTTTCATCACCACACCCTCTGGTTGTCCAGTGTACATTATTTTCGGCAAAGCAAAGCACACCTTCCCTGCCTCAAGTGACCTGAATTAATTTGGGGCTGATTAATGTGTCACAGAATATTTTTTTAGCTGGCACCTGCTTCCTTAGTGCGCCCTGATTAGTGATCTTTTGCACTTGCTAAGTGCTTTCATTGTTGCAAAATTAGTTACAACACCTGCCCTGCCCCAACTGACAATAATGAATTAGGGGCTGATTAATGGATTTTAACTTCCAGCCTGGCTCCTGCTTGTCTCCCTTAGCTGTAATTCAGGACCTTTGTGGCATATGTGTAACTATTCTGAGGTTCAGAGCAGGGTCACATAATAGTTGCAACTGGCAACTGAACTCTGGAGGGGCCCCTCAGGAAGCACTACAGGAAATGGCTACTAATGATGAGCCTGAACTTTTGAACCTGGTAAGTAGTTTCAGTTTTGCTAAGATCGTATTTCTGCAATTTAGCACTTATTCGCGGGGCGCAAAGTTGTACTGGGAAGCCGCGAACTCACGCGAACAGTGCGAGCAGTGCGAGCAAAATCCGCTGCTCGCGGATTTGCGGATTTTGCGGGAGATTCGCGAATCTCGCGGATTGCGAATTTCCCGAAAATCCGCAAAATCCGCGAGCGAAATGGATTTTCCGCCCATGCTTAGCACTGGACCATGGCTGTGAGGTCCAGGCGAGAGGAGGTCTCTCTTGGGCCTCAGAGCACTGGACCATGGCTGTGAGGTCCAGGGGAGAGGAGGTCTCTCTTGGGCCTCAGAGCACTGGACCATGGCTGAGAGGTCCAGGGGAGAGGATGACTCTCTTGGGCCTCAGAGCACTGGACCATGGCTGTGAGGTCCAGGCGAGAGGAGGTCTCTCTTGGGCCTCGGAGCACTGGACCATGGCTGCGAGGTCCAGGCGAGAGGAGGTTTCTCTTGGGCCTCAGAGCACTGGACCATGGCTGTGAGGTCCAGGCGAGAGGAGGTCTCTCTTGGGCCTCGGAGCACTGGACCATGGCTGTGAGGTCCAGCGAGAGGAGGTCTCTCCTGGGCCTCAGAGCACTGGACCATGGCTGTGAGGTCCAGGCGAGAGGAGGTCTCTCTTGGGCCTCGGAGCACTGGACCATGGCTGTGAGGTCCAGCGAGAGGAGGTCTCTCTTGGGCCTCGGAGCACTGGACCATGGCTGTGAGGTCCAGGCGAGAGGAGGTCTCTCTTGGACCTCAGCACTGGACCATGGCTGTGAGGTCCAGGCGAGAGGAGGTCTCTCTTGGGCCTCAGAGCACTGGACCATGGCTGTGAGGTCCAGGCGAGAGGAGGTTTCTCTTGGGCCTCGGAGCACTGGGCCATGGCTGTGAGGTCCAGGCGAGAGGAGGTCTCTCTTGGGCCTCGGAGCACTGGACCATGGCTGCGAGGTCCAGGCGAGAGGAGGTTTCTCTTGGGCCTCAGAGCACTGGACCATGGCTGTGAGGTCCAGGCGAGAGGAGGTCTCTCTTGGGCCTCGGAGCACTGGACCATGGCTGTGAGGTCCAGCGAGAGGAGGTCTCTCCTGGGCCTCAGAGCACTGGACCATGGCTGTGAGGTCCAGGCGAGAGGAGGTCTCTCTTGGGCCTCGGAGCACTGGACCATGGCTGTGAGGTCCAGCGAGAGGAGGTCTCTCTTGGGCCTCGGAGCACTGGACCATGGCTGTGAGGTCCAGGCGAGAGGAGGTCTCTCTTGGACCTCAGCACTGGACCATGGCTGTGAGGTCCAGGCGAGAGGAGGTCTCTCTTGGGCCTCAGAGCACTGGACCATGGCTGTGAGGTCCAGGCGAGAGGAGGTTTCTCTTGGGCCTCGGAGCACTGGGCCATGGCTGTGAGGTCCAGGCGAGAGGAGGTCTCTCCTGGGCCTCAGAGCACTGGACCATGGCGGTGAGGTCCAGCGAGAGGAGGACTCTCCTGGGCCTCGGAGCACTGGACCATGGCTGTGAGGTCCAGCGAGAGGAGGTCTCTCTTGGGTCTCGGAGCACTGGACCATGGCTGTGAGGTCCAGGCGAGAGGAGGTCTCTCTTGGGCCTCGGAGCACTGGACCATGGCTGTGAGGTCCAGCGAGAGGAGGTCTCTCTTGGGCCTCGGAGCACTGGACCATGGCTGTGAGGTCCAGGGGAGAGGATGACTCTCTTGGGCCGCAGAGCACTGGACCATGGCTGTGAGGTCCAGGCGAGAGGAGGTCTCTCTTGGACCTCAGCACTGGACCATGGCTGTGAGGTCCAGGCGAGAGGAGGTCTCTCTTGGGCCTCGGAGCACTGGACCATGGCTGTGAGGTCCAGGCGAGAGGAGGACTCTCTTGGGCCTCAGAGCCCTTGGCCAAGGCTGTGAGGTCCAGCGAGAGGAGGTCTCTCCTGGGCCTCAGAGCACTGGACCATGGCTGTGAGGTCCAGGTGAGAGGAGGTCTCTCTTGGGCCTCAGAGCACTGGACCATGGCTTTAAAGTCCCTGCGAGAGGAGGACTCTCCTGGGCTTCGGAGCACTGGACCATGGCTGTGAGGTCCAGGGGAGAGGATGACTCTCTTGGGCCTCGGAGCACTGGACCATGGCTGTGAGGGCCAGGCGAGAGGAGGTCTCTCTTGGGCCTCGGAGCACTGGACCATGGCTGTGAGGTCCAGGCGAGAGGAGGTCTCTCCTGGGCCTCGGAGCACTGGACCATGGCTGTGAGGTCCAGCGAGAGGAGGTTTCTCTTGGGCCTCGGAGCACTGGACCATGGCTGTGAGGTCCAGTCGAGAGATGGTCTCTCTTGGGCCTCAGAGCACTGGACCATGGCTGTGAGGTCCAGGCGAGAGGAGGTCTCTCTTGGGCCTCGGAGCACTGGACCATGGCTGTGAGGTCCAGGCGAGAGGAGGTCTCTCTTGGGCCTCAGAGCACTGGACCATGGCTGTGAGGTCCAGGCGAGAGGAGGTCTCTCTTGGGCCTCAGAGCACTGGACCATGGCTGTGAGGTCCAGGGGAGAGGATGACTCTCTTGGGCCTCAGAGCACTGGACCATGGCTGTGAGGTCCAGGGGAGAGGAGGTCTCTCTTGGGCCTTGCAGAAATGGGTCATGCTGCGTGACGCAAGAGAGCGGGAACAGTGGTGTAGCAGTGCCATGCACCATCGTGCAAGCAAGGTAAATTGTATCTTTCCACTACCTTCTGGTCACTGACTGGTCAGCCATAAGTTGTGTGCATTGGGTCCATAACTCTTCTAGACCACGGCCCCATTGCACTTCCTATTCTAGTGCTATGGACGCCCTTCAGAGGGCTCCTCTTGCCCTTGGCATGGAATACAGAAACTGTGCTGCAAAGCCCTAGGCAGCAGGCTCCCTCACTTGGGCCTCCCAGCACTGGACTATGGCTGTGAGACCTAGGGGGGATAAGCCTTGTCTGAACTCCGCAGCTCTGGATCGTGGCTGTGCAGTGCATGCGAGAAGGAACCAGTGGCATGGTAGTAATGTAGCCATCAGCCCTGATGCAAGAAAATGATGTCAAACAGTACAACACAGCCATAATTTGAGTGCATTATGTCCCTAACATGCTGGAGCCCTGGTGCAACTGTACCTGCTGCACTATTGTTAACTACACCTGCTGATAGAGGACCCATGGGCCTCACAACCATGGTGTCCACTGCTGCTAATCTCATGGGTGGGTGCCTCCTTCCCTGAGCTTCCAGCCATGGCTGCGAGGACCAGGGAAGGGAGGGCCTCTTCCAGCCTCACAGCTCTGGAGCATGGCTGTGAAGCCCTTAAAATAGAGGGAATAACCACAACAATGGTGCCATGGTGCAAAGTAATAGTAAGTGTCCCTTCACCCTCGTCCACTGGCTGCCCAGTACAGCATAGCCGTAATTTGGGAAGATTTGGACTCTTTCTATTCCTGCTCCTGGTGCCCCTGCACCTGCTGCCCTACCGATTGCAATGCCCCTGACATAGACCTATGCACAGGGCCAGGGTAAAGTGGAGTGAGACAAATACAATTGGGCCCATGGGTGGGGTCCCACATGAGACACGCCCCTCTCCTGGGCCTATCAACCATGCTGTAGCATTGAGAGAATTAGGAGAGGGAGCCCACTACGTCTGGCAGCACTGAGCCATGGCTGCCAGGCCCAGGGAAAAGGGGCCCTCCGCAAGGTCTTTCATTGCTCCGCCATGGCTACGAAGTGTAGGGTAGGGGCCTCCAATCCCTTAGGACTCGCAACCACAGTCTAGTGATGCAAGACCAAGGGAAGGTTGGTCCCAACCCCTTGGCTTCACAGCTGGGGTCTAGTGCGGCCTACTGCCCTGGGCATCACATCCATGGTCTGGTGCTTCAAGGCCCAGAAGAGGAGAGTCCCCTTCCCTGGGCCCCACAACCTTGGTCTCCAGTCATTGATGTGAAGGCCAAGTAGGGTGACCAATTATCCATTATCACTTCACAGGACAATAGAGTGTGTCCAGTCGCATGGCATAGTCATGGTAAATGCAATAAGTGGTAAATATATAATCTTTTTCCAAGTAGGAGTGCGATGCAGTCCTGGGTCGTCTAATCTAACCAACTGTTTGATCCTCAGCAAATAATTCTTTCCCTGCGCCTCATCCACTGATTTGACAATACGGCAGCGCTTTGAAGCAGGCTTCATGCGTGAAATGGACGTTTACTCGCTCAAGGCTATTTGCATCTAAATTACAAAGGTGCTCCTGACCCCACAAGGAGCATGACCCCCTCCTGTGCTGCAATGCTGTCCTCTCTGCCACTGACAAGCATCGGCGGCTGAAAGAGAGAGAGTTGCTTGTCTTTTTTAAATGGTTAAAACTGCCCGCCGCCAAAATGCGTGATAATGGCCATCACGTTTTGCCTCTCAGTAGAAAGTGGTCTGAATCTCCATTCACACGTCTGGAGCTGCAAGGCTCAGGGGAGAAGGGGCCCCTCTCCAGGGTTTAGCAGCCACAGTGGAAGTGGGTCTCCATCCCTCCCCTGGGCCTCGCAGCGCTGCACCATAGGTGCGAGGCCTAAGACGAGAAACACTTTTGCGAGGCCCATGTTGGTGGGCTGAGCTAGGGGCCCTGGGCAGCTGCCCATGCTGCCCATGCCTAGCGCCAGCCCTGCACAGGCAGCTTTGCCAGGCCTTCTCGCCTGTGACTTAAGTTTCCTCAATTTCAGCACTTACCCTCCTGACACTTGAACCCTGACCTGCAGAGGCGCCCTGGTATTATAACAGCAGTAACCTCAAACACCTGCATGAATGCGCCTCAGCCCTGAAATGTAGCACCGCTCCCCCCCCCCCCTCCATCCTGACCTGATGCGACTTTATTTATTACAACCCTGGACCGCTGCAGCTTCACCAATGCACCTCAGCCTTCGAGCCCGCCGTCCCAAAACTGAAGCCTTTCCAGTGACTGCCCCAGCCCCCACTCTGACCACGAACCCTGGGCCTTATTTATGAAGGCCTTGCATCAGTTTTGCGCCGCCGTTGCGTCACTTTTTGTGACGCACCAGCGGTGTAAAAAATGCGCCTCGTTGCGCCATATTTAAAAAGTGACGCATCTAGGTAGATGCGTCACTTTTTAAACCCCTGCGCCACATTATACCTGCGTCAGGTATAATGTATGCAGAGGGGGCGTTCCCCCGCAAAAAGCCTCGTAATAGTGACGCAGTGAAATCTATGAGATTTCACTGCGTTACTTCTAGGATGCTGTTGCGTCAAAATCTTGCGCCTGCCTCACAGCAGGCGTAAGACTGACGCAGGCCCTTTCACATGGGGCTTTCCCCATGTGAAAGGACGCATTGCTGGAGTTGCGTCACTTTTGTGACACACTCCAGCAATGCGTCACTTTTGCGCTTACAGATATGTCAGAAATACTGACGTATCTGTAACTCCTTGCGACATGATGCGTCCTACATTAAATATGACGCATCAGGAATGTCGTAAGGAGTGCGCAGTGAAAAGTCACGCATCGCTGTTTTCACGCAGCGATGCGTCACTTTTCATAAATGAGGCCTCTGTGTCCAGGTGTCCAGGCCCCTCCTGCTGGAGCTCTCTCAGGAGCTTGAAACGCATGCTGTGAGACTGACAGAAGTGAACTTTTTTTTTTATAATTGAATTGATTTCGGTAGTAATAGTAGAACTTATTTGCAAACAACTACTTCATTTTTATCGAGAAAACGTCAATGAAATGTCTGGAAAACTTGAAACTTGCTGGCCAAGTTCCTGGAGAATTTTGGTTTTATACTTATATATATATATATTAAATACAATTTTGGATGGAGAACCTTTTGAATCCTCCTAGGAAACATAGAATTGCTGTCCTCCTAATGCTCTATATTTTCACTTGCTTTTTTCACCCAGCTTCTCACATGTACCTTTCTTGTCTGCGGTGCGGGCGGCTGAAGGGTCACGGCAAGTCGGAAGGACACGGCATGCAGCGTGGGGCCTTGTGAAGGAATCGGGGGCCTCATTTATGAAAAATGACGCATCGCTGCGTGAAAACAGCGATGCGTGACTTTTCACTGCGCACTCCTTGCGACACCAATGATGCGTCATATTTAATGTATGACGCATCATGTCGCAAGGAGTTACAGCTACGTCAGTATTTCTGACGTATCTGTAAGCGCAAAAGTGACGCATTGCTTGAGTGTGTCACAAAAGTGACGCAACTTCAGCAATGCGTCCTTTCACATGGGGCAAGCCCGAAGTGAAAGGGCTTGCGTCAGTCTTACGCCTGCTGTGAGGCAGGCGCAAGATTTTGACCAACAGCGTCCTAAAAGTGACGCAGTGAAATCTCATAGATTTCACTGCGTCACTATTATGAGGCTTTTTACTGGGGAACGCCCCCTTTGCATACATTATACCTGACGCAGGTATGATGTGGCGCAGGGGTTTAAAAAGTGACGCATCTACCTAGATGCGTCACTTTTTAAATATGGCGCAACGAGGCGCATTTTTTACACCGCTGGTGCGTCACAAAAAGTGACGCAACGGCGGCGCAAAACTGACGCAAGGCCTCATAAATAAGGCCCCAGGCGCTTACTAAATCGTTAAATCACTGGTTAAGCATCTGTAGCTCCGTGGCTCCGTGGCTCCCTGCGTTGTATACGCACTGAGGAGCTCATCAACTACTCGAGAGTTCCAGGCAGATTCTCCACGTCATCTGCAGAGTCTGAGACACTGTGCTTTAAGGGCTTTAAGGATTAAAGGGCCCCTGACTTTTTTGCTTCATTTATCATTCAATTTCGAAAAACTTAGTGGCTTTGGCAGGAATCCAGGCGCTTTCAGTGGCATTTTCGTGGCATCTCCACTCTCATCCTCCGTTCTCAGCAGCTACTTCTTTAATTGTTAATTGTTAATTGATCTGAGTTTCACTGCTAATTAGCCGAGGCCGACGTGGCAAAAAGCTGGGAAAAACCGGGGAGGATAAAAAACTGAGACCACACAGGTCACACAGACTGGGCAGAGCGACAGACAAAGAGCAAAGAGCAAAGAACAAAAGTAAAACAAAACAGATACAAGTTAAGCTGAATAACAAAATAGAACCAAGGCCAGTTAAGAGAGAGAAAATAGCCAAACTAGAAGTAAAGGGCAGTTGCACAGCATGAGTTTTTTCAAATACTATCAATGCTAATCTGCTGCCACGTATTGTGCTGTGTTTGTGCTGTATATGTGCCAATGTGCCTCTACCATTGCGCTGCTCCTGAGCTATTCTGAAGGTCTACAGTGCTGCTCTGCTAATTGACTAATTGACTATCTATTGACTATCTAACTTGGTACGGCTCAGGGCATAGTAGACTTGGCAAAGAGGCAAGAAAGACAACCCTAAAAGTAACTTAAAAACAGTTAAGGCTGGTAGACTAAACAACCAACTAAGTAACCAAACCCCCAGCAACGAAGAATAAAGAAGCTAAGCAGTTAACTCCAGACCAGAGATACCGGTGGGGCGGCTTCTTAAAGGCTTGTTGAGCTAGAGTGCAGGCTCACTTCGATAAACTGGGGGGACAGTGGGGGCTCAAAGAACGGGCACTCGGGTGTCTGTGAAGTTTAAAAGACAGACAGGTCAGCCAAACGCGTATGCCAAACTCCAACCAGGCAGATGCGCACCGTATTACCTCCACCGCATGCCAAGTGACAGGAATACCATAAAAGGGTGGTCTGCGCTAGATCCACAACTATTTCTAAAACATGAGGGAAGGGCATTAGCCGTATCAGTGGCCTCTGAGGTAGTGGCAGCAAAGGGGTCAAAACTCTCTAAATTCCCCACTATAACCATTATAGCTACTATAACTCTTGCCCTAAGAACACACAAACGAACTCAGGCACAGCTGAGCGGGCAAGCTGCGGGCCAAAGCCTGACTCGGGCACAGAGGATATACAACATGGCAGATCTTGCTCGGGTAGAGGGACAGGCATCGGAGCAAATATCCGAAAAAATATCTGAACAGTTAATCGAATCAAACACTCAACAAGGTAATCCAGCGGAGCCAGAAGGGCCAGAAGTGCCAGAAGAACCCAGAAAAGCCACTTTAGAGACACATAACACCAACAATGTCCAAAAACCAAAAGATGGGCAACGACGACCTGAAACCAGAGGGTCCAAGGCTAAAGAAAACCCCGATGAGAAAAGCAACGCTAGTAGTAGCAATGTGGAGAAAAAGAAAAATAAGGACAAAAACAAAAATAAAGCGACGGAAAAAAACACAGACAAGGCCTTTGATAAAAAACCGGAAAAAAACATTGATAAAGATAACGACAAAGACAAGAACAAAAATGAAGGTCATGATAAAGTAAAGGAAAAAGACAGAGTAATCCTAATAAAAGAACAAAGCGACGACAATGAGAATCTGGAGTTGATAGCCAAAAAGGCAAGGAGGTTGCAAAATATAAAAAACCTGAAAGCAGCAGCCAAAAACACAGGTCAGCAGGTAGACTCCCAGCCCAGGATCGCTAATATTTTTACGCCACTATTCAAGGAAGGGCAGAACAAACTGACAGCAAACTCAAATGCAAATACGAGTAAAAACACTATCTCATCCGCAAATACTAGTGATGCGACTGAATCTTTGCCTATACTCTCAACTGAACCCCTGAAAGTTGAACACTCTTCCGCAAGGCCCCTGGTACAAACATCTAGTGATGGTGGCGAACTATACCCTGAGCCTAAAGTATCCGCCATAGATGCGGACTCTGACTCGGACATCTATGAGACAGGAGGATCTATTTCTAGTGCGACAACTGATTCAAGCGAGGCAGGAGAGGAAGATAATCCAACTGAAAGACGCTCAAGCCTCAAACTAGTAGAAGCAATGCTGAAGGTCTCTGATACCATAGGCGAAGGGAAATCAGGGGCAGGAAATCAAAATCCCACTCCCAAAAGAAGCTGGAAAATAAAAAAGAACTAGACATAGAAGACACCGTAAACTATCATATGATGAAACCACTGACCCCGGGAGTAATACGGAACATGCTAAAGAAAGACCTAACCATACCCAGAACGACTCACTATTTAAAAAGCCCATAGAATCCGAATCAGACATGTGTTCTAATCGGGTTCCATTGGAAATGGCTTCAGTACAAAATGGAAAGTACAGCGACAGACATGAAAATACAAATGAACCATCTCTGAGCGAAGTACTCAATTCCATCTAACTCTTCCATAAGGATGTCAAAATGGACAGCAACAGGAATCATGCAGCTATACAAAAACTCCAAGATGCTATACAAAAAGTAGATCAAACTTGCTCCGAAATATCTAACCGAATGGCCTCCGTCGAAACCCGTACTGAAAATCTCGAGCTCGATGTCACAAAACTCCAAACTCAGGAAAAAGAACATGAAGGTGTAATTAAAGACCTGATGCAAAAGGTTGAAGACCTTGAGAACAGAGGCAGGAGAAACAATCTGCGCTTTCTCGGCATTCCCGAGGGCACAGAAGGAAATGATCCAAGGGGCTTCATGGCTGATCTTCTGAAAACATCTTTTCCCGAACTCCAAACTTGGAACCTGAATAAAGAGATCCAACGCGCTCATCGCTTCCCCCTGGTACTCCCAAAACGTAACCATCAAACCCCACAGTACCCGAGTGCCATGTTAGTCAACTTTGGAAATTTCATCTTAAGGGAAAAAATGTATGATATTGCCAGACCGTCAAATAAAACAGAATTCAAGGGATTTACTTTCTTTGTGTGCCCGACTTCGCTCACGGGACAGTAGAACGCAGATGGCGAATGAGGCAACTATTCACCCCATTTGAACAAACTGGAGCAACAGTATACCTACAAAACCCGGCGCGTCTGAAAATCATCTATAAAGGAACAATTAAAACTTTCACAAGTGAGATCCAGGCTGAGGCCTATCTAAAAGAAATTACTGAGAAAAGCAAGCAGAACACTGGAAAATAACAAAAGGCATTCTGTAACGGTTTTAACCATCACAGCATTACAATTTATTGAACATATACGCCAGCGGATTACACACCGGCAGTTCATTGGAGGAAATAAATAAATAAATAAATATACGAAAATAATCAAAAAGAAAGGACAAAGATAAAGAAGGAGAGCATCTCAATTCTGTAAAAATTTGGGTTAGGATGACAACAAAGTGAAGTAACTTACATGTATTCTATGTACCCAAAATGTATATATTCTTGATCAGGCCACGGTGCATGCGAGCTGGGATGTTCAGTCCCTGCCGACGGCCACACCTGGGCGCCCTATGACCCAGGACGTCTCGCAGGGAGAGGGGGGGGTAGGGGGAGGGGAGGGGAGGCGGAGGGAGAAAAGTGGGGGAGGGGGGAAGCAGTTAAAAGAAACTTAAAAAACAGAACCAGAGTCAATCCAAGTCTTCCTTTTTATTTTCAATCAATATTACTCTTACGGAATAGGGCAATCAAAATCAAATCAGATCAAACACACTATCAATATGAGCTGAGGGCACTGGCTGATTATGGCTCGCTAAACATAGGACCATGGGGAAGTTAACTATACGAACTTGGAATGTTTCAGGACTCTTAGATAGTGATAAACGACAACGGCTGGGAGAGATAATCTACCGAAACCCAGCAGATATCATCTGCCTTCAAGAGACACACCTGCCCTGGCTGAAAAGACACCTTCTTTAAATCAGAGGATATAATTTATTAGCATGTACCACACAAACCTCCAATATTAGGGGGGTAGCAGTGCTTGCTAAAACTTTTTTGGGACAGGCCACTCATAAAATAGTAGACACTCATGGCAGATGGGTAATTATCAAACTAGGCATTGGTATCACTATCTGTTCTAACTATGGATCTAATCAGGATGATCCGACTATATTTGAGACACTTGAGCTCGAGCTAGCACCTATACAGGGCCCACTTATATTATGTGGCGATCTAAACATATCAATAGGCCCTTGATTCAGTAGTCATACACATCTTCACTATATTGGCCGTAAGCCACGAGTCTTTAAAGCTCTTAGCAGACTTTGTGATAGCTTTGGGTTAAGCGATGTATGGGACCTAAAAAACTATCCGGACCCTGGCTACACTTATTATTCCTTCCCCCATAGCAAATATGTCAGGATTGGCTATCTATTTGCTACTAGTGATTTGGCTGACAATGCTACAATTTAAAGGAATCTAAAATTATCTCGGACCATAATGCTCTAACTCTTACTATTAAACTTGGATCCATTAAAAGGGATCGTAAAATCTGGACATTTGATAGGAAGCTGCTAGCCAACAAAGATTATATTACTCACATTACTAGCTGGGCCCAAGAGTTTTTTTATATAAACAGATATAGTGCCTCTAGGGTTGTTGTATGGGATAGCTTTAAAGCAGCTCTAAGAGGCGAAACTACGAGCTATCAAGCTAGAATACAGAAGCAAAACAATATGGGATATCATCAACAATTGGCTGATTTGACCAGAGTCGAGGAAGAGCACATGGCACAAATAGCTCAAGGCGAAAATGGGAAACTAGCTATGCACCGTCTGCTAGTGTTAAAAACCGAGCTTAACTCTGGCCTGATTCAGAAAGCTGCTGAGACATATAAAACACACCGGAAAGAAGTGTACGAGAACGGGGAGAAAGTTGGCAAACATCTCGCACTACATACACGCCAGCAAATGTCCCATAATGCCATCACAAAGATACAATCACAAGGGCAGACGTTCACATAAACACCAGAAATAATTCAACAATACTATCAGACCCTCTACCAGGATGATAAAAAAACCAGCAGGGCTGACGCAGACTTATTCTTGAAAGATCTTCTTGATCAACCAGAGGTAAACAAGACTTTAGATGATAATTCCGGAGAAGAACTTGAAAAAGAAATTACCCTTATAGAAGTCCAGCTTGCTTTGTCTTCACTGGCTTCTGGGAAGGCGGCAGGCCCCGATAAAATACCTCTGGAACTATAGCGCTGCGAGGCCTTCGGGTGGGTATGCGCTATATAAATGGAATTTTCAATTCAATTCAATATAAAATTCTCAGTCATACCCTGGGCCCACTAATATATGATCTATTTTTAGGGATCCAATGGAGTGGTATCCCACCCACCTCATGGAGAGAAACACATAAAATTATCTTTCCAAAAAAGGGCAAACCTCAGGATCAATTATCATCATATCTTCCAATTTCCCTAATCAATTCGGATTCCAAATTATACGCTAAAATAATGGCCATCCGGCTTGGACGGGTCGTCGAACATCTGGTCTCCTCGTGGCAGCACGGGTTTATTCCCGGCAAAGGTACGACCGACCATACTCGAAGAGTAATCTCCCTGTTTGATGTAATGTCTGCAACAGGAGGCCAGATGTCGATGATCCTTCTGGATGCCGAGAAGGCCTTTGACCGGGTGTCCTGGAACTTTTTATGGGCAGCCCTGACGCAGTATAATTTCATCCCCAAATTTATCAAGTCTATAATGGCTAAACCAATAAACCAATAGCAAAATTACAAATAATGGGCTCTGAATCAAGTATAATTAGATTATCCAGAGGCACACGCCAAGGCTGTCCATGTTCTCCGATATTATTTGCCCTGTATATAAACACTTTAATTTTGAAACTTTTAGAGAACCCACTAATCACACCTATAGTTGTTAACAAATTTGAAACCAAAGTATTGTCCTATGCAGATGATATTGCTGTACTAACGCCTAATCCTTCCGTGGCATATCAGAAATAGAGGCAGTAACGCAAGTCTATGGACGCTACTCTGGATATTCTCTGAATAAAGAAAAAACAATCATCCTATGTACGGATAATATTATTTGTAATGATCACAGGAAAACTGATAATGCTACATACCTAGGTGTTACATAAGCCCCGATGTTACACGAATCTCTCAACTCAATTATGAGCCATTACTAAACACTGTAAAGAAAGATCTAGATCGGGTTAATAGTCTACAGTTGTCAATAATTGGTAGAGGAAACTTTTTAAAAATGAATATCTTGCCAAGGGTGCTTTATCTTTTCCGGGCTATTCCATATATACCCGAAGAAAAGGTCCTCAAAATTCTAGACTCTCTTATGTCCAAATTTATGTGGCAACAGGGCAAAACCAGAATATCCTTGAAGCTTTTGTCACTACCACAGAACAAAGGTGGACTAGCTGTTCCAAACATTCTGCTATATCCCTGGGCTTCATTTCTCCAACAGATGGCTCCTCTACTTTATGAGAATCCTAGCTCAGATACTATGGAGAATGCACCTATTCCATCTATATACGAGATATCCCTAGGGGAAAAAGCTAAAGGTCTTTTTCTAAGACAAGTAGAGAGAAGCTACTACAAGAAAAATAAATTCAAAGTTATCACGAGTGCCTGGACAATCTGGTTAAGGATTACGAAATATATGCACATCCCAAAGCTTAACAGGTATTCTCCCCTATGGCATTCTAACCTTCTTCCCGAACTAGGGAGCGATGCTATCGCAAAGAAATGGCACTCTGTAGGAATTACCTCAGTTGGTGACCTTTTTGGTGCGAATGAGGCTTATACTTTTACTGATCTACAGGCAGAGAGCAGTGCCGTGAGGGAAATGGCTTGTCAAACCCACCATCTCTGGGCAGCCAGTCCTGTGCATCAGCACCGCCGTGAGGGAAACGGCGCAACGACCACCCATCTCCTGACCGACGGCGCCGAGCGGGCAGGGAACCACAATTCCCAGGTGCCCCGGCGGCCGTGACGCGAGCAGAGCGCCCGGAGGCGCGTTAAAGGAGTGCAACACCTCTCGCCCCGCGAGTCGCGCGCGGGGAGTGCCCGGGGCGAAGCCCGGGCAAAGGGCGGGCCCTCTGTGGCCCTCTGAGGCACGAGGAGGACGGGACGGGGCCACTCCATTTCGTCTCTACTCTAAGGTACTTTTCACTGGCCAACCTTCATTTGGGAACTGTGGTTACAGAAATTATTGTTGGGACTATCTGCCTTTTTGCCAGGTGTTATTGACATTTGTGTCTGTTGTTCCGCGTAGTAACCCAAATCGCAGTATAGGGGCTAGTAATTGTCAGCATGTCCCCAAGAGGCACCCGCAGCAGAACAGCTGCTGCTGTGACTGGCCCCATTGACCTTTTTATAACGTAGGCCAATGACGCCATCAATCAGGGCATTAGCCTTTTAGAACGCAGGGTATCTCAAGATCTGGCGCATGCCAAACGTTCCTCACTTGGCCTTATTGCTACCGCCACCACACCTGCACAAGCTATGCCTAATAACATCAGACCACTACTTGATGTTTGCGCTGACATCCATACCATCCCCAGCGAGGTTAACCTTTCAGCCACCATTCCCCTGCTAGATTCAGACACTGATATTAGCACAGACCTGGAAAAAACCCCTGACCTACTCATTAATCCCTCTCCCAAAGTGAAATCTGCTGATAACACCAGGCAAGCGAGAGGTAGGCGAGAGGGGGCAGTTCAAAAATTGAAGTTACATGCACCCAAGCCCCGGGTCACCATGGTCAGGAAATATGGCCGAGCACAAAGGAAATCTGGGAAAAACACAAACTCTGTCCCTAACACCAACCATAACACACCTAGGGTCACGGTAATATCTCAGAGGGACGATAGCGAAATTGTTCAGCAGGGCAGAACAATGAACACTAACACAGATAAGGCATATGACCCCCTGCTGGAAAGACTGGGGGAACTATTAAGTATTTATCTATCCCCAATTGAAAATAGGCTTGCTCGATTAGAAAAACAACTAGATGAATTGAGTAGCCCTCTTAAGAATTTCCTAAAGGAAGGCCCTGCAACAAGTTCGAATAACAGCTACCCCACCAAAATAGCAGGTACCAAAACAAATTTAAAATTTACAAAGGTTAAAGGAACGTTGTATTTAGGTGAAAAAGTCAAAATTCACCTGTTATAGCACTCTCAAGTAAACAGGACTCGGCCCCTAAATGACCTCCCATATGACATCACTCAGGTTCTGTCGCACCATTGACAACATCTCGGCAGCATCTGAAATGACATCATTGATGACAACACTGTGCAAGGCAGGGGCGCTGGTTATAGTTATTTTAGGGCACAAGTTATAGGTACTTTTGGACATTTGTTGTAATCACTTTGGCTAAGTATAAACTCATTCATTTCAGTATTTCAGTGGCTTTGTTTGTTTGGAACACTATGTTTTAATTGGCACATTCACCTAACTATAACATCCCTTTTAACCTTTGTATGTATGTAAGTGTGTCTGTGTGTGTGTGTATATATATATATATATATGTAAAAAAGGAAGTAGGGAACTCTGGGTAGTTCCTAAGTTTAGGTGGAGAGCAGCTCTTTCACATGGAGAACTCGGCAACACCACCCACACTCTAAAACGGCTCACCTCAAATATCTGCTTTTCTAGCAGAGCTTGAATGCATAGGATGAGCGCGGCGCCGTGCACGCGGAGCTAGAACAATTACAAACTCCTTTGTCATTTTTGCAGCACAGTCTCTGAGCACAGGGTTAGCTAGTGCCATCCACGCTGAGCTGAAAATGATAAAAGCCTATCACCACTCCAGGCTCAGTATTACAGCTTTGGATTGGTGAAATACCACCCAAGCAACCCTGGAATGAATAAAAGCAACCCCTGACACGTGTTTCGCTCTTATTAGAGCTGCCAGAGAGACATGATGGGGGCCTATTAGCAACAAATAGCGATATTTATCGCTAAATGCGCTTAGCGCATTTTGTTTTAACACCGCCTATCGCCGGCGGCCTATAGCGGCTAAATGCGTGAATATCGCTGGAAAAGCAGCGATATTCCCGCATTAACGGCAATGGGGGCTCAATCTGATAATCCTCCCCCATTGACTATACAGGTAAGTCAACCTTTTAGCAGGCGTTAGGTTATAGCAATAATTGCGCTTAGCGCCATTTTTTTTATCGCTTTGCCTGCCTTGTTAATAGGCAATAGCTGTGTTAGCGACTATTTTCAGCCGCTAACAGTTTTTTGTACGCCCACTTTGCATGTCATTAGAGATAAATATCGCTGACATGCAAAGCGGGCCCCAAACCTTTAGCTATCGCCTGAAAGCTGTCGCTAACGGCTGTTAGCGACAGCTTGCTTATAGGGCGATAGAAATATTGCTGATTTAGCAGGAAAAAATCCAGCTAAAGCGCCGATATGGCCCTTGATAATATGCCCATAGTTTTGTCCAGACACAGAGGAACACCCAGTATAAATCAAAGCAAAAACCTTTCAAGACAAGTTTTAGGTGGAGAATGTTGGTGGAGTGATGGTATTGTGTGATGGTATTGTGTGATGGTGCACCAGTGTGTGATGTTATTGTGTGATGGTGCAGCAGTGTGTGATGGTATTGTGCAATGCTGCAGTTCTGTGTGATGGTATTGAGCGATGCTGCAGTGCTGGGTGTTGGTATTGTGCGATGCTGCGGCGCTGTGTGATGGTGCAGCTTTGTGTGATGGTATTGTGCGATGCTGCAGCGCTGTGTAATGGTGTGCAATGGTGCAGTGCTGTGTGATGGTATTGTGCGACGCTGCAGCAGTGTGTGATAGTATTGTGCGATGCTGCAGCTTTGTGTGATGGTGTTGTGTGATGCTGCAGCTTTGTGTGATGGTATTGTTCGATCCTGCAGGGCTGTGTGATGGTATTGTGTGATGGTGCAGGCGCAGCGTTGTGTGATGGTATTGTGTGGTGATGCAGCGTTGTGTGATGGTATTGTGTGACGGTGCAGCGTTGTGTGATGGTGCAGCAGTGTGTGATGGTGCAGCAGTGTGTGAGGGCGCAGTGTCTAGCCCGCGGAGGGCCCGTGCGCTGGGTCTCTCAGGCGCCTCGAGGCGGCCTCCTCCTCTCTCGAATGAGGAGACCCCTTGAATGGGGGTGAGGTGGGTGAATGAAAAGGCAGAGGCGCCATTCATGCTCCTCGAGGTCTGTTGATGCGCAGCGCTTTCCATGAATGACTGCACGTGGAGAGCCCTCCCCCCAGTGCGTGATTCACTGCTCGGCCAATCCGCGCACAGCGCCTCCACTGCATTGATGAAACGCCGAGGCGCTGTGTCAGCATCCTCTGCTATCGATGACAGGCGGGCCATGTCCCCGAGCTTTTCAGTTAAGGACATTTCAAGTCACTGCGGGAGGGGGGGTGATGGAGAGGGGGGCGGTCACTGAAGCCCGGCTTCACCCAGACCTGACGTCAGACGTCCACACACCCACACCAGCCTTACAGCTGCGGCTGGGAGGGTCTCTGAGGCCCGCACCCCCCATGGCAGAGACGTGCCTGAGAGAAGCGAGAACCGCTCGCTCTCGTCGGAGGACACGTGTCCCAGCGAGGAACGGGCTCTCCAAGACGGGGAGTTGGGGTGGGGCTACCCCCTTTTGCCACCCTGGAAGAAGATGGATGGATGGATGGATGGACGGACATGTGGGTGGTTGCATAGGTCGATGGATGGTGGATGGGTGCATGGATGGATAAATGGTTGGATGGATGGATGCATGGTTGGATAGGTGGAGGTTGCATGGACGGTGGATGAGTGGGTGGATGCATGGATGGATGCACAGATAGTTGGATGGATGGAAGGATGATGGCAGATCTGGCTGTTTGATCAGTAGCTGTTCCACCTCCCCCACCCCCTCCCCAGCGCCTTGAGACCCTCAAGGGTGAGTAGCACGCTTTACAAATGTATGACTGATTGATTGATTGATGGATGGAATGATAGATGAACATACGGACAGGTGAGTGGATGGATGGATGGATGGATGGACGGATGGGAGAGTGGATGGATGGATGATCATATCAATGGCTGGGTGAAAGGATGGATGGACGATGGCAGTGTGGAGTTGTTAGAAATGGCAAGATACGGTTGGCTGAGGCTTGCGCCAAAGCCAGGCAGAAACCACCATTCTACGTCAGGGCAAGGAAGTCACCCGCCCAAAATAACCCCTGCTCACCCTCTTGGTAGCTTGGCACGAGCAGTCAGGCTTATCCCGGAGGCAAGATGTAAAGCGTTTGCGCGCGCACCCAGCGAGAACACCCAAGGCCCACCACAAAGGAAACTCCACACAAGGTTATATATAAAAATAGCCTTTGTATTACCAAACACATTAGATAGTAAACATACACTTTACAATGTGCCACCGGCACCGGCAGAATGAACAGGGGATTATATACACAGGACAGGGCCACAGGGACCACTGTCAGGAATAAGCACTTGGTAGAACTAGCACTTAGTAGAAATAGCACTTTGTAGGAATAGCACTTAGAACATAGAATAATTGTAGCACCAAATAGCAACTGTGGCACACAGCCAATAACCACTGGTAAAAGGTAAGTACACCCTACGCAATCCTATACACCTTAGGCAAATATCACGCAGGGAACCATGAACTCACTAGTAGAACCTATATTAGGAAAAACAACCTCCTAAGCATAAACATACATGTAGAAGTATAGGCATAAAGCATTGCAGGCTCTTCTACGGGGGCTCTCGGTAAATAACTGTGCCCAAGAACAACGTGGGAGCCTGGCAGGCTCTGGGGATAAAATAACTGCGCCCTCAGGAGCCTCGTGGCTCTAAAAACAAAATGCCCCCTTTGAGCCTCGAGTGCTCGATAAACAAATATGGCCCCCTTGGACCCTCGTGGGCTGGACGAAAATGCTGCCCACTGGGGGAGCAACCTGCTGCCAACCGGGGCCGCTCTACCCTCAGAAATGCCTCCAAACTGGTGGAGCCTCTCGGGCTCGAGCAACAATGCCGCCACTTCCGTTGGAGCCACGGGGCTCTGAACAACTACCCCCTTCGTTGGAGTCCCACTCGGGGGGACTCGAGAGATAATGGCCCCAAAACGAATATAGCACTACTAGGGGGGGCGGGCACTGGCAATGTGCCCCGACGCCTCCCATCTCTCCAAGTCAACACATACGGCCCCCACTCACCGGGACCTGGGGCGGGGGCTCCTCTTTGGCGCTGCCTCCCTGCGGCGTCTCCCCACTGCCGGGATTCCTTCTCACCCGGTCCTGCTCCTGGGGAGGTGGGGGCAGGTTTTCTCCCAGGCGGCGGGCGAGGTCTCTTACTCGGGAGAGCCTCGCTGAGGAGACAGAACGCTTCCTGCTTCTTCTCCGGATGACATCGTGGGGCTTCCCTCAGGAAGCAGAAGTCAAGCCCTACGTCAGGCTTCGCCCTGCCTGACTTCCTGTGGGCTGGCCGGGGCCCACGGCAGGGATCTTCCCGGGCAAAAACACGGGGTAGGTACCCGTTGAAGCACAGTCCCGGGCTGGGTGGGCACCCGCTAGGGTAAGAACGCTGGCACAAGGTCCCTGCGGGGTGGGCACCCGCTGGGGACACAAACTACGGCAAGGAGCGGGGTGGGCACCCGTGAGGTACGAGAGGAGGGGGGAATCCCTACGCCCGGGATTCCCTCTCGAGGAAAGGCAGCACAGCGCAGCAAAAGCCCCCTCACACTCCACTTCTTCTGGGGGTCAGAAACACAGGGCCCCTTGAAAAGGACAACTAAAGCGCTCGGTGGACAGTGTAAATAAAGCGCTCCCCAGGCACTTGGCAGGCAGAAGTTCAGGAGCAGTCCTTAGGAAGGCAGGGGGGGGGCAAAGGCTGGGCCCAGGGGCCAGCTCACAGGGCCCTCCAGGCAGGGAGGCAGTCCCCAGTGGCGGTCCTCCTGGCGCCCAGCAGCAGCAGCAGGCCCCCCTCAAGGTTGGATCAGGAACAGAACATTTTGCAAGGGGTCACAACCCCTTTTTATACACATAAATCCTTTGTCTGGTAGCACAGGGTTAGGGACAAACCAGATGCAACTGGTTTTGGAGCACTCTGTTGTGTTCAGCCCCCCTCTCCATTCAGAGGGCAGGCTAGGGTCATCAGTCGCACCACAGGGGGCGGAGGCAGCATTGTGTAGGGAAGGCCCAGCCCTATTCAGGTCCCAGGTGCACTCCTCCCACCCATCTGCCTGTCAATCTCTCTATTCACCACCGGGGCAGACCGATCCTGACTCCTGGAGCCAGGCTCACCAGCCAGCTCCAGCCAATCACAAGCCAGACAGTCACTGCACCTTTATTACACAGACCCTGCAATCCCCACACATCAGGAACTAACATGGACACATACATTCCCCATGCATTCCTATGGGAGGGCAGGCCAATCTCACCACACGCACTCAGAGTGCGCATGCACTTTACACTGGAACACAGTGTTAAAGTGCGTAGAAGCCAAAAATAACTAACACCAGGTCACAATTAAAAGCAAAAAGTTTAGGGGTGAACCTGCCAGAAGGGCCAAGTCCAACAGGAGTGTTTTACATTTCTTGCTGCTTCCCTGCTGCGTGGGACAAGAGTACATTTTGATATAATTCCTGGGTAGAAAAAGCTGCATTCAAGAGGTCTTGGAATACCTGGACACTGGTACTTGGACACTGGTACACGGACACTGGTACCGGACATTGGTACCCGGACACTGGTACCCTGATACTGGTACCTGGCTGCTGGTACCGGACACTAGTACCTGGATACTGGTACCCGGATACTGGTACCTGGACACTGGTACCCGGACACTGGTACCCGGCTGCTGGTACCGGACACTGGTACCCGGATACTGGTACCCGGATACTGATACCTGGGCACTGGTACCCAGACACTGGTACTTGGACACTAGTACCTGGCCAGACACTGGTACTGGACACTGGTACTGGACACTGCTACCCGGACACTGGTACCCGGACACTGGTACCAGAAACTGGTAGCGGCATACTGGTACCCAGATACTGGTACCTTGACACTGGTACCTAGATACAGGTACTTGGACACTGATACCGAGCCAGACACCGGTACCGGGCACTGGTACCTGGACACTGGTACCCGGACACTGGAATCAGACACTGGTACCGGACACTGGTACCGGATACTGGTACCTGGACAATGGACCCAGACACTGGTACCCAGTCTTAAGGGCACACCCGGGGTGGGTTCAAAGTGGGGGAGGTTAACAGGGAGACCTGAGCACCCTTCATGTGCCCGCTACCGGTGTTCATGGGGGGGGCTGCCTGCCCTCCTCATACTTCCCGTTCCAGAATGTTCCACCTGGGCCGATAATGAATTTGAAGACGGGGCACTTTTGTTTAGCTGCACATTAAATAATTGTGGGAAATCATACACAATCTCCCAAGAGTTTTTTGATTTCCCACCTATGCACGGGCGGTGCGCCTGCACACCTCTACTTATGTCGACACACATAGTGGCAATATCGGCCCGCACCCCAACCCCCTCACAGCAATGTACATATCCCATAAATAAACAGACCAGACAACTTGTTGATGGGAAAACGTTGCTGCAGGTTTATTAGCATAACATGGTGGGTTATCTTACAAACGATCCAAAGGCAAGCCGCCCCTCGTGGCCCACCACCTGATGGGCCAAGTTGCATTGCTGCCTTGGCCAGGCGGTGCTTAGCGGTTGTGGTGAGCGGATAGCCCCTTCCATATCCAGTGAACAATTGGTCCGCCCGCTTGCTCACACCCCCCCTACGAGGGGCGGAGCGTTCAAGCGACCCCCGGTTGTATAGGTTTCCAACCGCCCGTAGGATAAACGGGGTGCAGTCCCACCCCAGGGTCCACCGCACCGATCTCCCGGGGATAATAGGCCTCAGCGCCCTTTGTGCTCCTGGATAGGGTACTCCTGAGTACCTTTCATCTCTGGATCATCCTGTAACTCAGTCACAGCCCTGGGAGTGGCGACCGTCGCAACCAGGGCCCCCCACCTGAGCCCGCCCTCCTACTTGCAGCCTGCTACTAATAGTGCTTCTTCGAGGTCTAAGAGTAACAGATCCATGCCCACTTCGGAAAGGTGAACTCCTTTCTCCTCAAAGCATCCTGTGGATTTGGCGTGCAGCTCCCCATGTCTTATGAAACCAAAACCCATTTGATCAGTAAATTTACGCATTGCGCAGTTAACCCTCCTGCGCGCCACCTCCAAAGCTTGACCCGAGCGTGCCCCATGCCACACCAGGCGTGGGGTGATCTCTGACCACCACAGGTCCCTAACATGCTGCTTATCTTGAACAGGGTCGCCTTCATGTCCCTCAGCAAAGTCCTTTTGCCCAAAGTCCTTTTGCCCAGTGCCGGTAGGTCGTTCCCCCCAAGGTGTATGACTAACACATCCGGAGGAGGGGGGATCCTACCCAGTTCTCGCTGCAGCGTGCACAACAACCCATTCCAACGCATGCCCGGTGATCCCAGCCAAATAATTTCAGTGTTGAAAAACCCTGGTTCCACTTCCTGCTTTCAGACCACTGTGCCAATCTGGAGACACCCGCGTGGCCCATCACCCTGACCTTTGTTCCTGGTAAATAAAGAGATGTGATATATCAAACTTGTTTTATTAAACACAACTTAAACCACTGCAACAAATACATCACACAACACACTGCTGCCAGCCGGAGGCCGTGTACTGGCAGCTCAATAACTTAGTGGCCACAAGCCATCTTGCATTAGAATTACATGCCCCCTAACACCTTTTTGTAATGGCCCTCCTAGGGACTGTTGTCGGCCTGACAATTCTTTAATGCACTCATGGTCTAATGTATCTTTTGAAATAGTGAGATTGCCACCGCTCCACCTGCTTGATGCCTTCCGCTGGCAAACCTTCTATAAATGCTGTAGTGGCTGCGCCTATGCGAAAGGAATGAGTGCAAAAACGCTTGCCCGGGTGTTCCCGCCAGACAGCGCCAGACATGCATGCATAACATGTTCCACCTGATATTTGGTGAGGGGGGTGCTGTCTGCATGGATGAGAAAGTAGCCGTCCGATGTTGGGCGTACGGCCAGGTAAGCGACTACTAGACTGACTGGGCAATATTTGCTTAATCCCAAGCTGTGCAACCAAAACACTTTACTTCCCCTCCGCTGATCAGTCTTACATTGCCGTAGCGTGATTTTGAGTGCATCACCAGAGAGTATCACATCCTGCAACTTCAGAGCCACCCCAACGTATCGTTCTGAGATCTAGCAACCAACTCGCTAATCCTGAACGCACCAAAGAAAGCCAGGCTGAAAGTAGTTGCAAACAGCGCCGCCTCAAAATCTGAGCTAGTTGCCTCGTGCAGCCAGTCGATCATCCCTTGTAGTGTCTGCAAGTCTATGGGTGATCTAGTGTCTGGTGCCTTTGGTACACTCCTAGTCCACCCTTTTAAAGCTGCCCTAATCACGAAGGCCTTGGTTCGGTCTGCTTGCCCCCTAAGCTTGGTGTGGTGGCTGATGGCTGCTAGGTGGCCTGATATCCAGGAATGGCTCTTCCTGCTGTCCCTAGCCCACAGGATAAAAGACTAAGGATGCCCCACAGTCCTCCCAAGCTCCCACTGTAGCACAACATTTTTGAATGCATGCCCTGTATCTATTGTTAGTCTTTGGTGCTAATGACAGCTCTCCCAGGCCCCTTATTCACTTTTCCACTTCAACAGGTACCAGAGATGTGCCGGGAAGGGGGTTGCTTCCTCTCTCGGTCATGCTTCCCGGAACCGGCGCCACTGAAAACGAGAGAGAGTCAGCCGCAATGTTCTGGGTACCTTGAATGTGACGCGCCCTGCATTCAACATTATTGAACAGACACGCCCGCACCAGTTCTCTTAGGAGGCAAAAGACCAGGAAGCAACTAGCAGAATGAGAGTTTATGGCCTGAACCACTGCCAGGTTGTCTGACCATAACAGGACCCTTTCGGATGACAGCACTGCAGGCCACAAGTGAAAAGCCACAACAATGGAGAACAACTCTAGCACTGTGATCTTAGCTGTAACCTTTTTCTTGTGCCAAGCGGTGGGCCATTTTTCTGCACACCATTCTCTGTCCAAAATGGCCCCAAACCCATGCCTACCAGAAGCATCAGTGTACAGCGCAAGGTCAGGGCTGCCAGCCCTGGGTGCCCTACAAATCACTGAACCGTTGAAATTGGCCAGGAACTCTGCCCACATGGCCAGGTCATGTTGCATGCCTTTACTCAGCTTCACCATGTGGTGCTTCTTAGTGACTTTGGCAGTGGTCCTGGCGAGTCTCCTGGCAAACACCCTACCCACTGCGATGATTCTAGCTGAGAAGTTGAGTTTACCTAAGATGCCTTGAATGGACCCCAGGGAGGCCCTGTCTAGTCCAGCTAACGATTGAATTTGAATCGCAAGGTCGCGCACTTTGTCTGCTGGTAATCTTGACTCCTTGCAATGGTATCAATCTCTATTCCTAGGAACGTTAACACCTGCGTTGGCCCCACTGTCTTACCTGGGGCGAGGGGGACCCCCAAATTCCCAGTTAGTTGTACAAAGTCTGCAAGGGCCTGTGAACAGTGCTGTGTCCCATCGCTCCCAATGAACAAGAAGTCGTCAAGGTAATAAGTCACCCCTTCCACCCGTAGGTGTCTTGGAGGGCCCATTGCAAAAAACAACTGAACGCTTCGAAGTAGGCACAGGACACAGCGCAGCCCATGGGCATGCATTTGTCACAATAGTACTTGCCGCCTAGCTTGAAGCCCAGTAGGTGATAGCTGCTCGGGTGGACTGGTAGTAGGCGAAAAGCAGATTCAATGTCTGCCTTGGCCAACCAGGCCCCTCTGCCCGCCCGCCTGACTAGGTCCAATGCCACGTCCAGCGTACAATACGACACAGAGCATGTGCCTTCCCCCAAACCATGGATTACATAAGCACCATCTGGGTACGAGAGGTGATAAATTAATCTGAAAGCACCTGGTTCTTTCTTGGGTACCACCCCCAGGGGCGAGACAACAAAGTTTTCAAGCGGGGGTACAAGAAAGGTCCCCCCACCCGGCCCAACGATCTCTCCTTCTCTACTTTTGCCCGGACTACCTCTGGTTGTTCTTTCGCTGATCCGAGGTTGTCGGCTTCTCTTCTGCCCAGGGCACCGACGTAAGGGATCCTGAAGCCTTCATGGAACCCAAGCAACAACAAACGACTGTCCGTCCCAATGGGATAACGTCTAAGCAAAGGGGTAATGTTGTCCAGGATAACAGGAGAACAACCTAACGCAGCCCACCCATGGGAGGAAGAAGGTACCAATGAGGACATAACTGCAGGTTGACATGGGACGCCGCCACCGGCCAGGTGCTGCGCAGGTGCGTGAAAAGGGAGTGGGGGGTGTAACCTTAGATAGAGGCGTGCTGACTGCCTCAAACTTGGTGCCCACCTCTCCCTGCTGGTGAGCCTTGCTTGGATTGGCAAGAAGACGCTGGGTGAGGCCCCCCACATGCGTGACATGCGTGCAGGAATTTGCATGTCTTACTCCAGGAGCATGACCCGTTGTTAAACAGGCGACACGTCCCTGGGGGGGATCTCTTGAAGCCCCCTCTGTGTCCCCCCCCTCTGCGAGCTCCGCAAAAGGCATGTTTGCTCTTAGCCCCTGACTGAAAGGACCCCCATGAGAAGGCTGCCCCCCCCGGGATGGTTAACCTGAGGGCCAGAGTACTGGTGTGCGCGGGCACCCATATGCTCCATCCAGAGCTGCACCTCTTTCTGATCCCATCTCATCTCTGGGCATTGCGACATCTTTCTCCTAAATTCCCTGTCGTAGTTTACCCACCCAATTCCTCCCCATTTGATGGCCTCCTTGTGAATGGTCCGAGAGTTCTGCACCAACCCAGGGCCCTGCTCTGGGAATTTCTCCATGGTGACGGAAGCTAGAATAGAAAATGCCTCCAGCCAGTTGGCAATGTTCTTTTCTGGCCAGGGTTGGTACTTGACCTTTTTCTCATCCTCCTTAGCCCCTATCTTTCTGGCGTCCATGCCCCCCTGCCCTAACATAAGCAGCGTGAAAATGTCTATGAACTCCCGCCTCCAGATCCCTTCTTTGGCAGCCTGCAGCATTTGCCAGGCCAAGGAGCATCGCCCGGACAGCAGCGGGCGGTAGTAACTATTTGAACCAGGGGGGGGAGGGGGGGGGGGGAGATGGTGTGTGCGCGGCGGTCCTAGCCGGAGGGACCCCTGCGCTACTGCTTGCAGCGGGCGGGACCGGACCGTACACCAGAGGTGGAGCGACCGGAGGAGGCACCGCACTAGGCATCACAGCACTGCTGAATGCCGGAATGCTCACCGCCGGCGTGGTCCCCCCTTGACCCACTGTCTGACCAGTGGACCAAACACTTGTCGCTGAAGGTGTGGCACTCACATTATCAATAACATTGGAGCCCACCTGTGTCGGGCTTGCAACTACTGACCCTGCTTGGAAGCGCAACATGAAAGAGTTCATAGTGTCCATCATTTTTGCCAAGTCATCCCTAGTCGCGTAATTACCTTGGGCAGCGAGGCTATCTTTCACAATTACAGGTACCGGGGGCAGGGGAACCGCCACCTGGGAAATGACCTCCCTGGGGGTCGTCACAGTTCTGCTTCTAGGTGGCGGTAAAGGTTATTTAGGGAAATCCCTGACAGTGGGCTTGCGAACCCGCTTTGGTCTGGATAGGACCGCATCAGCGCTGGGCTGTAGTTCCGACGGGGGCGAATCGCCGGCAATTCCAGAGTCATCTGGCTCGGGGGCATGCATCACACTGTGTGCCCACGCTAGGCCATCTCGATAAAGTCCGCCCATTGCCCATCTTGGGAGGTACCCGGCGACGAGTCCTCCACCTGTGAAGTCTCCGGGAAAAGGGGGTGGGGACACGGGCTGTCCATGCTCACTTCTGCTGTCACACGGCACGACAATCTGGGGATAAAAAGATGGATCAGCCACAGGGTACAAAGTGCAAACCAGCGACCGATCTATCCATCCCCCGCTCCGACGAGGATGTATGCCCTCCATCCCCTACATACTTACATGTCATAAGGCGGTTTACGTGACGTATCGAGAGAAATGCGCACGTTGTGGGTGATCCTCAGCGAGCGAGGATGAAGGGGGGCTAGGAAGAGAAAATGCAAACATTAGCAGGGAAACCTATGTGTGTGAATGATCCTCCTGGCAAAAACTCTGTTGGTTCTATGGCGCCCGGAGCGGGCCAGCGCAATCCCTTGCTCCCCCCAAGTCACTGTACCCTGCCATATACCTGCTATCAACTCCTCTATGCTCTGCTCAAAGGCACGGTTGACCATTCGTTTCCACTCAGGGTGTTGTGTCTGCCACCTGTAATATAAATGAAAACTTTTAACAACTTTCCCCCCCTTCTGTTGCGCCCTGTGCCTCCGGTCCTTGTTCCTTTACTTCCGGTGTCATTGGCACCCTGCCCCTGTACGGCTTTGCTTTGGCCCGTCCTCCAGCGTAGCCATGTAAGGTACACCTCCTGCAAGTACACAAATGTTAGACCAGCACATTTCCAACACGAACAACATTGGCATAGTGCACTCTCCCGCCAGTGGCGTAATTCCCATATATCGCTATAAATGCTATGGATAGGCTTACATCAGTTCCCCACACCAAGAGAACACAGGTTCCTGCACACCAAGCAGCCTCGCATACCCCCAACAGCATGGTGCAGAGAGACAATGGCAAAACAGCTCCCTAACATGCGGCAAAAGACGACCGCAGTTGCGGACTCGTCGCCCCCCGAACCGGCCTCGCCTCGTGTCCCGCCTGTGCCCCAAGGCGGCTGCTGACGCAGGCCACACATTCACAGCCCTACACATCCTTACCTGGAGCGGCCCCCCGGATTGAACCCCCAAGCTACTAACCCAGTGGGCCTGACCACCCGGCCTATAACCAAGAAGGTGAGGTAAAAGAATTGCCTGCACCGGTGTTCAGCTGACCTAGCCGTCCCTCCCCAAAGCACGAAGCGAGGGGAAAGGCGGTATTGAGGTGCGCACAATAGGGCCCTCAGGGTACCCCACGTACTGGTAATCCCTCGGTTAGAGGCCAAACTGGTTAAATCAGCATGATGCCACTAAGATACAAGAAAACCCTGTGGAGTAACGAAGATCCTGCTTCTCGAACGCGTGGAGGGGACAACGCAGGCAGAACATAAATTAAGACAAAACTAAAGGCTCACACCACCTAAGATGCATCCGGCAATGCAAAGCGGGCTTACAACCCCGCGGGAACATCGATCGGGCCCACCTCTGTTGGTTCCTAGCGCTTGGACGCCCCCGGGCAGCAATCGCGCTCTATAAATCTACTTTTCATTTCATTTCATTTCAAGCACGTAAAACATGCCGGGCGACCACGTACTGGTGCCCCACGAAAGAACTCCAAATTCCTTGAGCGCCCAACCCCTTCCAGCAGGCAACACCCTGCCAGGTATCCTACCTCCGGCAAGCCGGCCTCCCTGCGACAAGAGATGCTGGAAGCCGAGCCCCGACGTCTCTCACAGGTCCGGGGGGAAAAGGGTAGGCCTCTGCAAGTGGGCACCATTTCCCCAACACGCCAGCCCCGCTCCGTGCCCCCCAAGCAGGTGGGCCCCCCGCGCACAAGCCAGTTGGCTACCCGTCTGGCCCAGTCCCGAGGCGAGAACAGCAGAGGGGTGAGGACAGGGGGAGGAAAGCCATCACGCCCGCTGCCAGCCCCCCCAACAGCAGGCACTCGACGCCATCCCCCCCAGCCACCAAGGGATGACGAAGTTCTGCCGCAAAACGCCCACGAGGAGACGCGGAGTGACCCATGAGTGCCCCAATAAGTAGGGAGTGCCACCCAAAGCACACAAGGTCTCGCACTAACCAAACTCAGGGATCCGGCCTCGCACCGCTGGGAGAAAACCCGCAACCTGACCTACGGATGCACAAGCAGCGCATCCCGACCAGCCAACTGCTGCCCCCCGAGGCCCTCCACCAAGCTCTACCCGGCACCGGAGGACAAAGACCACCCCCCCCCAGCCTAACAACATCCAACGGAGGGTCCTTGCCCGGCCAGAACCCAGGACCGGGGCTGCCAGATAATACCCCCCTTATTACTGAAATCAGCCAGGTTTACCCCCTCCACAGTGGCCCGCTACTACGCAGGTCGCCCAGCCCAGCTGCGACCCCCAGAAGGGGGGGAGCGAGCATGAGGGGGGGTATGTCTTACGCTTCTTAGCAGCACTCCTGGGCACGTCTAAACATCGTCAGGTGAAAGACCAAAGAGGCCGCCAGCAGGGAGGGGGAGCATTTTATACTTCCACCCTGCCCCCCACCCCGGACGGAAGTGACGTGCCTTCTCTGAAGGGATGACCTTAAACACTGGGCTGTCCCGCGTGGCATCTTGTGGCACTAAGGGGGCCACCCTCTCATGAGGGTCCTCTGCGGGGACAAGTCGGTCGACCCGCAAACTTTCACGTGCCTGCTGCCACTGCTTTATTTACTAAGGCGGAAGGTGTCCAGTGTCTCTGGGGACAGTGGCCCCTCGAGGGCGCACGCCGGGTCCATCTCTGGGCGGAGGAAGGGTCAAGTCATGCGTGGACGGGGTAGAGCAGGTCTCTAGCAGAAGGGGACAGCTCTCCAGATGTCAGAGTCAACACAGGGCAGAGCTGCTTCTTCCTCAAAGCATGGATGTCTGTTAGGGAGGGGCCCTGAGGGGCCCTCCCTGTAGCGAGAGGGGCGGGGCTCTCCCTGCAGGGAGAGTGGCCGGGGCCCCCCTGTAGGGAAAGGGCCTGCCCCCCCTTGTAGGGAGAGTGTCCGGAGCCCTCCCTGTAGGGAGAGGGGCCGCCTCCCCCCCCCCGTAGCGAGAAGGGCCGAGGCCCCCTGTAGGGAGAGGGGATGCCTACACAACGCATGTGACATTAGTAAAGTGAGTTATCACAAAAATGGGTACCCCTGACACCATGGATTAGACAATTATTTTTCTTACAGAAGTCCCTTTTATTGACTCTGTGTATTCAAATATATTCTTTTCTTTTTTGTATTCTTTTATCACACACCAACTTTCCTTTTTTACCTTATATATAATACATTTACAATATGTACAACATTTTTCTCGTACTGTACACCTATATACATACGTTTATTATCACAGTTTTGATGTGTAAAGTAACTCTATTCATATACAAAAGTCCTACTTAATTAAGGTTGTCAAGATCTCACATTTTCTTGATCATATCCACATATATAATTAGTGGTCCTCAAAAGATGCGGTCAACAAATATCTCTTATTATTTTAGTTCTCAGTACATATATCAGAGATTGAGTCTTTTTTTCACCAGATATTAATAACACTTTTTAACATTCAATTGTATATGTATGACCAATGTTATATCGCCGACGCGTTTCGACCTTGTCGATGTGGGACCTTCACTCTTGTTTTTGTCAAGGTCTTCTTCAGGGCTGTATTTAATAGATTGTAGGACCAATTTTCAATCCGCCTTGTAGCTGACGGTGGGTATATCTCTATTCTAACCCTCAGTGCTTCTTTATGGTTCACTGTGAGGGGAACCTGGGATGTATTTCTTCGTGCTTAACATGCCCGTGGATTGATTATCTCGTTTTGTATCTTTTCACTTCTGCTGGGGGTCGCGTAACTATCCAGACTGCTCCTTCTTAGCTCGCCTCACGGAACTTGTCGCCTTCGTGTCTTCGGCGTCTCCGTCATCATATCTGATTCAAGCCCCTGTTCTCCTAAAAGAATCGCCCCCTTTATATAGAACCAACATTAGTAAAGTGAGTGGCACCTGGGTACATGGCCCTGTGGCATCACGTCCTCCTGTGCAAGGCCGAGTGTGGTTAGGGTAACTAACAGGCGTCCCCTAGTACCAGGAGGACGGTCTAAGGCCCTTCCTGGACAGGCTTGGGTGCCCCTCTAGCCTGTGTGAGACTTTGGTCTGCCAGGGGGAGGATGGCAGAGTCTGACGCCCACTACTAGAAAAACATGAAAGGGAGCTTCCCCAAAGGATAAAGGACCATACAATTGAAATCAACCAAGAATACCCAAAGAACAGCTGAAATATTATAGAAAAATGAATTTTTAGTTGATCATTTTTGATAAGATTATTTAAACCATGATTAATGTAGGTCAGCTTCTTGTACACAAAAATTAATTAAATTATATAGTCATAAATGAACATCAGCCCAATTACTAATAAGACAATAAAAACATAGCACACCGTTCATCCATCCTGTCAATCATCCACAAGCGCTCTATCACACAAACCATGTATTCACACTCAATCAAAGCATCAAAACGTCATACAGTAAGGGAAAAGCGCCGCCGCGCGTTTCGGAGAAAGAAAGTTATTTAAGAAAGTCCTTCATCAGGGCGCATGTATTCAATCCATGGATCTGCGCGGTCTTGTAAGATCCAGATTCATAGAACAAAGTCGGTATAAAAGTTAGTTCACAATCTCAATTATGGGCTGGCAGAGCATATCTGTGGGTGAAAAAGGGAGAAAGGGATGAAAATATATCTAAAAACAATGGACAACAGTTCCAGGTCACATCAGGAAGCAAGGCAGTATACAAACATACATAATAACAGCATATGTGCTTACATCATTCATACTAATGGAGGGGGGGAAGGAGGGTGGGGGGGAAGGGATGGGGGGATCTCAATATGAATATGAGAGTCCCGAAATGAGAAACCTTTAAAAATAAATGAGTCTAGGAGGACCCCTGTGTCCTACAGGACGATAGAGAGACAAAGCAGAGAATGGTATGGTTTAGAATAAAAACTAACAAGTATGGACTTGGTCAGAAAGAGCGAAATATATCGAGTGAAAGAATCAATTACCTTTTGAATCAAAAAGCGCATGGGGTACATCGGTCCAACAGCGGGCAGCCTCCGCATACGTCCAAAGCCAGGGTAGCAATGGAACCAGAGATACTAGGCTTCCATAAATACCATTCGGCGGGATACTAATGTGAGGCACCTGAGATTGGGGCTGGATCGGAAGACTAGAGCGCTAACCAAAAGCATGGGGAAGTGGAAAAATGGTGGTCCTATCGTCCAAATGACATCATATTGATAGAGATAAATGATTGCGGAAGCAATCCTCAGTTAAGATTGAGGGGGTCATTATGACCGCGGACGGACTTGAGTTCGTCCACGACCATAGAGGAGGAGGGAAACTCCGCATGGCCTGCGGAGTTCCCTCCTGTGCAATTAGGATCTGACCGCCACCCTGGCGGTCACATCCTCTATTTTTAACATTGCGGCAGGTGCTGCTTCAAGCAGCACCCGCCGCAATGTTAAAAATGAAAGCTGTGTATTTGCATGCACAAAGCGGCAGGCACCGCGCGGTGCCTGCCGCTCTGTGCACGCAAATGCAGGGGGGTACCATAGGTACCCCCCATGTCCACCCCCCACCCACCCTGCACCCCTGGGGGCCCACAACTGGCCCCCAAACAAGAATCTGTATGCCTTTGCACGGCGGACATGCCGCCGTGTAAAGGCATTGAAATTCAGACATCCTAATATGGCTGGCGGTGTCTGAGAGACACCGCCACCATATTAGTCCTTTTCCGCCGCGGTTGTAAGGCAACCGCGGCGGAAAAGCATCGGATCTAAACCAGGACTCACCGGCCATCCTAATGTGGCGGTGGGTCTTTGGTGGGTCCGCAGAGGATGTTCCGCATCCGCCGGGCCGGCGGTGGCTTCCGCCGTCCCGGGGGATGCGGAAAATCCTCCATCATAATGTGCCCCTAAATTCTGAAAGAAGATGAATCCGATACTATAAAGAGTCTGACGCCCACCTCAGACAGAAGCGTGTGTATGACTTTGGCAACAGAGTGCCAGTGTGTGAGGGTGGACACGAGCGAGGCAGAAAACCAACATGGTCTGACCCTGGGGAATGCCCTGCCCAGAGGGCCCTTGGCCTGCTGTTAGTTGGCTCCCGAGGGAATGTGAGGTGGGGGTGGGGGGGTCGTTTTTGGACGGTTTTATTTCTTCGTGCTTTTGATTGCGTGAACAGAGTTTCTATAAAGAAATCCTTTCCTGGCATGAAAGGTTCATCCCCGTGGACACCCTCTTTGCTGCCATTGAAAGGCGGAAGTGGCATTAAATGCAGTTCATCCTGGGTCAGAGGGCAGAGCTCACGTTGATTGACACCTGTCTGTCTTCACCCACCTCACGTGCAGGCGATGACGCGTCCAAGTTCGCGCGCCAGTTCCACACCATATGGCTTTTAGTGAAAACATGAAGCAGGCGCAGAGCTGGACGCGTCTTTCTGTTTTCTCAGGTTTTCCAGCTTTGATGAATCATTCGGTGCGCCTCGGAGCTGCCAAGGATAACACGGGGCTCGGAGGGCTGCGCCGAGGCACAGAGGCCCCTTTCTATGCGAGGCGGCCTGGGAAGGGCCCCGCACGCCTGGCCCTGACATCACCGCCCCCGCGGGAGGAAAGAGGCTCTCATCCGTGGGCGCAGTGACCTCAGGCTCAGGGGAAGTTGTAAAACAAATAGGTGCGCTGGCAGCGGCGGCGGGCACAGCTGGGCACAGCAGGCGCAGGGGTGCCAAGGAACACAGGGCGCGAGCAGAGAGGCAGGGCTGGGCCAGGGGCGGAAGAGAGGGGGTCCCTCTCTAGGGGGAGCACGTGCCCTGGAGTGGTGGGAGCCATGGACAGGGTCTGTCGGTCTGTGTCATGGACAGGGTCTGTCGGTCTGTGTCATGGACAGGGTCTGTTGATGCAACTGAAAACATGAGCCATGGACGGGGTCTGTGCCATGGACGTGGGCAACCAGAAACACATTGTAGGAGGCTGGCTTAGTGTATGGTGCACACATATGTAAGTGAGCACCATGCACTAGTCCAGACAATCCTTAGGGTGATTTTAGTCTTAGACAACCTTAGAAAACTCTTTTTTTTTCTTGCATTTCTCAGATTTTCTCACTTTCAGTTCAATACTCAGCCTCTATTCTTTTCCTAGGTAGTCTCTCAGATGCATTTACTTTACGGCCACACTCTTGTGGTCTCTTTGACCTAATGCTTGCACTCGCTTTTCAACATATCTCTTCCAATTGGAAAGCCCTTGCTAATGTCTCCATGCAACATTGATGGAATTCTATTTGTCACTTTCGTAGACTCGATGTCTCCTTTGCCTCCTCCTGTAAACCTCCTCGTAATGTTGAACTTTATTGGATTCCCCTCACTGTTTATTTAGATCGTTTAACTACAAAACTGAAACCGTTATGAATCAATTCTGAGAATTTTAAACCCCATTAAATGATTTACTCTCTGTTGTATTTATATCTCATTGTATTTATCTTTTGAAGATGTTTATTATCTTTCTTGGTTTCTCCCAATGTTTATTGGGATGTTCTACAGTTTTTGCAGATTGCCTCTATTGCCTTTACCTCCTTTATTGCCTTTATGATTTTTTTTCTTTCTTTCTCCACTTTGCTTTCTCCCTCTTTCTCTCTTTCTTCCCCCTCTCTTTCCCTTTAAAATTACATAAAGTGTTTTTTTTTGTGCTCTAATTTTGACATTAGGAATGTTATGCTTTTTTACTTTCCCATATATTGTGTATCTCCCTTCCTTTTGTCAGTCCTAACTTTTATTATATTAATAAAGCTCTTCAAACATAAAAAAGAAAACTCTTTAAGTGGTAGCTGTGCAGAGCAGCCTTCAGGCTTAGTCCAGAAGGAGCGAAGCCACTTGTTTTACCAGAACGAATCATATAGTGTGGGTCAAATGAAAAAGAACCACACTGTGTAGTTATAAACATAGGTATATTTATTATGCACACTCCCAAACACATTGGTGCATCTCCTATCCAGAGATATCAAACCCCCAAGTACACAGGATCCCACATCATACACTGGAATCAGCGTTGGGGTTGGATTCCAACATGTTTGATATCAAACATGACCGGCAACGGTGCAGCCAATGTATAGTTAGACATCTCGTAATGACTGATGTCCACTACATGCATTCTATGGCTGACCACACTTACAAAGCTCAGAGAATCAACTCTGGGGTTTGTAGGGGACGTCCTGCTCGAGGAGGGCACCCTCCCACTTATAACCTAGCACCCTGCCTGCAGGATTGAAAGGCCTACCTTATGGGTGACTTATAAGTTTTAAGTGCAATGACCTCAGATAAAAGGACACTTTTATCTGTGGTGAGAGGTGCTAGAGCCTGCTTACACAGGCTGCGGTGGCAGGCCAGTCGTCACAGGGTGAGCGGTCTCCCATGGGTGGCACAATACATGCTGCAGCCGATGGGAGACCCCTGGTGTACCTATGCCCTGGGTTCCTAAGGACCATATACTAGGGACTCACATGGGTACACCAGGAGCCAATTGTGTAGGTACCAAAAGTACTCACCATGTCCAATTTAGGGAGAAACACAGTGACTGGGTCCTGATCAGCAGGACCCCAGTCAGACAAGTCCAAAGCACACTGACACCAGCAAACAGTGGGGGTGACCATACTAGAGGGATGCTACCCTCCTACATAACCCCCCTCCCACACGCCCAAATGAAAGGAGCTGAGGCTAACCTTGCCCAGAGGAGCCTTTATTTCCCAAGTGGCCGCACAAGGACGGGCCCCTGCGCTGGCACGGATGCTCCTTGTTTTGCTCCACTGAGGAGTTTCTCCCCTTTAGGGGCTGGGATCTTCTCAAACGTTGGGGGGGTCTCCCTGTCAGCTGTGTAAGCAAAGAGAGAGGCTTGTGGGGTGTCTTACTAGGGAAGTGAGGACCTAAAAGGGTTGGTCTGACCGTCCTCAGAGCCCAGGCCACAGCCGAGGCCCTTCTCTCCATGGCTGACTTGTACCATCCCAAGGAGTCAACTCTTTGCTGATTGCAGCTTTTGGTGGAGCCAGTGGTCTGAAACTATGTGGGGCCAGTGAAGGTTTGGGACAGCCTTGTCCCAGGTCTTGCTTTGCCCAACAGAGTCCATATGGGGGCGCCACTTGATGAAGATGAGAGTGATCCCTCAGATTGTTGAGGGATATACACCAGACTAGTACTGCGAGGCTGGGGGTCCCTCATCTGTGGAAGAGGGGATGATTCCTCTTGGCAGTGGGCCCTGTGGGGTCCACTAACATCCCTGGCCTCTGCAGCTCCTGGCGGGCTGAGGCTTGGCACAGAGGGGCAGCATACCTGCTTCAGACGGTACCTCCTTGGAAGACTCCCCTGCCCTCAGGGGCCCTGCCAGGACAGACCTGAACACCTGCGGGGCAGTTCCTTCACAAGGGGTAGGATCGGTTCCCTGAGGAGGCTGACCCTCACCTTCAGTCTGAGGGAGGAGGACTTTTCTTCCTCCCTTGTGCTCTCTGTTGGAGCTGGGTGGGCCATTCTTTCAGGCTCCACTGCTCCAGGGTTTCCCCATGGCTGGACTTGTGCCCTAGGGGTCGCACCAACCTGCTCAGGGAGGCCTGCCATCTTTAGATGGGTCATGAGTTCTACTACAGCCGAGGCTAAAATCTTTACATAATTGCCCTGGAGGCAATCTACAGGCAGGTTGGGGTGGGGGTACTGCAACCCTTTTAGGGCCAATTGCCCCTCCCCAGCTGAGATTAACTATTGCCTTGGAGTGATCTGTTCTTTTACCATCCGCGTTGGTCATCTGGTAAATGTATGCAGGTAGAAGCTGAAGGGGGGGGGGGGCACAAGGTTTTCTGTTACAATGGTAAAACTAGCCCGGATGTATGACGGTACCACGTGTACTTTTACAACGCGTACCGTTACCACGCTACTTTTACCACGCAAGTCACAGAGCCTTAATAGCACTGTCTACAGAATCTACCAAGTCTTGGGTGTGTGCTTCTGTGTGTCCCTAAATTTAACTCTGTACTGTTCACTAGTGAAGCCAAAACCATCTACGAGGGCACTCTTCAGGACTGAGTAAGTATCCGCATCCTCTTCACTAACAGTGAGGAGCTTGTCTCTACCTTTGTTAGCAAAGGAAAGCCACAGGTTAGCTGCCCTCTGCCCTTGAGTGACCTTCTGTACTTTACAGGCCTCTCTAAAGCAGGGATCCATTCATGGATATCCTCCCCCTCCTGGTAAGGAGGGACTATCCTGCTCAGGTTCCGAGCATCAAAAGATTGCTCCCTGACCCAAGGGACAGTAGTGCTGCCACCAGGGGACTCTAGTCCCAAATTCTTCCTAGCCCTCTGAACATCCAGGGTCTCCATGTCAAGGGCCAGGGGTTCTTGCTTGAGCTTGGCTCTCTCAAGAATGAGTAGGTGGTACTCCCTCTCTAAGGAGCCCCCCTCCCTAGAGATGGAGGCCCCTATGGCATCGTTAGAGGCATTGGGATTGACAGAGGAGGATCTAGACCTCCCCGTCGTTCTCTGCACCCTCCCAGGCGGAATAAAGGGGGCCTCCCTCTAGGACCTTCCTCTGTACCTTCTGTACTATTTCCTGGGGGGTCAGAGTTCACCATTGTGGAGTCATTAGACTCCTTCTGGTCATATTCAGAATTAATGTCACTAGGGGGAACCCCTGGTGACCCATGTTCTGGAGCATCCACACCCACTTTGTCCTGCCCTCTGACCTTGCAGGATTCTGGAGATCATCCCGCAGAAGCAGCTCTAGGAGTTGCTGAGTGTTGGGGTTGCTACCTGTCGTTAGTCTTCTAGAGGCACACAGGGTCCATCGTTTCTGGAACCTTAGACCCTGGTATCTAGGGGATTGGGACCCACTGGGATCCCCCATTAAAGACATAGTGACTAGGTGTAGTGTGGTGTTGTGCCTACCTACCCTAGAAAAACAAAACTTCCAAACATTGGAGAAAGGGTTGTGCTAAGCACTTAACAACACATCTAAAAGGTAAGTAGAACTGGCTGTTACAAAAATAGTTTTATGTGCCTAATGCTAGTGATGGTTTTTCATCTAACCACGCCTAGATTAGCTGGTAAAACAGTGCAGACTTAAATCTCAACCGCTGCACACCAATGTAGGAGGCTGGCTTAGTATATGGTGCACACTTATTCAAGTGAAGCACCTTGCACTAATCCAGACAACTCTTATGGTGATTTTGATGGTCTATCTAAGCCAACCATAGAAAGCTCTCTAAGTGGTGGATGTGGAGAGCAGCCTTCGGGTTTAGTCCAGAAGGAGTGTTAAGCAATTTTTTTTTTACCAAAACTTGTCATACAGTGTAGGTTAAATGAAAAAGAACCACACAGTGTAGTTATAAAAAAAAGTATATTTATTATACACACTCACTAACACATTGTCTCCTATCCAGAGATATCAACACAATACACACAATACTTCAAATGTAAACAGGTGAGTAAACACAAATACACAGTGGTCTCCAGGGGGAGACCAAAACATATACTAAAGAAGTGGAATGCGAACTGCGACCAAAGTCGGGACTTGGATCAGAAGACTCGGAAGAGGCATCGAAACAAGGGACCACCCAAGGTAAGTACCCAGGAACTCTATGGAGGCTGTATGCAGAGTGGAAACACAGCCGCGTACTCAATGCAAGTCAATGGGAAAGTCACAGTTTCAGTTTTTAAGAAGAAGGACCGTTCCCGGTGGACCCTGGAGAAACCCAGTGGAAGACAAAAGGGTGGAGAGTCACCCCACATGTGGATACCCCAGGAACCAGGATACCTACAGCAGGGAAGCCGGGTGCACTGGTGTGAAGTGACGTCAGAAACTGCTGTAGGCTACAATGGAGGAGTATGTGGTTTGCTAAGCCACCAGACACCCCGGCCACTGCAATCAGAGAAGACAACCCATTTCACCATTGGGTCATGGCCAGTGCAGATCACCTGTCTTCCAGATGGTAGCCATTTCATCGATTTTATTGATGACTACTTCACATATCCTGAATTTAAGATAGCATCAACCATGTTGGCAGAGGAAGTAATTCCAAATCTGTAGAAGGTTCTTGCTACTCACCAGCAAGCTTCACACAGACAACAGGCCCCTATTTCTGAGCTAAGAATCTGCAGGCAACTTAAAACCACTCAAAATAAAGGAAGGTCAATCCTCAATGCCAATGTGGAGGAAAAAGATGTATGCGCGCTCTGAACACATTCGTTTACATAATCCATGCCTCTGGACACAATTCTGAATGCACACTGTTTTGTTTCTCGAGGGAGTACCAGAACACCTCCCGACTTTACCACTGGATGCCCAGACTCTCCATTGGAAGGACATTATCTGACCCTGTACCACATCACCCTACACGGGATGCAGCCACTGACTAACACCGTTGATGCAAAAAAAAACACGGCCATCCGGAGCGTGCTTCGGACGTCAACCTAGGCTAGTCTTTCCCAAACCATGGGTTGGAACCCACTGGTGGGTCACAAGCTGATTTTTGGTGGGTCGCAAAATTCCTTGTCTATATGTAAGAGATCATTAGCCCTGAATGTGCAGAAGTTCAAAGGTAGCGAACTATATCCCTAAGTCCAGTGTTAAAACAAACCCTTGCAATGAAGTATCCCCAAAAAAGCCTCTGGATAAAAGTTCCAGTGTTTGTTGCTGCTGTGTGTTTACTTCCCAAAGTCACTTCAACAGAGAATGTGCTCCCTACATGCGATCATACACAAATATATCACTTCACACATACATTCAGAAATACGGATGAGGCCGAATAGCCACAGCTGCGACTTTCGATCTGGAGCACCAGGTTCAAGTCCGATGTTGGCAGAACGTCCTTTGATTCTGGGCAAATCACTTAATCGCCTGTGATTATAATAAAATGAATCTGGCACTGTGAAATATAGGCTGGTGCTCATATACAGTGCTCTAAGGCCCTTGGACTGTATTTGAGCCATATAAAACTGCAATATACATATATGTTTATATAGAGAGAGACTGACCAAAATGCACCACTGGGCTTCACTTTAACATAAAGATAGACACGAGGCCTTGCCCCATCCTCCACTGCAGAAGAGGTTTCTGTATTAGGATTGTTTTGATTTTAGAAGTAGCTTGAAAGACCCCCATACTTTTTAGGTCTCGCCTCTCAATGCGCATGCGCATTGAGCGGAGCAAGACTATAGGGACTTAAACAGACTTTACCCAACTGGCGATTTGGTGCTGTGCCCGTGCGTTTTTAGGTCAATGCGCAAGCGCATTGACCTAAAATGCGCGTGCACAGCATCAAATCGCCAGCCATCTGTTCCCCAGCAGCTCTTCCTGCTCCGCCCCACAAGCTTCCCCCAGCGTGCGCTCTGCCTTAGCAGCATTCCTCCCACACCTTTAAAGTGAAGCTTAGCTTCACTTCAAAGGCCCCTGCTGCTTCACACCCTCATCGCCGCTCCGATCCGTGAAGCACCTCCAGGCGCTGGAACATGAACAGAAATCTCTCCAAAATGAAGGCTACTCGCTCAAAGCCCCAATTTACAAACCTCTCCATATCTCCGACAGACAGTCTCCACAGCCTACAACCAACCTCAAAGTGAATACACCCCAGTATCCCTTCTGTTCACTGCACAGCCCTGTCCCCGTGCTGATAACATTAACAAGCAACCCGTTATTACAATACCCGCTTGTGCATTTACTATGCTTGTCGCACACACTCGTCTAGGTAAACAACTCCAGGAAGCCGATCCGGTTTACTGCTCACATTTAATGGCAGTGCCGCGTGATCCCAAATCCGGGGTGGTGGGATCGGGCTATAGATTCCAGATGCGCCTACAGTCGATTCGACACATACTCTGAGCTATGTGAGAAGAGTTGTAATCTCTGCTTCCCTCTACACTAAACTGTGATTCTGGGCAAGTCACTTCCTACCCATGCACCCTTATCTTGCAAAAGGAGCACCGTTCAACAGACCCGGGTCAGACAGGTTATTCCCGAGTTTCAAAGCAAACAATGGCTTTATTTATGCTCTCTCCCGACTAAAATTAACTGTTTTAATAGGAGTCAGTGGGGAAATATATACCCCTATTTTTCTCGGCACAGCTCTTACATCACTGGAAGGTTCCAGATGGCGGCGAACTGAACAGGGACACGATTCCACTCTTCCGTACCGTCCCTCTACCCTCTGGGTCGCAATTACCTGCTTGCCCCAACGCTTTATCACCGTCAGTGTTTTCTGGGGCGAAGGTGAGTGCCACGGCGCTGTTTTCTCCGATGTACCTGCTTTCCCGCATGCAGTCTGCTGACCTGGAGACAACTCGCTCGCCCAGTTCTGGCTGCTGCCTCGCTGCCTCCCTATGCTGGCCATCTAATCAGAGGTACTCCGCCGTGATCCCGTCTTCTGTGACCTGAGAGTCCTTTTCAGGTATGGGGGATGCTGGAGTGAAGCCCGGATTATCATCAACGATGCCCCTGAGGTCCGGGGCCTCTGCACGTCTCTTCTCCCTGCCTCTTGCCTTTGACTCTGGAACTGCGTAACCTCCATTGACTTCTTTCTCTTATGTACTTAATTCTTACTCCCTGGTTCGCATCGTGGACTTTTGTCCCTCTGACTTTTGAACCGCCAGCCATTGTGTAGCTGACCATTGTAGATATCCCGGACCTGGACCCACCATCTTGCTGTACTTATGTCCCACCCCCCTTCCCTCCGCTCTCACCCCGGCGCTCCTCAAACGTATTTCCCCTTCCTTCTGGTCTGCCTTACCCCATCCCCCCCGCTCCCTCCTATCCCCGCACATGCTTTCATAACACCACTTTTGTCCCCTTCTACCTTCTCTCCCCCCTTTGAATTTTTCCACTATCCTTGTTAACGTCTTGCAACTCTGTCTCTAAATTACTGTACCCTGACCTTATGTTTTTATCTATGTTTTTCTTTTCTCTTGAGTTGAACGTCTTTCTCTTTCTTCCTGTTCTACCTTTACCCCCTCCCCACTCAGGTTCCCTCCCCCACCTATCCTTCTAATCTTATTCTTATCCCCCCTTCTCCCTCTCTACCTCCGATGATTTGGCATTCACTTCGAAATTTTTGTGTAAGATGTCTTAATGATTATTGTAGTTACTTGCTGTTGTTCCTGATGTAAAGCGCTCTGATACCTCCGGGTCCAGCCAGGGCTATATAAAACTGAGTAAATAAAATAAAATAAAAAATAAATGTCATCTCAGGCTTCCGAGGAAGCTTGGTGTTTACTCTTCTTTCTGCGACTTCAAAGTGAGAGCATCAATATCAAGTTGATAATACTTCACCTAACCTAAAATTGCAGGGCAGCCACGTTCACCAATCATAACTTAGAAACATGATAGGTCTCTAAAAACCATTCAGGCCTCTCTGAACAGCCAGTCGCAACCTTTCAAGTCACACTCAAATCAGTCTATGACATAGCTGCCCGAACCATGGAACAAGCTACCGACCCAGATTAAAGCAAGTCTTCCCTTCATGTCTTTCAGAAGAGTATTCAGCACATTCCTCTTCCCAATGCACAAATCTCATTAAGCAGTACAAGCTGCCATGATTGAGCTTACCTTGACTTTGCACCAGAACAGAGGATTTGAAATTTGATTCACCCACACGAGTCCCCCAATTATGAATGAAACAGTGTTAGTAAACGCCTCGAGTCTCTGGACAATCCTGTTGCAGCCACCATGAACTGCAGTATTTATTACACTCTCCCAACCTTCGTGTTAGTACTCAAATGCCTTGAGATTATTCAGTTTATGTGTACAGCACATGTTTGATAAATAATGTTCAGTTGCGCCATGAGAGTCAAGTGGTTAAAAGCATGCATTGCTTTAACAGCAGTCTTTATTCTGCCTTTTCTGCTTCTACAGCCCCTCACCCTCACACACCCCCTCACCCTCACACCATCTCACTCCATCACCCTCACACCTCCTCACCCACACACCTCCTCACCCTCATCCCCCTCACCCTCACACACCCTCACCCACCCTCACACACCCTCACTCACCTCACCCCCTTATCCTCACACACCCTCACTCACCCTCAAACCCCCTCACAACCCTCTCACCCTCACTCAGCCTCACACCCTCAGCCTCACACGCCCTCACCCTCACACACCCTCACACACCCTCACCCCCCTCACCCTCGCACCCTCTCACCATCACCCCCTCACCCTCACACACCCTTACCCTCATCACCTCACCCTCACACACCCTCAGTCACCCACACACCCTCACCCTCACACCCCCTAACCCTCACCCTCACCCCCTCACACACCCTCACTCACCCTCACACACCCTCACTCACCCTCACACACCTCACCCTCACACACCCTCACACACCCTCACCCCCCTCACCCTCGCACCCTCTCACCATCACCCCCTCACCCTCACACACCCTTACCCTCATCACCTCACCCTCACACACCCTCAGTCACCCTCACACCCTCACCCTCACACCCCCTAACCCTCACCCTCACCCCCTCACACACCCTCACTCACCCTCACACACCCTCACTCACCCTCACACACCTCACCCTCACACACCCTCACCCTCACACCCCCTCACTCACCCTCACCCTCACACCCTCACACACCCACTCACCCTCACACCCCCTCACCCTCACACCCCCTCACCCTCACACCCCTCACCCTCACACCACTCAGTGCTACAACACATATTGTGTTACAATAGGTGTCACATTTGCAAAAGATAAAACTATTGGCATTGTAAATAACAAAGCTATTAATTTCTCTATTTTCAAAACAAGCACATAAATAAAAAAAATGTGTCCTTTACAATACCAATAGCTCAAACTTTCCTAATGTGAGACCTATTGCATTGCTGTGCTTCTCTCCCCTGCTGCACTCCCCTGCTCTCTAGAGATGTGGCCTAACAACCAGAGCTGCCATCTAAGTCACGTAAATACAAAACATGTTGCATTCCAAATGCTATAGGTGTCACATTCGCGAAAGTTATAACTATTGGCGTTGTAAATGACAAAGCTATCAATTTAGCTATTTTAAAAACCAACAAAGAAATAAAATATTTGTCATTTACAAGACCAATAGCTCCAACTTTTCTAATGCGAGACCTATTGCATTTCCAATGCTTGTTTTTCCTGGAATGGATTGCGTCATTGCAGATCTTTTAGAGTCTATTTATTTTACTATTCCTTTTTCAAAGAATCTCAGCTCAAAACGTGTCACCAATGAGTGGCAATGAAAGAAAACAAACACAGGGTTTCCTCTCACCACAGTGCGTAACTCAAAATGATCCAATTGAGACGCGCCGTCAGAAACTGCAAAACATATTCTTGGCTGAAATTCTGAAATATCCTCCATGTATTTTGTAATTGGCAAGTGAGGCTGTTATCACTGTTTTGCTGAGGCAGTGAGGCAGATACTGGGAACAACGAGGTTCACCCTGACACTGCTCAAACGGCAAGAGAACGCTGCCCCCCTGCCACCCGCCGTTCATTCCAGCCACCTTGCACGCACCCCTACAGTGAAATATATATTATGATGTCCTCCTCCGGCCCACAATCTGCCGTCAGTCTCGTCACTAACGTGATGTCTCCCGACTCGTGTGATCATGGCAAGCCGCCCCGGGCGGTGAGCTCCTGAATTCACCACCTCGTCATCAGCAGACATGGATCAGTGCAGGCAGATCCCCCTTATTGGAAGTAAAACCACTGGATAACCGGGCTCTTTCTAGCAGCTGTCCAAGACACATCTGCTTGTGTCTGGGCTTACTGCTGAAAATGCTGTATGTCTAAGACAGAGTGAAAGTCACTTTCTTTTTCCCCATCGGGAAGCGGACTTCCAGACCTTCAAGCCTCATTTTGTGACACGTTTTATGCTGGTCACGCCTCCTTGAGCGTCAGACCTGGGGATGCAGAGGCAAACTCCGCTCCGCTGGTGGATGGCGGAGTTGTTTACCGAACTCCGTGCTCCAAGCGGAGTGCAGAGAGGGCAAAACTCTGCGAACTCTGCTGGTGGAGGGGAGTTTGCCACACACCCCTAGTTAAGGAAAGGTACCCTTGGAGAAAGTTCAGGCTTCTTTTTTTAACCTCAAATCTGGTCTGTGTCTGTTATCAAAGTGTTGGACAGGCCACATGAAGGGCTCGCTCCCTCCCCGCATGACAGGGCCCGGACACCGGCTCTCCAGGTGCTACCCACAGAAGCAACCCGCAAACCGTCCCCTATGGGACTCCTGCTCCCGGACATCTCTGTATCACTGGCCCGGGCCACCGTCAGCACCCTTGCCCGGCCCAGCCGCCATCTTAGACATTGCACCACGAGGCCGCATGGCCTCAGCTCGACCCCAACCCTGGGCCTGGCCAGGCCCCGACATCCCGGCACCACCATCCACCCAGGAGGTGAACGGACCACTTGGCAGGTCAATGGGAGGAAGAAGTGTCGATGGCTCTCCCCCGCCAGGTGCCGATCGCCCCCAGCCTCCCCGGGCGCTGGCTCCACCCCCCTGCTGGGTGTCTGGACTCCCTCATCCCGGACCTCCCGACCTCCAAGTGCGAGGGTCCGGACATCAAAGGGGGCCAGACCTATAACTGAGGCAGCTCCAGAGCAGGAAGGCAGTTGTATCTTGGAGTCGGGAGACACCGTGAAGAACTCATCCTTGACGGACTGCTGGCGCTGCCACAGCCCTGCCTTGTGAACTGTCGTCCTGCCTGCTGGCGCTGCCGCAGCCTTCTGCAACCTTCATCCTCGTTGGACCTGCTGGCGCTGCCGCGGCCTTCTTGCAACCTTCGTCCTCGCCGGGACCTGCTGGCGCTGCCGCGGCCCGTTCCTATCTACGACCACCTCGGGACCTGCTGGCGCTGCCGCGGCCCGTCCCTCTCGAACGCCGAGCTCGAGGATTGTGAGCTACCATCATCGCATCGCAGTACCAGATTGGTAACCAAGACTGTCCCGCTACCCCTTTCCCTGTCAAGAGACTAGAATTAAGAGGATCCTCGTGTCCTGCTTCCATTGTATCGTATCACCGTACCTCAAGAATTGCTTATAAAGAACGTGAACCTTATCCTTGTGTGGTGTCCATCTGTGGGGGGGAAGTTACTTGTCTGTACGATCGCTGAAGACGGCCCTCACCGGAGGCCTCTCCCCTTGTCCTCGGCCGACCCTCCCGGTCCCCGTCTAACATTGGTGGCCAGCGGCGCGATCCGAACCAACGCGTAATCGTACAGAAAGCAACTCACCCCACGACTAAACCACAATGTCGACCCAAGAGAGCGGATCTACAGAGAAATTCCAGATGGAAAAACTGGAGGAGTACAGCCATCGAGAATTAAAACAATTTTGTATGGAACTGGGCATTGCTACCACCGGTCTGAGCACAAAAGATGGCTTTAAACACGCCCTAGAATCGTGGGCGGAAGCAAATACCGCCGGTCCCCGGGACCAACACATCGAAGCACCGGAGACGAGCACCGCTCCTTCCGAAGAAAGGAGAGCGGGTCTCTCCCAGGAAGAGATCCAAGAGCGAGAAAAAAGCAGACTGCACGAATTAGAGTTGGCACGGCTCAAGTTGGATGGAGAACTAAAACTAGCGGAACAAAAAATGAACCTAGAACACTTACGGCTCCGAGAAGAGCGGGAAGAAAAGCAAAGACAAAGAGAGCTCGAAGAAAAAAGACTGGCATACGAACACGAGCGCAAACTGGCAGAGATAGAACTACGGAAGCAAAACAAAGACCTGGGGGTGCCCGAGCCACCGCGCACCCCAGGAGCTACAGAACCAAAGGTCCACATTCCCAAAGATGTCGTCCGAGAGTATTACCGAAACGACGACATACAACAGTGGTTCAAGGCCTACGAGATCGCCATGACCTCCCACCGGATCGATCGAAGTGACTGGTGAGCCGGTCTATGGGGGAGGTTTGTCAATGAAGGCCGCGATGCCCTGTTACAGCTCCCGGACCATCAAATGACGTCCTATGACCACATGAAGGCCGCCCTCCTCACTCAATATGGGCTGACACCCGAAATGTACCGCCAGAGGTTCCGCGACTGCACCCGAATCCCGGGTACAACTTGGGTAGAATATGTAAACTATTTCAGCCGAGCCTTCGAGGGATGGATAAAGGGGAGCCGCGGAACGACCTACGAGCAGCTTTTTAACCTCATCGTGTGGGAGCACCTCTCCAACAACTGCTTCGTCGAGCTCAGGCAGCACCTCCTCAACAGTAAATTGACTGATCCACGGCAGCTCGCCGCCGAGGCTGACCGATGGGAAAGCACCCGAGTGGGCCGGGGTGGGCCGAACGAGCAGAACAGGAACAACCAAGGTCATCACCGTCCCCGAGGAGGAGGAGGAGGCCAGGGCCGGGGGAAAGACGCCGTCCCGGCCGCTCCCGCTACCAGCACCCCGCCCCCGGCCGGCCGGGGCAACCCCCCGATGCGCCCGGGATTCAGAGCCAATGTCACTTGTCACCGATGCCAGCGTGTCGGCCACTACGCCAATGACCCGAACTGCCCAAAGAACCAGACTCCGGGACCCCGCCAGGTAGCTGCCGCCGCCCTAGGAGAAGAGCAAGTCTCCGAAGAGCATGAAGAATACGAACAGGAGCAACAAGAGTGGGAACCGGCCGCCATGGTCCTGGCGTGCCTAGGGGGAAGAGACATGATCCCGCGGGCTCCCCTACCCGCCAACACCAGAAAATACAGTCAGTGGGTGAACATAAATGGGCGCAAGGCTGAAGCCCTACGTGACACGGGGGCCAGTGTGACGGCCGTCCGCTGTCACCTGGTGACCCCGGAGCAAATCCTACCGAACGTTCTCTGCCCCGTCCGTTCAGCCGACAATTCCGAGAGCCTGTGTCGGATGGCCTGCGTCCCATTCGAATGGGGAGGAGTATCCGGCATGCTGAAGGTGACGGTCCGCGATGATGCCCCCGTGGACTGTCTCCTGGGGAACGATCTCGAGAGTTCCCCGTGGGCCGCCGTGGAAATAAGAGAGCACCTGGGGATGTTGGGCCTCCCAGACTGGGCGTGCGTAACCACCCGGTCCATGGCAGCCCGCGCCATCCCCCAACCCGAAGAACCCGAATGGCCAGCACCTCCTCCTCCGATCGCTCCAGTGGGGGACGCCGACCCCGCCGACCCCCCGGGACAAACCCAAGAAGGGCTCGCTCAGCCCCAGGACCTTCCAGACCTGGCTCAGTGGCGTCAAGAGGGGGGACCCACCCAGGAACAATTCCGTCAAGAGCAAAAGACCTGTCCCTCCCTCGAGGGACTACGACAGCAAGCCCTCGCCCAGAGCGAGGGAGATACCGCCGGGGCCCACTGGATCTATTGGGACAATGACCTATTGTACAGCGAACAAAGAATCGCGGAGTTGGGGGCCAGTCGAGTGTTGGTGGTGCCCCTCCGCTTTAGAGACTTCCTGTTGAACTTGGCCCACGATGTCCCCCTGGCTGGACACTTGGGACAGGACAAAACCTACAACCGCCTGGTGACCCACTTTTACTGGCCAAAAATGAGAAATGACGTCCTCAACCACTGCCGGTCCTGCCCCACTTGTCAGGCCAGCGGGAAGAGCGGCCGCAAACTCAAGGCCCCCCTGCAACCCTTCCCGGTTGTTACCACCCCGTTCGAAAAGGTGGGAATAGACATTGTGAGGCCCCTGGACCCCCGAACAGCACAAGGGCATCGATTCATCCTGGTACTGGTGGACCACGCCACCCGCTATCCCGAGGCCGTCCCCCTTCGAACTGTAACAGCACCGGTGGTCGGCCGAGCCTTAATGGGGATCTTCTCCCGGGTGGGCTTCCCCCGGGAAGTCGTCAGCGACAGAGGCACAAACTTTATTTCAAAATATATGAAATCCCTCTGGCAGCAGTGCGGGGTCACCTACCGATTCACAACCCCCTACCACCCGCAAGGAAACGGACTGGTTGAGCGGTTCAACCTCACACTCAAGGGAATGATTATGGGGTTGGAAGAGCCCCTCCGCCGCCAGTGGGATGTGCTACTCCCATGCCTCTTCTTCGCCTACCGAGAAGTCCCCCAGAAGTCCCTCGGCTTCAGCCCATTCGAACTCTTGTACGGACACCCTGTTCGAGGGCCCCTCAGCCTAGTCAAAGAAGGTTGGGAGATGGCCCCCCTGAAAACCCCTCCAGACGTCTACAAGTACCTCCTGACCCTACGCAATCAGACCAGACGATTCAGAGAGATCGCCAAAGCCAACCTTGAGGCCAGTCAGGAGGACATGAAGAAATGGTACGATCAGAACGCCTCCTCCATAGAGTTCGAACCCGGCCAGCAGGTATGGGTGATGTCCCCCACCGAACCTTGTGCCTTGCAGGACAAGTGGACGGGGCCCTTCAAAGTGGTCGAGCGCAAGAGCCCGTCACCTATCTCATCGACATGGAATCTCCCCGGAACCCCCTCCGGGTCCTCCACGCCAACAGACTCAAACCCCACTTTGTGCGCTCGGAGCTCAGCCTACTGATGGCTACGGACAGTGGGGCGGAAGAAGACTCCGAGCCCCTCCCTGACCTACTGAGGACCCGTGAAAAAGATGGCTCAGTAGACGGGGTCCGACTCTCAGATGCCCTAACCCCGGAGAAGCACCAAGACTGTCGGGCCCTCCTGCTGCAATTTGCAACCCTATTTTCCCTCACCCCAGGGGTCACCCCCTGGTGCTTGCATGACGTGGACACTGGGGACAGTCCCCCTATCAGACATCGGGCGTACCGCGTACCAGATCGGGTACGTGCCTGCATCCAAGAAGAAGTGTCGAAAATGCTCACACTCGGAGTCATCGAACCCTCGGACAGCCCCTGGGCCAGCCCAGTCGTGCTGGTCCCCAAGGCTGCTGCCCCCGGCACCACCCCTGAGCTACGATTCTGCGTCGACTATCGGGGTCTGAACACTGTCACCCGAACCAACGCTCACCCCATTCCCCGAGCAGATGAACTGATCGACCGCATGGGGGCTGCCCGCTACCTCAGCATCTTCGACCTGACAGCGGGCTACTGGCAGATCGGCCTCACCCCCAGGGCCCAAGAACGATCCGCTTTCTCCACCCCGGATGGCCACTACCATTTCAAAGTGATGCCATTCGGCATGAAAAACGCTCCAGCAACCTTTCAACGACTTGTGAACCAGGTATTGGCGGGCCTCGAAGAGTTCAGCGCCGCCTACCTGGACGATATTGCTGTGTATAGCCGCCACGGGTCAGACCACCTCCGCCACCTCCGGGAGGTCCTGCAGGCCCTCCAACAAGCCGGCCTCACAATCAAGGCCAGCAAATGCCAGATTGGCCAGGGGTCCGTGACCTACCTCGGACACCAAGTGGGAAGCGGTCTGGTGGCCCCCCTTCAGCTCAAGATCGCTGCCATCCAGTCCTGGCAGCCCCCCGTAACCCAAACCGAGGTCCGAGCCTTCTTGGGGCTCACCGGATACTACCGGCGGTTTGTGAAGGACTATGGCAGCCTTGTGGGGCCCCTCACGGCACTTACATCCAAAAACCAGCCAAAAAGAGTCGACTGGACTCCCGACTGTCAAGCGGCCTTCGAGAAGCTGAAGGCCGCCATGTGCACCGCCCCTGTGCTCCAGGCCCCCGACTACAGCCGGGAGTTCATCGTCCAGACTGATGCCTCCGACCATGGCATTGGGGCCGTCCTCTCCCAACTGAACCCCGAGGGAATCGACCAACCAGTGGCCCGGGAACAGCGCTGGAGCACCATCGAGAGGGAGGCCTTCGCAGTAGTGTGGGCCCTAAAGAAGCTCCGGCCCTACCTCTTCGGTACCCACTTTCGGGTGCAAACAGATCATCGCCCCCTGCAATGGCTAATGCAGATGCGGGGGGGAAATCCCAAGCTATTGCGATGGTCCATCTCCCTGCAGGGGATGGACTTCACTGTGGAGCACCGCCCTGGCCAGGATCACGCCAACGCGGATGGCCTGTCACGCTTTTTCCGCCTCGACGAGGAAAGTCCCCAAGAGGATGGGTGACTCTCCCCGCCTTCAGCTGGGGGGGACGCATGTTGGACAGGCCACATGAAGGGCTCGCTCCCTCCCCGCATGACAGGGCCCGGACACCGGCTCTCCAGGTGCTACCCACAGAAGCAACCCGCAAACCGTCCCCTACGAGACTCCTGCTCCCGGACATCTCTGTATCACTGGCCCGGGCCACCGTCAGCACCCTTGCCCGGCCCAGCCGCCATCTTAGACATTGCACCACGAGGCCGCATGGCCTCAGCTCGACCCCAACCCTGGGCCTGGCCAGGCCCCGACATCCCGGCACCACCATCCACCCAGGAGGTGAACGGACCACTTGGCAGGTCAATGGGAGGAAGAAGTGTCGATGGCTCTCCCCCGCCAGGTGCCGATCGCCCCCAGCCTCCCCGGGCGCTGGCTCCACCCCCCTGCTGGGTGTCTGGACTCCCTCATCCCGGACCTCCCGACCTCCAAGTGCGAGGGTCCGGACATCAAAGGGGGCCAGACCTATAACTGAGGCAGCTCCAGAGCAGGAAGGCAGTTGTATCTTGGATTCGGGAGACACCGTGAAGAACTCATCCTTGACGGACTGCTGGCGCTGCCACAGCCCTGCCTTGTGAACTGTCGTCCTGCCTGCTGGCGCTGCCGCAGCCTTCTGCAACCTTCATCCTCGTTGGACCTGCTGGCGCTGCCGCGGCCTTCTTGCAACCTTCGTCCTCGCCGGGACCTGCTGGCGCTGCCGCGGCCCGTTCCTATCTACGACCACCTCGGGACCTGCTGGGGCTGCCGCGGCCCGTCCCTCTCGAACGCCGAGCTCGAGGATTGTGAGCTACCATCATCGCATTGCAGTACCAGATTGGTAACCAAGACTGTCCCGCTACCCCTTTCCCTGTCAAGAGACTAGAATTAAGAGGATCCTCGTGTCCTGCTTCCATTGTATCGTATCACCGTACCTCAAGAATTGCTTATAAAACACGTGAACCTTATCCTTGTGTGGTGTCCATCTGTGGGGGAGAAGTTACTTGTCTGTACGATCGCTGGAGACGGCCCTCACCGGAGGCCTCTCCCCTTGTCCTCGGCCGACCCTCCCGGTCCCCGTCTAACACAAAGGAACTCTTGTACCAGTCCAAAGAGTCAGGGACATTGTCACCTAAAGGGTCCTTCAGCCCAGGGAGCTGCTCAGTCCCAAAAATGACCAAGATGAGCTTGCTTGTGATGAGTAAACTTGTCTGAGTCTGGGGGAATCGCCCTTATTATTGGCCTTTTCCAGGGCCACCTTTATGTACATTCTTGAGCTGGTTTATACTTCTACCTCTAAGAGTATCAAGAGGCGTAACAGCCCTATCGGCGAGGGTCTCCAGAAGACACGTGTGAGTCCAACTCATCCCTAATGCCTGGTCATTCAGTGCAGGAAAGATGCAACCGAAGGCTCATTCAGTGCCCTCGCTGAGAAACTGATACTTTGCGTGTCAAGTGAAAGACTTGTCCTCAGTCTTCCACCTCTTCCATGATGTTTATTTTATCACAACTTTCCCTTCAGATTGGAGAGGTGTGTAGCGTTGCATCTGTTTGACATGTGGAGATGGGGCACACCTGTGATGGAGGCGTTGTGGGTTTTTCCCATGACGTCTTATTCTGGTTAAATAAAAGGCAATGCTGCAGGTAGCGGGCACATGTGTAGGCCAGACTGGTTATGTTCTCTGCATGTCCTCTACTGTGCCAATGGCCAGCCCTCTAGGGCTTAGCAAGTCCAAAGAGGGATGCAGGAACGCACTCCGCTTGGAAGTACAAAACTTCCACTAAAAGAACGCAGGATAACTCCTGACTATCCTGGTACTGGAACCATTCTCATCTGGCCAACCATACAAATGTCTCCGGTAGGTCTCCTGGGTCACCTTGTAGAGACAGGCCCCCTCCACAGAGTTCTGTGGGCTCGTACAGCACAAACACCTGACTGTACATCCCATGGAGACCCATGGGGCTGAGAGGGCTGACACTGCCCTCAATGCCTCGTTCTACCACTTGCTTTTAGCGCGTATCCACCTTCCCGAGTGAGGGACACGGGCTCTCTATATGGTGCACTAAAATGAAGTATACTGTGTAGATAGTCTAGGAGGACCCAGATTGTCATGATCTGACGTCTTAAAAAGGCCAATGCTGATCCAGAACCCCATTTGACTGCAGACCAATCTCCAGACTACCAGCGGGTGTTCCTGGAGTTGAACCGACTCCCGTTAAAATGTTCAGAACCCTAAGAGTTACCTCCGACTCCATCATGCATTACTGAATTCAGCGATATCATTTCGAGTGACTTAGACTCACCTGGGTGCATCCGAGGCATTCTTCGTCTTCTGCCGACCCATCGTCACATCTCCTGGGTGATAGCTCTGACCCTCTCTTGCACCGGTCAATGGAATTTACTTGGGCTTCTGGCCAAAATTCCATGCAAGCTTGAAAGAGTGCCCAATTTTTCAGCCCTGGTGGTATTTGTGGTAAGAGAGACCTGGCATGTCTCTTCAGAGCTGATGTCTCAGCAGTGACAGCCAAGCATACTGGTTTGGTAATTCTCAGCTGTCTCCAGAAGGACCTGTGCAAAGAGATTCACAGCCATGTATGATGAAGCTGGTGGTCCCCTGCCGCCCGCCACACGCATGGAGTCCCCTTCCCCGATATGCTTAGCCTTTCCTTTCGAGGTAAACAGATTGAGAGGAAGGTCTCAACCCACCCATGGCTCTACCCTCTCTACGTCTCAGCCCCTTCATCTGATTGCTGAGTACAGGAAGGTCTTCCAAAGTCTCAAGCATCAGTTCTTCCATCCTTTGATTTGGATTTAGGGTAATCTTCACAATGATTTTCTATCGCCACCACCACCCTCTCACTCGTTGAGTGTTCTGAGGCAGCCTGCCAGCTCTACTCAAACATCAGTAAAATGAATACAGTCTGATACCATTGTAGCAGTTTACACCAGACCAGGCAGCAGACGGGCAGACGGACAGACGGGCAGACAGGCAGACATGAAGACAGGTTACACCAGGGAGGTCGCCGGCTCTTCTCATCGCAGTAGTATGTAGGGCACACGCGGTCCAGTGACGCCCCTCCAGGCTCCACGGTGGTTAACGCACAGCCTGATTGCAGTCATTTCTTCCTGGCACGCTTCCCAGCCACCCATTTAGGTTTCACGATCTTCAGAATGTAGATGAGATTTTGTTAAATGTAAGATAATGTGACAGAATTGGCTTGATTGAATCAGAAGGCCGGAGGCTTCCTCTTTAGCATAGCTTTGATTATTGAAGTCTCAGCGGTAAAGAAACATCACCAGACTACAATTCCCAGGGACCACCAGGACTGACAAGAAAACACAATAGGGTGCAGTTTCTGTCTTATAGAATCTACTGTGGACAGGAATAAACCAAGGGTGCAACACTTGGATGCATCTCACAGTCACAAAGTACAGACGGCGACATTCCAGTCCATTGTTTTGCCTATTATACCACTCCAGGTAAAGACCAGCCTTCTGCAAATTACTCTCATCCCATCCGTGACCGTCCTTCTGGTTCCGGTGGGGATCCATCTGTAGATCTTGTGGAGCATGCAGAGGGTGTTGAAGCAGGAGGAGGAGACGGCGTTGACTTGCTTGGTCATTGAGAGAGATGAGTCCAGGATGAACCCCAGGTTGCGTGCATGGTCGGTAGGTGTGGGTGCGGCTCCCAGGGCAGCTGGCCACCAAGAGTCATCCCAGGTGGAGGGGGCGGAGCCGAGGATGAGGACCTCCATCTTGTTTGAGTTAATTTTCAGGCGGCTGGTCTGCATCCAGCTGGCGACGGCCTTCATTAATTCGTGGAGGTTGGTTTTGGCGTTGGCGGGGTTCTTGGTGAATGAGAGGATCAGCTGAGTGTCGTCGGCGTAGGAGACGATGTTGAGTCTGTGCGAGCGGATGATATGGCGAGCAGTGCCATATAGACTTTGAAAAGGGTAGGGCTGAGGGATGATCCTTGGGACACGTGGCAGATGATCTTGGTGGCTTCAGACGGAATGGGGGAGGCAGACCCTCTGGGTTCTGTCAGTGAGGAAGGAGGTGGTCCAGTCCGGGGTTTTGTCGCGTATCCCTGCGTCATGTAGGCGTGTGCATAGGATGTGGTGGAAGACGGTGTCGAAGGCGGCCGAGAGGTCCAGGAGGATGAGGACCGCGGTTTCGCCTTTGTCCAGCAGGGCCCTGATGTCATCAATGGCAGCGATGAGGGCGGTTTCAGTGCTGTGTACACAGTGTAGAGTAGAGTTCACTACTCTGTGTCACAGCTAGAAACAAGCACATAGAACTAGTGTGCCCTAGTAAAGGAGTGAACATTCCCTCATTCCCCATTCCAAGCGCTGCGAGGCCTCCGGGTGGTTATGCGCTATATAAATGGAATTTTTCATTTCATTTTCATTTCATTTCATTTCATTTCTCAGTACACCTACTATCTACCACACGTTAATGGTCTCTGCTAGTCATCAACTTATCGAAAACAAAACTGTGACTGATCGAGCATTTTCAGAGAAAGCATTAGGAATCACAGTGCTCTTCCACTGCGTTTGAGCTTTTTTTACTATTGTATTACTCACACGAGCTTCTTGTATAAATGCAATGTCTGATTCCATTAACTTTAGCTCTGTACGGAAGTATATGGTATGTCTATATCGCGAACCTAGCCAAAAGGCAGTGGAGCACTGAACATGGTCAAAGACAGGCTTTAAGTTGACGAGTGACGGGAGAGGTAGCTGGTTGTGCACGGTTACTGCACTGCGATGTAGCGCTCTTTATAGAGCTGAGTCTTCAATGCTTTCCTATCCATCACTCAGTTCAGTACTTTTAGAGTACGACGTATCACCTGTGAGGATATCCAGGCGCTGGCTTAGTGGGCTCAGTCAAACGCCAGGTCCAGTGTCTCTTCCTGACGTCCGTCAGCGAGAGTGATGTTCAGATGTGGAGGGAGAGGGCGTTCCAGGACTTGGCGGTGGGAGAAGGAGCACCCCCGCTGCGGCTACGGTGGATGTGCGGTGTCTGCGTGAGGGAGGCGGAGCGAAGGTTTATGGATGGTTGGTGGAGGTTCAGGTGGTGGCTCGTATATGCTGGTTTGTGATCCTAAAAAGGATCACTGTTAGTGGGGGGGGGGGTGATGGATACGGGGATGTTGTACCAGATCCTGGGTGCACATATGTAAAAGGCTTGCTGTCTTGTTTTTTGTTTCTTACACTTCTTAGCCTACAGCCTGATGGTTCCCGGCTCTGCCATAGTTTCTTTTCGAGCGAGTTATCCGATTCACAGATGTTCCAATCAGTTTGTTTGACAGATTGAATCCTAAAGTGAACACTGATACAAGCAGCGAGTTGATATTGTTTAATCAAAGGAAGAGTCCAGGCCTCACAAACATGTGCACAACAAACATACAGTGAAGCACACAAAACAAGACAAACACACTATACAGACTCTATCAGAGCAATAATGTGCTAGCGGACAACGCGTTCTTCACAAACTAATAAGGAGTAGAAAAGACTTAACTTATTGAAGCTTAAGGGGGATCCCATGTTATCACACACTGGGTAATGCCATATGTACAATGGGAATTTCAGTTGTCCTAGGACAAATACTATAATATGTACCTAAAATAAAGACCAAGAAATAGCCGTAAAATAAAAGAATAGGCGAAATGTGACACATGGAGATATTCCCGCAAACCAAACGCAAAGAAAAGCTCTAATAACCTCTGAAATGGAGGAGATGCCCAATGTCACTCAGTGAAAACACGTGAGTTGACTCACTAGCCAATGACTTCCCAAACTGCCCTGGACGGTTACGCGCTCACACTATGGCGCTCACCGACTGAGCTGCTGGTCGATAGTCAGAAAACGCATCACCAGGGTGTCGAGGTTAGAAAAAGAGAAGGACTCACTCAGAAAAAGATCTTAGCACAATACAGAATGGGGGAGAATGGAAGAAGAGGAGGATTGGCCTATGCTGGGACCGAGGAGAAGAAAGTGGCGGGACAACCTGAAACCAAGAGCCAATCAGGGACGCCCTCCGCGGACAAGGGATACGGCGTGAACTTTCTGTTCATCTAACATGGCAGCAGCGCAATCACTCTGTGCCTCTCAACTTGCTCTGCTGTAAAGTTCCCGCTCCTTTCAGCTCCTTTCAGCTCACTCACGTTGGTGTTCTCACGTCGCACCTTTGTTTTTTCCCTTCCCTCTGCGTGCTTCCTGTCTAAATGATTTTTTTACTTTCTCTGTGACTCTGGATTTATTACAATATAGATGCGCCATTTATATATATTATTTCATTATTTCATATAATCAATATGTAGTTGAAGTATTTAAATAATGCAATTTAACATTATTTCCTCTAGGTTTTTATTTTGATTCCCTACCTTCATTATTTTCTATGGGAGGTACCGGTGGTTGGGAATGTGTAGTGTTCAAAGTGTAAGTTACTACAAAAGTACAGTTTGTGAATACTGAAAAGTGTTTAACTTACTCCAAAGTGCAGATTGTGAACCAGGTCCTGAGTTTGTCCAGCAGCCCTGCTCTTGCTCTTTGCAACCCACAAATGTCCAACGTCCCACCTGTTGCTTGTTCGCGTCAGAGCCCTGCGGATGCTGCTTTCGGACTGTGGCTCTCACCTGTAGGGGGTGGGGCTTGGGCACTTGTAAAGCAGGTCGACTCCCTGCACATCGACAGGAGCATCGAGTCAAGTTAGTGGCTCAGGGTTTCAGGGGCAAAACCTTCAGGATCGAAAACCAGTTGGCAACCAAAACTGACTTCTGCCACAGTCGGACATAATTGTACATGTGACGAAGGCAACTCCATTGGGGTGTCTGACCCAAAGTCACATCTACGTTCACAAGCGCAAGCCTAGTCCTGCAGGGGCAGATTTACAATAACTGGCGCATCCCTGTATATCAGCAGGGATGCTCCAGTTATTGTGCATCAGGGCTGCGCCACCATGGATACGCCGCATTTACAATGCGCGCACCATGGGGCAAAAATGGAAAGATGCGTGACGCATCTGTGCCGTAAAGGCGGCGCATTGCTGGAGTTGCATCGCAAGCACGAAGCAGCTCCAGCAAGGCTCGGGGTGCCCCATCCTTAAAATGCTGCGTCAATCCTTACGCCTGCTTCAAGCAGGCGCAGAGTTTTGACGCAGTATGGCCTTAAAACTGGCTGGGAGAAATCTTGTAGATTTCACTCAGCCACTTTTAGGATGCGTTCCTGTGCCGGAAGGCCCCCCCCCCCCCTTGCACCGGAACCTCTACTTGTGGCTCAGGGCTTTACAATGTCACGTTGTAAATACCACGTAGCATGGCGCAAGGGGCTTGTAAATCCACCCCGCAGTACATACGGATTGGTGAAGGACTTTGCTCCGCGCAGATTCGAGGCCTATAAAGCACTTTCTGATGAATCTTCATTCCAATAAACTGAAGCATGTTGGGCTCCGCAAGGAAGACAGAGTGTGGTTAAGTTTTGAAACTATAAAGAATTATTAAAGATTAAAACCAAGATTTCCAAGCCCCTTGCGCCTCTTTTACGCCACAGTGGTGGCGCAAAGCCAGCGCCAAGCTGCGGGGTATTTACAACGTGACGCATCTGGGAGATGCGTCACGTTGTGAAGCCCTGCGCCAAACATAGGCGTTCCGGCGCAGGGGGGGGGGGCGTTCCGGTGCAGGAAAGCCTCCTAAATGTGATGCAGTGAAATCTACAAGATTTCACTCAGTCACTTTTAAGGCCAGGCTGCGTCAAGACCCTGTGCCTGCTTGAAGCAGGCGTAAGGATCGATGCAGCATTTTATGGATAGGGCACCCCTGAGCCCTGCTGGAGCTGCGTTGCGCTTGCGCCGCAATTCCAGCAATGTGCCGCCTTTCCGACGGGGGATGCGACACGCATCTGCCTATCCGTTCCCCACGGTGCTCCACATTGTAAATGTGGCGTATCAGTGGTGGCGTACGGGTGGGGAGATGCATCGTAACTCTTCGGGTGCAACCCTGCTGATTAGCAGAGATGCGCCAGAAGTAGTAAATCTGCCCCTAAATGTTTACAAATCTAAAATCATCAAGTTAGTATCAATCAATAAGAAATATATGAATGCATTACAGAGTTAGGAAGTTCAACTCAATTGAAATCATAAAACAAACGAAAAATCATTATAAAATCAGCTCAAAAGAAAAAAGATTAATTAAAGCCAGTTCTCCCTGGAGAGCACAGCCTGCGCACCCTACTCCAAGTTGTCTCGAAGCATCTCTACAGTATGTCAGAGGGAAGAGTCCAAAGTGCTTCACAATAGAATACGGGGCAGATTTACAAGCCCTGTGCACCACTTTTGCGCCGCCATTGCGTCACTTTTGCCATGCTGCAGGGGATTTACAATGTGACGCATTTAGGGAGATGTGTCGCATTGTAAAGCCCTGCATCAGGTTTTACTGTGGGAGTTTCAGCGCAAAGGGGGGGGGGGGGGGCGTTCTGGTGTAGGAACGCCCCCTAAAAGTGCCTGAGTGAAATCTACAATTTTCCGACTCCGCTGCGTCAACACCTTGCGCCTGCTTGAAGCAGCGGTAAGGCATGACGCACCATGTGGAAGATAGGCCAGGTTGGAACAGTGCTGGAGTTGCACCCCGCCCGCGCCACAACTCCAGCACTGCGCCATCCTTATGCCGGCAGATACGACATGCATCTGCCTAGCCTTGCGCCATGGTGCGCCGCATTTTAAATGCGGTGCATCCGTGGTGGAGCAACTATGGCATTGCGTGTTGCATGTTCCCTGGCGAATCCCTGCTGATTTGCAGGGATGCCCCAGGAAACGTAAATCTGCCCCAAAGAGTCTTTGTTACACTGCGCTAGCTTATATCACAGAATTCTACCACTTGTGCCATGAAATCCTCCAATCAGGTTAAAGAACACGAAGATAAGCTAAGCTCAGTAGTGTCTAAGGCTTCTCTAAGCGTCCTTCACACTGATAGTGATCGGCACCAGCACATGGTCCATCAGAGCTTGCGCTCGCAGGCGCACTTGTTGAAATGAGTGAACACCTTCTACAGTTATCACGTAAAGGAAACATTTCACATGAGAACGAAGACAAGGACACATTCATATTTGCAAATGCGGAGTCAGGACCTTGTAAAAAATAAAGAACATATGGAACAAGATGGCACCCAGATGCCCGCCATTTTGAAATACAGGCCTACATTAGCTGTGGTCAATCCAAGCATGAGATGTAATCACAACCTATGTATGCATCTATGTGTGTGCAGGTTACTGTCAATATGAGAAAAAAAACATTTAATATAAATAAAGTGCCTTCGGGGGTAACATAGCTCAGAGGAACTCGACACGGGTCGCGTTCTCAGTCATGCTCAGGTCCTCTCGGAGCTGGAACCGAGCAAGGAAGAAGCTGGAAGAGATGTCTAAAGGCACCAACACAGTGTCACTGACATCGGCCTCGCCAGGTATAGGGGGTGAGTTCCACCGCATCATCCGCCGCCAAAGCACTTTCGGTGAACGGTTTATTCATGGGTCGGCCATTCGTGCTGATTCTGCTGCCGCGTGAGTAGAAAATCCTACCCACGAAGCAGTCCTCTGACCATGACCACCGCTTGTGTTATAAAGTTACTCTGGAAGGCTTCCTAGTGACCGGAAATCACGCTAGGGGACACAACCCCTCACTCACACTCACCGGCTCGCTCGCTGGAGCCGCGCGTTGTTCCCATTGTCATTGTTTTTTTAAATTTTTGTTTTTAAAATTTTTTATTTAACAGTCTTGAAAAGTAAATACAAAGTAATTCAAGTCAGAGCCCCCCACCCGCCACCCACAAAATAGAGCAAAGCATCGTGTGAGCTGAGGTTGAGTGAAATAAAATAAGGAGAAGACGTGAAGCAAGAGAGAAGAAAAAAATGAAAGTGGATAAAAAAGAGATGTGCTTGCAGTAGAAAAATAAGCCAGTAAGTCAAAAAACAGATACATATAGTTAGGGCATACGATTGTAAGAGTTACCGAGGGAGAAAAGGATAAGAAAGAGTAGAGAACACAGCTGGAGCAGGAAAAAGGGGAGGATAAAGGAAAAAAATAGTAGCATGATATGGAAGGAGCACGAGCACAAAGAAAATCAGGGGGTCAGGGGTTACCCCTGTTGTTCCAATCACGCTAGGGGACACAAAATCTCACTCACACTCACCGGCTCGCTCGCTGGAGCCGCGCGGTGTTCCCATTGTCATTGTACAGCTCAAACGGAAAAAAAATCTGCTGTGGAGAGATTGTGGGAATTTTGCTGAAATCCTCGTTACCCTTTGTGCCAGCCCCATCTCCTGCACATAAAGTTGCACCTGGTGACTTGTATTTTATTGGGCAGGCTGTATTTTTAAGTCTAGGCCATTAAAAGTATTGGGGAAAGTTTCCATCCTAGAACTTATACCTAAAACAACCCACATATAAATAAATCAGATTAAAAGTATTTGAGGGTTGTCTAAATTGTTACAGAGTGAACATTAGAGCAAAGTTAGGGATAACTGCCATGTTACAAAAGTATCCTGACCAATGTTCCCTCTAATTTATTTCCTCTGTGTGCGGCAATGTAACGTCTCTGCGCACTGCAGCCAGGGCAATGTGCGGCGAGAAACTGACCATGCATGCATGAGTGACCCTGATTTCCACTTTAGGCCAAACAGGCATGAACTCACAGGTTTCTTTATTAGCATTTGTTATGCTAAACAGGTTTATAAACCCACATTGTGTGTTAGTCCTTCAGTGATGCAGCTTTTCCCTGGCATTCGTGCTGCGCGAGAGGTAGAGCCATGCAAGACTGGAAACTCATTCCGAGGGTTGAGCCAGACGCAATCCTTCAGAATATCCCACATGAAATGATACAGCAGTGGCATGCAAGAAACATATAACAAAGACTTTCAAATTAAAGAGAGATTGATTTGTGAACAGCTGAATTTGTATGTATTCGTAGCACAATAGATGACAGCACAGCAAAATGAGGATGACACACTTTGACACCGCAGACTGCCACAACCCCACAGCCCGACACTGAATATACAGCATCAGATTGCAACCCCAAGAGCCATTCTTCAATGTCACCTCAGGTTCAACATACAATAGCAATGGGATGTTTCAGTTACTACATCAGGCAAAAAACAACATTGGGATCTGAGACTGAAACAAGCCAGACCTATTAGTTTTGCCAATGTGTATTAGGAGTATCAAACACATGAGTAGCAATGATTTTGTTAAGAAAATGTGAAATGAAAATATCCACTTTTAACACATATCCTTTTTGTCCACACAGCTTTCTGAAATCTTTAATATGCTTATCTCACATGCATCTCTTTCTTCTTGTGCACCATTTTTTCACTCTCTCCTGAACATACTTCATTTCACCTCCTCTACTTCAACACCTTCAAAAAACACACACACATACACAGAAACACCACACACATAACCCCACACTCACCCAAACATCACACACCCACTCACCTGCTGCAAGTGCTAGGTTATGTTTCTCTTTGGTGATGTCTTAGTTGGAAAGTTGTGTAAGTCTTCCATCCATTTTCAAATTTTTACAATTAAAATATATATATGACCATCACTCTCTGCGGTTTGTACATGAGCCAGGATTGGAGGTGCATGTACTCGGAACAGCTTTAGAACTCACTGACAGGCACTGTGAGAAACAGGCACTGCATTCTGCCTTAACTACAAAGCTCTAAATCATGTCCTATCATAATCAGGCACCCACCGTTTCTACTCAATTAAGCACACATGGCTGAAGCTCTGTTCACAGTATGCACTGTCATATAGTGCATAATAAAATGCAAATAGACAATGTTTGTAAAACCTCATCCTCTCAGGTAATGCACCATGAAATAATACATGAAGCATCCGTGCATCTCAGCGTAATTTGTGTAAAATGGGCTGGTAACGGAGTGCCTGTTGATGTAAGAATGTGTGTGCTGTGCATTTCCAAAACATGGATTTATTGTGCAGTGATTATTATTACTTCTACTTCTATAAAGGCAGGCTGTGTTTGTAAATGAAACAAATGGAAAGCTTTATTTCAGGTTGAAGGGAAGCCTGAATGATCCAAGAAGAGGCAGGCACAGGTTTCACACCTGCTCAGACAGTAGTGCTGCAGGTACAGGTAATAACGTTACTGTTATTTGCGTGAGGTTCTGAGCACATCCACTTTCCTGTCAAAAACGACAGCCCTCCATCTTTGCTAGTAGTGGCACGGAGCTATGGTTTATGCATATTTTGGAAGGCCCAGGTAGCCAGAAGCATAGAAAGGATGCCATGCGCTCTGGAGCAAGCAAGGGAAATGGCCCTTCTGACTCTTGTTGGGATATGAAAATACAAAACTTTACATGGGTTAATGGTCCCCGGTGCCACTGCACCTACTGCACCAATGGTAGCTACTTCTCTGGTACTGACATCGGTGCATGTCCACTACATGGAAACAGTGAGCTGGTTTCTCTAAAAGAAAATGCTGCAATTAGTGTTGTGCAGATCTCTAGCTTCCATTGGTGCAGCAGGTGCAATGACACCGGGGCACAGTGCCAGAGGGGCCCACTGAATGCTGATTATTGCTGCATTTCACAGGCCAAACACCCATTTAGTGTCTGATTTGTACAAAGTGAAACTAGAAAACATGGGATTGATTCTGGCTTTCTCACATAACCAAATTGTGTGGCCTTAGGCCAATAGTTTATTTCAGCAAAATGCCGTGCTGTAAATAGGTGCGTTCAGCATAAGAGGCGTACAGATATATTGTTTAGACTTATTTTTTCTTCTGAATTTTAAATAGCGCAAACTCGACCCGAAGGTATCAGAGCGCTTTACATGAGCATCAGTTGCGTTATAGACGGACACATTCATTTATGTTAGGCACGGGGAGATTAAGGGCTTGATGTAGGTAAATAGGATTTACCGATTCTAAAATACCGAATTTTACCGATTCGGTATTTTAGAATCGGTAAATGCTATGTAGGTAATAATTCGGTAAAAATTACCGAATCGTTAAGATTCGGTATTTAGGGAAAGAGTCAAGGGTGGCAGGGTGTCACATTGAGACCCTGTTGCACCCCCGAATAGTGCTTGTGTGCACATGTGGCACACATACATGCCCTAAGGGCATGTATGTCTGTCACATGGCACAGGTGTAAATGCACAGATTTGCATTTACAGAGGTATTTGTTATTTACCACCAACTAATAGTTGGTGGTAAATAACGAATCCTTAAAGCACAGAAGCACTCTTCAAAGTGCTTCCTACATGTCATTTACCGATTCGGTAAATAACGAATCGGTAAATACCGATCCGTTATTTACCGAATCCTCCCCTACATCCCAAATGCCCATTACCGGTCGTAACGGCCGAAATTCGGTCATTTCGGGCGTTCCCGACCGGTATTGGGCCACCTACATCTGTCCCTAAGTGATTTGCCCAAAATCACAGGATGTTGAGCGTCGCTGCCGAGACTCGAACCCAGTTCTCCAGATTTCAGGTCGACCGCCCAAGACGTTTTGCCACATCCACTAGCTATGTTGTTGTTCCTCTCTATACAAGAATGTGGGCCACATACAACTCACTTTCCTTGGTTCACAAATGACATTGCTACAGGGGAAGGGAAATATTGGTTCTATTTTTAAAAACGTACTTTTAATCAGCGTTGTGCACTGATATAATGTGACATATTAATGCCAAAGCTTCAGTGTGTTTAAAAAAAGGTGCATATTTCTATTTTGAAGAGGCTATATATTATTTTCGGTGATGTTTGCTGCATGATTAATAGCAAGCATTTCAGGGCTCAGCTCGTAAAAGAGGCCTGTGCACTGATATACTAAGAACTGTCAGGCTGATCTTTATCCACAAGCATCAGCTGTCCCGTCATAAACAGGAACAATGCACAGAGCACATTCATATATTACCAGGCCTTTCAAAAATACAGATTGATGCATGGCAGTGAAAAAATACATTAATCAGAGACTCCACTGCTACCTCTATATCCCTGTAGCCGCCGCCAGTTTCAGCAAAACTTATTAAACAAGTGGCATGTGCGCAGATTGAGAGCAGCCCTTAATGTACTTCAGAGTAATTCTTAAGACTCCATCTACCCCCAGCCTCCTCCCATCTTCCTCACACCTCTCTACGGCACATTGCAACGATCCCTCTCCCCACAACAAACCTCAAAGTTTCTTTCAGCCCAGGGCACAGTCCCAGTCAATCGATTACGGCCAGCCCTCCTTGTGAGTTGTGACCCTCTGCAGCCCTCTCCCGCACCCGCTGCCTCTTCCACAGTGAACTCCTTCTCCACACTATATCGCCTCTGCTTCTTCCTGTGCTTTACCAACATGCAAGTGACCGTTTTTAATACAGCTCATGTTATTAAAAGCAGCTACAAAACTCCCTCTTGTGTGAATTGTAAAGTGTGTGCGCTTCCCAGTTCGGGGAAGTTAGAGTGCGCACGCGCACATGCGCGCACCTTAGAGGGAACACTAATCATGACTATTTTAAATGAATTATTTTTTCACTTACCAGCTGGTGGCTGCATAACGTAAACAGGTGCACAGGATGTTTTCTTTGAAAGGTGTCATAGCTACCTCATGCATGCCAGGAAAGAGGGAGAAAGTGAAAGAAAAAAATCAGAAGACGATATTACCCATTGATTACCATTAAAATAGAGTCCATTTTAGGTGGGAGAGAGAGCAAAGAAAGACATTTTTGGCTTTAAAAATCTTGAGTCTCCCACCTCAATTGGGTCTTTGGGCAAGTATGCGACCTGCCAGGGGTATACCTCTGGTGACAGGGGGTATTTGGGGGGTGACACCCCCAAATAAATGCATTCTTAGCCTGGTAGGTGGGTAAGGGGCCTCTGAGTTTGGCCTGCTAAGTCTTTGTCGGTTTTTCTCGTAGTGCGCCAAGAAAAAAAAACATTGACCTTGGATGAAAAATAAGAGGGAGACAGAGACAGCCATCTGATGTCTGAAATCCAAAATTTGAAACCTGATGACCTGGAACCAATGCCAGATTCTGTGCTTGTCCAAAGTGAGTCATCGCTCCAAACATTTCATTTCACGGAGCCTACTTTTTCTTCATTGTCACATATGGGACGTGAGGATGTGTGCTGTACAAGCACTTCTCTTGTTTGATTTATTAGACTATAATGTTGCCCCATCTGTAACAAGAATCTAGGCCACTTTTAGGGTTTTTCACTGACTTCTGACTTGCTTATTAGTCAGCTAATGGCATTATCGTTGGACGTGAGCCATTAATGTTTCTAAATTCATGTTTAAAAACGATCACTTTTAACAAATGTCTGTCGATGCAGTGACATATCTGATGTACTAAGGTAAAACATTTTCAAGTATTAAAGAATGACACTTTTTGGAATTTTGAAGACACAGTATCGTATTCTTACATTATGTTTGCTGCACAGTATACATGACAAACTTGCACTCATAGAAGTACTCTTTTCACCCATGGAAGTACTCCTGGCACCCACCGAAGGACTCCTGACATCCATAGAAGTACTTTTTACACTGATAGAAGTAATCCTGGAAGCGCAAATGTACTGCTTGCACCCAAGGAAGTACTCCCTGCACCCAAGGAAATACTCCCTGCACCCTTGGAAGTACTCCCTGCACCCATAGAAGTACTCCTTTCACCCTTGGAAGTACTCCTTGCACCCAAGGAAATACTCCTGGCACCCTTGGAAGTACTCCCTGCACCCATAAAAGTACTCCCTGCACCCATAGAAGTACTCCCTGCACCCAAGGAAGTACTCCCTGCACCCATAAAAGTACTCTCTGCACCCAAGGAAGTACTCCCTGCACCCATAGAAGTACTCCCTGCACCCAAGGAAGTACTCCCTGCACCCATAAAAGTACTCTCTGCACCCAAGGAAGTACTCCCTGCACCCATAGAAGTACTCCCTGCACCCAAGGAAGTACTCCCTGCACCCATAGAAGTACTCTCTGCACCCAAGGAAGTACTCCCTGCACCCATGGAAATACTCCTGGCACCCAAGGAAGTACTCCCTGCACCCAAGGAAGTACTCTGTCCTGGTACCCAGTGGCGTACTCCTTGCACACATAGCAGTAATCCTGTCATTAATGGAAGTACTCCTTGCGCCATGGAAGTACTCTTTGAATAGATGAACATTTACTATGTTTTGAGTTCACAAACATTGGCAGTAGTAGGCTTGGCAAGCTGCGTCGGTCTCAGGTTTTGAGCCATACTACTGGCATCAAACACCCAAATGCTGATGGGACGGATGCTTGCCAATAGTCTAACCAGTGGCCGTTGCTTGGAGTAGCATTCCAATCCATCATGTTTTGCTAGATGTGCCACTGTATACAGAGACCCCCTAATGCTAATCAGTTCTGACCCTGTTGATGCTGACACATACAAGGTACTGCTCAACATCAGACCAGCATACCTAAACAACAGCCCTTACTTCACCAACCCACCAAACGCCTGCGCTCAGCCTCACTCTCATTTGTACACACCCCTCGCATCCACAAAAGCAGAACGGGAGGTCGAGCATTCTCGTACATCGTACCCAAAACCTAGAACGGCCTCCCTCAACACATCAGGGACGCCTCCTCACTTCTTGAGACCTCCCTGAACACGTCAGAGCCGCCTCCTTACTTCTTTAGACCTCCCTCAACACGTCAGAGATGCCTCCTCACTTCTTTAGACCTCCATCAACACGTCAGGGCCGCCTCCTCACTTCTTTAGACCTCCCTCAACACGTCCCGGCCGCCTCCTTACTTCTTGAGACCTCCCTCAACACGTCAGGGCCACCTCCTCACAACTTTAGACCTGCCTCAACATGTCAGGGCTGCCTCCTCACTTCTTGAGACCTCCCTCAACACGTCAGGGCTGCCTCCTCACTTCTTCAGACCTCCCTCAACACATCAGGGCCGCCTCCTCACTTCTTCAGACCTCCCTCAACAAAGCAGAGTCTCCTCCTCACTTCTTGAGACCCCCCTCAACACGTCAGGGCCACCTCCTCACTTCTTCAGACCTCCCTCACCAGGTCAGGGCCGCCTCTTCACGTCTTCAGACCTCCCTCAACACATCAGAGCCGCCTCTCACTTCTTCAGACCTCCCTCAACACGTCAGGGCCGCCTCCTCACTTCTTGAGACCTCCCTCAACACGTCAGGGCTGCCTCCTCACTTATTCAGACCTCCCTCAACACATCAAAGCCACCTCCTCACTTCTTCAGACCTCCCTCAACAGGTCAGGGCCACCTCTTCACTTCTTCAGACCTCCCTCAACACATCAAAGCCGCCTCCTCACTTCTTCAGATCTCCCTCAACACATCAGGGCCGCCTCCTCACTTCTTTAGACCTCCCTCAACAAATCAGAGTCTCCTCCTCACTTCTTGAGACCCCCCTCAACACGTCAGGGCCGCCTCCTCACTTGTTCAGACCTTCCTCAACAGGTCAGGGCCGCCTCTTCACTTCTTCAGACCTCCCTCAACACATCAGAGCCGACTCTTCACTTCTTCAGACCTCCCTCAACACGTCAGGGCCGCCTCCTCACTTCTTGAGACCTCCCTCAACACGTCAGGGCCGCCTCCTCACTTCTTTAGACCTCCCTCAACAGGTCAGGGCCGCCTCTTCACTTCTTCAGACCTCCCTCAACAGGTCAGGGCCGCCTCTTCACTTCTTCAGACCTCCCTCAACACATCAGAGTTGTCTCTTCACTTCTTCAGACCTCCCTCAACATGTCAGGGCCGCCTTCTCACTTCTTGAGACCTCCCTCAACACGTCAGGGCCGCCTCCTCACTTCTTTAGACCTCCCTCAACACGTCCCGGCCGCCTCCTTACTTCTTGAGACCTCCCTCAACACGTCAGGGCCACCTCCTCACAACTTTAGACCTGCCTCAACATGTCAGGGCTGCCTCCTCACTTCTTGAGACCTCCCTCAACATGTCAGGGCTGCCTCCTCACTTCTTCAGACCTCCCTCAACACATCAGGGCCGCCTCCTCACTTCCTTCTTCAGACCTCCCTCAACAAAGCAGAGTCTCCTCCTCACTTCTTGAGACCCCCCTCAACACGTCAGGGCCGCCTCCTCACTTCTTCAGACCTCCCTCACCAGGTCAGGGCCGCCTCTTCACGTCTTCAGACCTCCCTCAACACATCAGAGCCGCCTCCTCACTTCTTCAGATCTCCCTCAACACATCAGGGCCGCCTCCTCACTTCTTTAGACCTCCCTCAACAAATCAGAGTCTCCTCCTCACTTCTTGAGACCCCCCTCAACACGTCAGGGCCGCCTCCTCACTTCTTGAGACCTCCCTCAACACGTCAGGGCTGCCTCCTCACTTATTCAGACCTCCCTCAACACATCAAAGCCGCCTCCTCACTTCTTCAGACCGCCCTCAACAGGTCAGGGCCGCCTCTTCACTTCTTGAGACCTCCCTCAACACGTCAGGGCCGCCTCCTCACTTCTTTAGACCTCCCTCAACAGGTCAGGGCCGCCTCTTCACTTCTTCAGATCTCCCTCAACAGGTCAGGGCAACCTCTTCACTTCTTCAGACCTCCCTCAACACATCAGAGTTGTCTCTTCACTTCTTCAGACCTCCCTCAACACGTCAGGGCCGCCTTCTCACTTCTTGAGACCTCCCTCAACACGTCAGGGCCGCCTCCTCACTTCTTCAGACCTCCCTCAATACGTCAGGGCCGCCTCCTCACTTCCTGAGACCTCCCTCAAGACGTCAGGGCCGCCTCCTCACTTCTTGAGACCTCCCTCAACACGTCCCGGCCGCCTCCTCACTTCTTGAGACCTCCCTCAACACGTCAGGGCCGCCTCCTCACTTCTTGAGACCTCCCTCAACACATCAGAGCCTCCTCCTCACTTCTTGAGACCTCCCTCAACACGTCCCGGCCGCCTCCTCACTTCTTGAGACCTCCCTCAACACGTCAGGGCCGCCTCCTCACTTCTTTAGACCTCCCTCAACACGTCAGGGCCGCCTCCTCACTTCTTGAGACCTCCGTCAACACGTCAGGGCCGCCTCCTCAATTCTTGAATCCCGCAAGAATCTGAAGACTCGGCTCGGCGAATAACTCACGGTGGCCGACTCCCAAGAACTTCAGTCTCACGCCTACACACCTGCTCCAGCGCCCGGATACCCTGACGAGTGATAAGCAGCTGCAGGCGAATACACAAAACATGACATAACATAACCCCATTCCTCATGGAAATAGTCCGCCTCTTCCTTGGAAGTCTCAGCCCTCCACCCTGTACTTGGTGAATCTGAGATTCACATCCCCGAATCTTACTGGCTAAGCAACGCCCCTGCGACCTGCACACGAGAACTCGTCCTTCCAGTCTGTCCAGTCACCTGCAGGTAAGAGCTCACAACTCGCCTGATCCCCTGCAGATAAGGCCCCTGCCTTTGCATTCTGCACGTTTTCGCTCCTATGACACAGACTCTATCTGCTGTCCAGGGGATGTTTGGTTCTCAGGTACCATCACCACAGGTAACTAAAGCGACCCTTCTTGTTCTCTATAAATCTGGATCCTGTCCAGCGCCCTCAACTCCCTCAACTGGCTTCCCATGGAGGCTAGGTGTATCTATAAGCTGGCCTGCATCACTCACAAAACCCTTCACTCCCCCAACTACCTGAACAACAAACTGGTAAGAGCAGGTCAATCCAGAACTCTGAGAAGCTCCAACTCTCTCCTCCTCATTCCTCCGAAACTGAAAAAGAAAACCACCCAGTACCGATCGTTCTCGGGCAACGCTCCCAAGATATGGAACGCTCTCCCGGGAGTCCTCAGATGCAACCCCTCCTTCTCCTGTTTCAAAGGGACCTGAAACTCTATCTCCTTAACAAATACTTTCATGACCAACGTCAACTTACCTTGACCTCAATATCCGAGTTGACTCCTCTCTCTGGACATTCAAGGATAGTTGGTGACCGGACTGTGTACACCACCTTCTTTTCATGCTGTATTTTTTCATCCCTGGTTTGCTTCCTTTCTGCCTGCCTAATATGTGATGCAATTTCCGTCTGTTTTTTTACAGGGTATATGTAAAGCGCTCTGATACCTACGGGTTAAGCAAGCGCTATATAAAACTTTTAAAATAAATCTCACCTGAGGCTTGAGATGCTTGCAGCTACTCTCAGCCAATCCCCGCTCAGTCCCTGATCCCACCTTTTGTAATTGGGCTGAGGGTTGTTGTGGTTCATAAAGTAAAGTGCATCCCTGGGGGCTGCTGCGCCGCGCCCCCAGCTCTCAGGGGGTGTACACACCCCAGTTCATGTCTGTCAATCACCTTAACCCCCTCTGGAGCCGAGGGCTCTCCCCAGTGCCCCCCTGCCCTGTCTCCTTTCACAAAGTGACAGGGTGGGTGACTCAGGGCCTTCCTAACCGCAGGAGACGCTCTGAGTCACCCCACCGCTTCCGGCCAGGGGGGGGGCACACTGTATCTAGGCTTGGAAAAAAACAAAAATACTTCAGTTCATTCCACCCAGACAGGTTTGACAGGCCTCGGAAACACTGATAATGTGGGTCTAGGACAGGCATTACAAGAGACACCTCTGAGTGCAGAAGGACCCCATTCGGTGCATCACAGGAGCCACACACATTGCCCTCGAGCAGTCATGATACTCAGGTGTGAGGGCTCGTTTCATACTGAGGAGGCCTCACACTCTTCAGCCCTCCATCCAAAGCCCCCTTAAAGTGCCTCAGTACCTGATGTGCATGTTAGTCTGGGCCACTGGGATGATGTGACGCCATGCCTCAGCAGACAGAGCCAGGCTTCCAAGGATACATACTCAACCAGCATTAGAATAGGGGTGAGACAAGGCTGTGGGCTCACTCCACTCTGCTGGCATCTGGCTCGAAGGCCAAGCAACACCCACCCCCCCAGCTCTGTTCCTGCTCCGCCCGAGCTCTGTTTATGCCCTGTCTTGGCGCGGGTTCAGCTCTGTCTCAGCTCTGTCTCTGCTCTGTCTTCACACTGACACAGCTCTGTCTCTGCTCTGTCCCCACTCTGGCTCAGCTCTGTCTCAGCTCTGTCTTCACTCTAGCACAGTTCTGTCTCAGCTCTGTCTTCACTCTGGCTCAGCTCTGTCTCGGCTCTGTCTTCACTCTGGCTCAGCTCTGTCTCAGCTCTGTCTCAGCTCTGTCTTCCCTCTAGCGCAGCTCTGTCTCTGCTCTGTCTTCACTCTGGCTCAGCTCTGTCTCTGCTCTGTCTCAGCTCTGTCTCTGCTCTGTCTTCCCACTGACACAGCTCTGTCTCAGCTCTGTCTTCCCTCTAGCGCAGCTCTGTCTCTGCTCTGTCTTCACTCTGGCTCAGCTCTGTCTCTGCTCTGTCTCAGCTCTGTCTCTGCTCTGTCTTCACACTGACACAGCTCTGTCTCTGCTCTATCTTCACTCTGGCTCAGCCCTGTCTCGGCTCTGTCTTCACTCTGGCTCAGCTCTGTCTCGGCTTTGTCTTCACTCTAGCTCAGCTCTGTCTCAGCTCTGTCTCTGCTCTGTTTTCACTCTGGCTCGACTCTGTCTCATCCTCTGCATGCCCCCCTCCTCTGCATGCCTCCCATCCTCTGCATACCCCCATCCTCTGCATTCCCCCACTTCCTCTGCATGCACCCCTCCTCTGCATGCCCCCATCCTCTGCATGCCCCCCATCCGCAGCATGCCCCCCATCCTCTGCATGCCCCCATCCTCTGCATGCCCCCTCCTCTGCATGCCCCCATCCTCTGCATGCCCCCATCCTCTGCATGCCCCCCACCCTCTGCATGCCCCCATCCTCTGCATGCCCCCCTCCTCAGCATGCCCCCCATCCTCTGCATGCCCCCCTCCTCTGCATGCCCCCCTCCTCAGCATGCCCCCCATCCTCTGCATGCCCCCTCCTCTGCATGCCCCCATCCTCTGCATGCCCCCATCCTCTGTATGCCCCCCCTCCTCTGCATGCCCCCATCCTCTTCATGCCCCCCATCCTCTGCATGCCACCCCCTCCTCTGCATGCCCCATCCTCTGCCTGCCCCCCCATCCTCTGCATGCCACCCCCTCCTCTGCATGCCCCCCCCATCCTCTGCATGCCCCCTCCTCTGCATGCCCCCCCTCCTCTGCATGCCCCCCCCATCCTCTGCATGCCCCCTCCTCTGCATGCCCCCCCATCCTCTGCATGCCCCCATCCTCTGCATGCCCCCCATCCTATGCATGCCCCCCATCCTCTGCATGCCCCCCATCCTCTGCATGCCCCTCCTCTGCATGCCCCCATCCTCTGCATGCCCCCCTCCTCTGCATGCCCCATCCTCTGCCTGCCCCCATCCTCTGCATGCCACCCCCTCCTCTGCATGCCCCCTCCTCTGCATGCCCCCATCCTCTGCATGCCCCCATCCTCTGCATGCCCCCCATCCTCTGCATGCCCCCCCATCCTCTGCATGCCCCCCATCCTCTGCATGCCCCCCTCCTCTGCATGCCCCCTCCTCTGCATGCCCCCATCCTCTGCATGCCCCCATCCTCTGCATGCCCCCCTCCTCTGCATGCCCCCCTCCTTTGCATGCCCCCCATCCTCTGCATGCCCCCTCCTCTGCATGCCCCCATCCTCTGCATGCCCCCCCATCCTCTGCATGCCCCCCATCCACTGCATGGCACCCCTCCTCTGCCTGCCCCCATCCTCTGCATGCCCCCCTCCTCTGCATGCCCCCCCATCCTCTGCATGCCCCCATCCTCTGCATGCCCCCCCATCCTCTGCATGCCCCCCTCCTCTGCATGTCCCCATCCTCTGCATGCCCCCCTCCTCTGCATGCCCCCCTCCTCTGCATGCCCCCATCCTCTGCATGCCCCCATATTCTGCATGTCCCCCCCTCCTCTGCATGCCCCCATCCTCTGCATGCCCCCCCATCCTCTGCATGCACCCCTCCTCTGCATGCCCCCCCTCCTCTGCATGCCCCCCTCCTCTGCATGCCCCCCCTCCTCTGCATGCCCCCCTCCTCTGCATGCCCCCATATTCTGCATGCCCCCCATCCTCTGCATGTCCCCCCCCCCCCGTCCTCTGCCTTCCTTCCTCTGGATTATGATATTTCTGCAAATTGCCCCCACCGACCCCAGGGCTCACAACCTCTCTTTCTTCTCATCACAACTAAATAATCCTGCTCTCTCGCCCCCCCCCCCATGGCGTGATGCGGCTGAGACCCTTGAGCCGCTGAGACCCTTGAGCCGCTGAGACCCTTGAGCCGCTGATGCCATCAATCGGACTTGGATTTTTCTGATGTTTTGTTTCTTTTCGAAGAACCTCAGTAATTTTGTTTTTTCTGGACGATGAAGAACTCTGGGAATTTAAGGGGTCCTGAATTCTTAAGTTTTGTGGTTTCCCTGGAAAGTCTTAGAGCAGATGCAAAGGGAAAGCCAGCTGTTTTCAGAAGGATGATATGCACTGGAATATCGGGTGTTCTTGAGGTTTTGCTTTTAATGGCTGGCGGGGGGTAGCAATAAAAGACATATCAATAATGCTAGCTCTGAGTCTTTCATGAAATCATGCCCATTCGGAGAATCAACATGGCCACTTGGAAAACCTACATGTTCTCTTCGAGTATCTACATGGCCACTTGTAGAACCTACGTGCCATCTTGGAGAATGTACATGTTCACTTGGAGAATCTGTATGGCTGCTAGGAGTTTTTTGGGGGGGCTACCCAAGGTGGCAGTGTTGAACCTGGGTAGTGCCCCCCACCCCATACGGTACAAGTTACTAGACGTAAACAGCAGGTAAGTTCCAGCGGGTCAGGGGTGAATGTTTCATGTAGACATGTCTTTAGTGCCTGCTGGTGGGTCCCTGGTGCAGTCCGCTGGCGGTGGGCCACTCCCGACGCCCTCACGCCCAGCCTGTGCAGGTAAACACCTAGCTTTGCCTCTTATCGGGCTCCACATTGCATCTCACAGTAGAGAACATTCTGGAGTCTCTGGGGACAGAAGCAGTGGGTGGGGTGATTATGATGTGACAGGGGAAAGGAACTGTCCCCTAGGCGAGTTGACTCTGTGTAAGAGTGCTGTGCTGTGTTTGAAGTGGGTGGTGTCATCCAGGGTGTGTGTGTGTTTGTTTCTTTTCTCAGGAGGAAGGGGTGTGGTCATCTGTGCTGTGCTTTATTTGAGTCCTTACATAAGAATGGTGTCAGCCTCTGGGTCTGGGCCAGTGTCAGTTGGCCAGGAGCCCTGAGCCTCTTCGAGGCAGTTAGTGTTTCTGTGTTACTTATCAGTACATTTTGAGGCAAATTTACAAGCCCCATGCGCCACATTTACGCCGCCGTTGCGTCACTTCTGTGACGCAGCGGCTGCATAAACCATACGCCACGTTGCGCCTTATTTACATCGTGACGCATCTAGGGAGATGCGTCACGCTGTAAAGCCCTGCGCCACATTAAACCTGAGTTAGGTTTCATGTGGGCGTTACGGCGCAGGAACGCCTCCTAAAAGTGACGTACTGAAATCTACAAGATTTCACTCGGTCACTTTTAGGTCCATGCTCCGTCCAAACCCTGTGCCTGCTTGAAGCAGGGGTAAGGAGTGACACAGTATGTTAGGCATAGAGGCACCCCGAGCATTGCTGGAGCCACGTCGCGCTTGCGACACAACTCCAGCAATGCGTCGCCCCTTACGCCACAGGATGCAACACGCATCGCCCTATCCTTGCGCCACGGTGTGCTGCATTGTAAATGCGACGCATTTGTGGTGGTGCAGGGAGGGAATTGCGTGTCGCATCTTTTCTGGCGCATCCCTGCTGATTTGCAGAGATGCGCCAGAACTCGTAAATCTGCCCCTATCTTTTTAAGGTTTGTGTATTAGGACATTTGAATTCCTTCATATTATCATGTTCATAAACAACACTTCACAGCCTAAGTCTACATCCATTGCTTAGGGCCACTCGATGACCCAACGTTACCTGGACACAGCTCTCCTTTTGTAAATCTTTCGGGCATATTATCAAGGGATTTATCTCCGCTTTTTTGGCTTTAAATGACAAGAAAGCGGAGATAAAATGATCTCCCTATCAGCAACAGGGTGCTAACATACAAATTCGCATGTTAGCACCCTTTTTCTCTACGCTTCCCCTTGCATCTCTAATGAGATGCAAAGGGGGCGTTCCAGAGAAAAATGATAGGAGAAATGTTGTTAAGCGATATTTCTCCTATTATCAAGGATTTCGCTAACCCTGTTAGTGATAAAAAAAAGCAGCGCTAACCGCAGTTAGCATTGCTTTTTTTACACCGGGTATTTTCCTGACTTAGCCATGATATCCTATGGAAAGTGTGTGGTAAATATTTTACCGTATACGAGTTTGCCATATAATTACAAGTAAAAGAATAGCTCAATAAAATGAGAGGCAGAGTCCGGGGTGTCTGAGTCTTAAAGGGCTTTAATACAGAATGACTCGAGTCAATGGAGATCTATTCCATCAATACAAGGGTTCGGATATGCAAGGGAAGATGTCAGGAAAGATGTCAACGATTTATTAACAGTACATGACATATATAGTATAACGAGGCAATAGCAATGCATACAGTAGGCGTGTCAAGTGAATGTATGTGATAAGAACACATGTGCGTAGCAAAAAGGCGTGAACATGGGTGTGTACAGAGGCGTGAACTAGAAACGTCACAGAAAAGTGTCATAAGTGGGTGGATGCTTAGAGAATTCTTGCAGAGTCAGCTGAAACCTGTGGCCTAAATGCGCGCGCAACTAATATGACGTGTGATTGACGTGCATCTGGAGGAAGCTAAAGGTCTGACTTTTAGCACTAGTAGAAGAGACAGTTGTCTGGCATGTCAGATTGACCTGTTCCTAAAACATATCTGATATCTTGTGTTTGGAGGATGTTTAATCTGGAGTAAAAGGTCTTTCGGGCAGAGGCTATTCTATACTGAATGTATGCGTGTCTAGGTGCAAATGCGCGGAGCCAGGGCCTACCATGGTAACGGGAGCAATGAATTACATGAGGAGGACAGGAAGGCTTGGCCCTTTACTCTGCAGCCGGGGAGCTGTTTACTAATTTCACTAGACAGGAATGTGTTTTCGAGGAGGCTGAGCTGGCTACGCTGATAACTTGAAGGCGAAATACTGTTTGGCAGGCAGGCCAGGCCGAGCCAGGCACCGCTTCGCTTGGCAGGAAGTAAGGCAGAGGTCAGGGATGCATTTCATCTCCACGTTGCAGCTTTCGGAGACAGAGACAGAAAGTGGTTCAATGGCAGGAATCAGGGCCTTACTCAGAAGAGCCAGGAAAACGTGAAAGTGCACCATGTAAAGACGGTGGCACGACATACTTAGGAATGGAATTAGCGATCCATTCATGATGGATCTGATAGAGGACATGTTAACGTTGGACGCAAATGTATTTGCGTCTTCAAATTCGGTTGCGGAGGGAAGTTACATGCACTTTAACTCGTACATGGAGACGATGGGGTACTCGTTAGGGGACATACCTGACCATAAAAATTTCAATTACCTCAGGTGGATATCATGGCTAAGTTTGTGAGCCCCTATCATCAAGATAACGCCAAACTTCGAGAGATTATCGTTGGTTTTCCAGATATAATCTCTCATTTGGCAGTTAGCGTGAGGATTTTTATCACTTCTGAGATAAACCTTGCTAATAGCAAGTTATCTCTGCGATAATTTCCGGCGATGCTTAGCGTTAAAAAATTTGTTGCTAGGCATCGTTAGCGATAAATATCGCTTAACGTTGGTAATATGCCCCTTTGTTTTAAGAGGTAAGCGCAGTGACCTAGTGTAAGACTACAATCCCCAGAATGCACTGAATTGTGGACTGGATCGAGGCACCCTTGTGATTAGGCGTCCTATCCTGGTGGGTTTGAGCCACCTGTAATCAGGGGCGTGGCTTAGTCATTGAGATTAGGGCGCGGTGACTCTAAAATTCCCTAAAAAAAGGCTGTGGGCTGCAGGGTGGAGAGGGAAGCTGACCAGGGTTCGGGTGGGCTGTTTCCATCAGATACAGGGTCAGACGTGATTCGCATTAGGGGGGGCTCTGTCTAGAGTGGTACAGTGAGTAAACAGCCATAGCTTGGGATGCGACCGAGGGATTGCCTCCCATCACACCATTTGCAAGTGCTCTTCCCATCACCCTTCGAGTGTTTGATTGGCAGACCTACGCCTTGAACGTCCACCACTGCCAATGTGTGTGAGTTACAAGTGGGAGTACATCTGCACCCATTCAAGGGGTACTTCTGTGGGTGTCGATTTACTATTTTTTGATAAACCAATCCTTTTATCGGCTTGATTTATGAAGGTAACTTACACTTTAGAGAAATTTGCACTTTTGAGTAACTTACACTTAGGAGTAATTTGCACTTTTGAGTAAGTTTACTACTTTTGGCTAGTCACAAAATTTGAGTGCAAATTTCCTTCAAAAGTCTAACTGACATGTCTTCACCAAACTGAAGGGCCTGGGGGCTATGCACAAACTGCATTTCTAAAGAAGTACTGCAAGAAAAAAAACAAGGGGCCCGATTCACAGAACTAATTTAAGACAAAATCCTAAACTTACTACTTTTGGGGTTCACAGAAGTTAGGATTTTGTCTTAAGTTTGTCTTAAGACAGACTTAAGACACACTTAAGACAAAATCCTAACTTAAGTCTGTCTTAAGTCTGTTTTAAGACAAACTTAAGACAAAATCCTAACTTCTGTGAATACCAAAAGTAGTAAGTTTAGGATTTTTTCTTAAGTTAGTTCTGTGAATGGGGCCCAGTATCACTTCAGACGTGTAGTTTGTGAACAGCATTTTGTCGCATGCTTGGACTGCTGTTGCAGTAGTAATGAATAGTACAATGCAGTTTGTGAATCGCCCCTTCACGTGAACCCTAAAGTAGTTCTGTAAACCCTGCACCTGGCTTAGATTCGCATTATAGACCGAACAACATTACAGGCGATTGAATCAAAAGTAAGAGCTTCTTGGAGAGCCACAACCGGAACTCTAGTATTTAAACATTCTTTTTAGGTGAAATCAAGTACAACGAGGCTCTGATTGAAACCGTTTGCCCAGGGCTCTGATTGGCTGCTAAAGAATGAACTGAGGGCGCAGCCTGCAGGCGCCCCACCCGCATCCGTCGGCTTCTAAAAACATCCGAGTATGTGGGTCAGCAGTGACCCATCTCATAACACCGGGTGACTCAGGACACCCCTCCCACGTTGAGACACTTCTGAAACCGGAAGTGCACACTTCCCTCCCCTCAAGGGGTGCAGATCAAAGAGAAACATTCAATGAGGACATCTGAAGAGGGTACAAGGGAGGCAGGCCTGGGGCAGCCTCACCCGACATGTTTGTCATTCCATCGACCTTGACAGAGGACGGCTGAGTCAACAAATCCAACCCTCGCTCTGACTCCTGTCGCCCACAGGTGCATGAGCCAGCGGGGCTACCTGGACAGGTGCTCTGTCTACTTTCATAGCCCAGGTACTCTCTCCAAATGCGACGCTTTAGTGCAGAGCTGCCTTCACTGGAAACCCACGAGCAGCGCCAAGAAGCGTATGCAGAACCTTCGTAAGGGCCGGCAGGTACAGTCATGAGTACACGCGGCCAGGAACTCAGGGAGGTACAGTCATGAGTACACGCGGCAAGGAATGCAAGCAGGTACAATCATGAGTACACGCGGCCAGGAACACAGGGAGGTATAATCATGAGTACATGCGGCAAGGAACGCAAGCAGGTACAATCATGAGTACACGCGGCCAGGAACTCAGGGAGGTACAGTCATGAGTACACGCGGCCAGGAACTCAGGCAGGAACAATCATGAGTACACGCGGCCAGGAACACAGGGAGGTATAATCATGAGTACACGCGGCAAGGAACGCAAGCAGGTACAATCATGAGTACACACGGCCAGGAACTCAGGGAGGTATAATCATGAGTACACGCGGCCAGGAACTCAGGCAGGTACAATCATGAGTACACGCGTCCAGGAACTCAGGGAGGTATAATCATGAGTACACGCGGCCAGGAACTCAGGCAGGTACAATCAGGAGCACATGCGTCCAGGAACTCAGGAGGTACAATCATGAGTACACACGGCCAGGAGCTCAGGCAGGTACAATCATGAGCACATGCGTCCAGGAACTCAGGGAGGTACAGTCATGAGTACACGCGGCCAGGAACTCAGGCAGGTACAATCATGAGTACACGCGGCCAGGAGCGCAAGCAGGTACAATCATGAGTACACGCGGCCAGGAACTCAGGGAGGTATAATCATGAGTACACGCAGCCAGGAACTCAGGGAGGTATAATCATGAGTACACGTGGCCAGGAACTCAGGGAGGTATAATCTGAGTACACGCGGCCAAGAACTCAGGGAGGTATAATCATGAGTACACGCGGCCAGGAACTAAGGGAGGTATAGTCATGAGTACACGCGGCCAGAAACTCAGGGAGGTACAATCATGAGTACATGCGGCCAGGAGCTCAGGCAGGTACAGTCATGAGTACACGCGGCCAAGAACTCAGGGAGGTACAGTCATGAGTACACGCCGCCAGGAACTCAGGGAGGTATAATCATGAGTACACGCGGCCAAGAACTCAGGGAGGTATAATCATGTCCATCAATTGTCCATAGGTGTCCTTCATAAGCATTTCAAAACCTACCCCAGTCAATGAGCCTAGGTCGTTTCCACCACAGTGCACAATCATGAGGTCCGGGTGTTAGAGATGCAAAGAGGTTTTAACCAAAGGCAACAATTGATGCCACTTCAATCCTCTCTGTCCAAACCATTTAATGTCCACAAATTGAAAACATAGCCCTAAGTCAATACATCTCTGTTTTGCATACCTCTTGCACCAGAAAACATAGCCATGTCCTACGATCCACACTAGCAATATGAAGGTATGGCTGGAAAGTATGGAAAGATGTCTGTAGCTCATGCAGTTCCTTCGTATAATAAGAGATATGTTTAAAGATGGGGAACTAGTTTCTTTTCGCATACAAAACGGTACCTGATTGGGAGATGAAAAGCATTGTTTTTTAAAAGTAGTGTAGTGTAGTTCCTATTTTCCCTATAGGCCCTGCGCATTGGAATAACATAAACAGCAGTGTAGACGTAGGACTGCGGTCTTCTAGGTCTCTACTGATTATGTTAGACTTAATTTAGGTTTGCGCCAGCTAGCTCACAGGTCACTGGAAACTTTCTTGACTGAATAGGAAGTGATCAGCTTCCCTGGCTCAGACAAGAAGGGATTCAGCTTCCGACAACCTCATAAACATGACAACTTTGCTCCTCAGAATAAGAGTCAATCTCTAGAGTCGTTTGAAACAATAGACAGTTATTTCACTCAGTCAGTTGTGCAGATTTACTTGCACCAGTGTGCAGAGAATAGAGAGACGGGCGTTTTTCAATAAAAGATATTATTTATTGAGCAGTCATCCTTCTCATGCAAGAGAAATTAATTGCCACAATTGCAAGACTTGTTATTATGAAAAGTGCACACAGTAAAAGGAGTATTACGAAATGATACTGTAAAAGCATTGATATGGTTTCTTAGCCATAAGATAGTTAAAATGAATAAAATATATACATTCATATATACATTAGCTAACGACCTCAACTGGTGCTTCTAACTACGCCTACCCCGGTGTACCTGACCTAAGCCTAATGCAAGGGAAGGAGTAAGTAGCAGTTTAAGTTAAGTTGGTTTTGCCAAGAGTTTGTTTCAAGAATTCTCTCTAAGGGTTTAGTCAGCACCGTACCTCTGGAATATAATGCAGGAGGTCTGGTATCTCCTCTCAGGACCCGATATCCCAGTCACCCGCAAGGGTAGGCTGGAAACGCCGGAGCTGGATTTTCTCGGCAGGAGAAAAGGCAGCGTCTTTCTCAGCGCGTCAAGGAGGATGGGCAGCATCCGTGGGCTGCTCGCATCTGCTGGGCTCTCTGCGAGGGGACAGCTCTTCTGCTCCAGTATTCACCACCACCGTGCGTTTGCTTAAGGCAACGTTGGTATATTTATACCTGAAAGGTGCCGAGTTTGACGTAAGTTTTTGGACATAAGACGTCAATAAAGATGTCACTAAGAACCGGTCATTCTTACAGTGCTCGCAGGAGTTCTATTACTAATCAAAACAAAGCAAGTGGGGCTTTCCCAGGTTGCTGGGGGTTTGGTATGTCGAAAGAGTTCGGTGTGCTATCTAGGAATCTAAGGAAGTGGCTTCTGCTGTGTCATGGACTGTCATGGACTGCAGAGGCGAGTTACTGAAATATGGCTCTGATTGTTATGCCATTATAGGGATATGTATTGATTATAGCCATGTAGGGGCATGAGGTCACAATATTGATCGGGGTCCTAGATAAAACACATCACCCACTCCACGAATTTATGTCCATCAAATTACTAAAAACTAAAGCAATAAGAAGCACGTGTATTCCTACCCACCCCAAAATACATTTTGCATTTGAAATGGTGTATATGAAATGATAATAGGTACTGTACGTTTTAAGCAGAGTAATCATTCAAAAAATTTTGCAAATGTAATCAGTTGAACGATTCTGCGAAATATTACACATGAAATGTCTCTTAATACAGAAGAGAAGGGCGAGACTATTTCAACACATATAAATACAGTTGCTGTAGAATGTGCTAGAGGCTGAGGTAATATATTGTCTCCAGATCTACTAAAAATAGAAGCTCTGTTCTTTATGAATAGTTCTACTGTAAGCAGAGTACCAGAGCCAGAAAAAAGGTAAATATTTTGGAAATTTGGAAAAAAATAATTTCATGGTGAGCGGGAGAAAAAAATAGTTCAAAACGCTTTTCAGTAGCTTTTGTTTATCAAAGCTGAAGGCCGAATTCAGAGTTCATGGGAACGCTGTGTGCCGGGATGTTTTTCCAAAAAGTTATTGTTCCTGTTCAGGGGAGAACATCATTTCAGACAGGCTCGCAAAGAATTGGTCTACATATTCAGGTGACAGTTCGACCAAGTTCGATAATGCTGTAACTTGGCAGTTGTGAGAATGATTGCTATCATCGATTTCAGGATCAGCAATACTCACAGAAGGTCGTACCTGGGTGATGCTGCTTTCATGTCTTGCTTCACTGCCACCACCTAGTCGTAGCGCAGGAGTCTCAATGAATGCCGTCATCAGGATTGGTAACCGCTGGGGACAACACGATGCGTGAGCCGTTACTCTCCGCATAGCATACATCGAAGCACAGGTAAGATGAATGAAAGAAACCAGGTGCACATTCGTTTTGTGGAAAAGTATCTTTGTGATTGGTTAGGAAAAAGCAGTTTGCACGTGGAGTACATATTATTTGCTCAACTCAACCAGACCTGCTACTTGCATTTGAAAGGCACTGTTCGAACTTAAAACAATCGTGAACTTTTAACCTGCACGTACCGTTAAATGTTTGAGAAAATGTTGCAAATAAATATTGTTAGGTCTAAAAAAAATTATGAACTTTTAACCTCCACATTTTGTAGAATGTTCTAGAAAGTGTGTTGATAGAATACGTTGCATTTCTGACTTAGATGTGTACTTGAATATTTAAAAAACTCTTTATATGGAAAAGTAGAAAGACAGTAATAGAGAGAATTTTTGAAAGCTAAAAGAATCAAGGAACTATTGTAATTTGTTCTTGATTACCTACTGGCAGTCGCCAGTGCGCAGTCTGGCTGATGCATCCCACCCCTCCGGCAGCAGCGCGCTGAAGAGGTGTCTGTAGGGCAGCGCTGCCCGCTGGCTCAGGCCTACAGTACGGTCCAGCAGGTCTTTAAAATGAGACAGAGATGAGACAGAATGAGGTCAGAGATCACATCATTACGCACGACAATATCATTTGTTCGCACCTGCGCAGCCATGCTGAAGCACCCCACCCCTCTCGCTGCACCACGCTCAATTGGAGGCCCTGTGCACCCAGGCTGCTCTGCTTACCTGCTTTCATTGCTGTGTGAGCAAACACTACAGGCAGCAGTGCTCACAATTCAGACGTGGTGTTGATTGCAGGAGAGTGTACACCTTATGGATCCCTTTCGTAGACGACGGGCAGTAGGGCTCACAATTTAGAGCCTGTGTTGATTGCCAGGATGGTTTACACCTCATGGATCCATTTCTTTTTTGTATTGCGCATTGTGATATGCGAGGTGGATTTGGCATATCATTTGAGGCAGTGTGGAAAAAGAGGGACTTGTGGCGTTGTGGTTATCCTATTTATACGTACGCAAAGTGGGCTGGGCTTGCGAGCACCAGGCCAGTTTAGGGGTGTGAATAATTATTCCGGGGACTTGGGGGTCTGCCCGTGGCTGATGATACTCCTTAGAGCCACCAATACCCAGGCCGAAAGGCAGCACAATAATGTGCACACACACCAGGGGGCATCATGTAACACATATTTGTTTTTTGATGGAACGTTTGAGATGCATGGCAATCACACGTGGAAGGCTAATGTACAGAGTATTAAGATTGATCAAGATGATTGTTGCATGTTATGTGTAGTACAAGATATGTTTACACAGGAAAACACTTTTCAAAAAAGCTTTCTAAGCAGAAGAGGTGTCTCTCATCAAACGCTGTAGAGAGAATGAGTAAAATGGGTAGGGTCGTACAATTGTTACAATGGGAAATGTTATGAACCAATCAAATGCTTTTTTTTAAGGTCACATGGCAATCACGCATCAAGCGCGCAAGGAGGCCGCACCCGACGGGATTTTGACAAAATATATTTATCATAATATAAGCTTATTACAGTTAGAAATATATAAATGTTTAAAGTAATTTAGATTATTGCGTGCTCTCATATAGGGCCCGATTCACAGAACTAACTTAAGACTAAGGGTGGGCGTAGTTCGCGAAGTAGCGCTACGCGAAGCTACGCGAAGTGCACTTCGCACTACGCCAACTTCACGTAGCACTACGCGAGCTGCGTAGTACCATGTTCGCACTGTGCAAGATGTGTTTTCAATGATTGCACAGTGCGGACAAGCATCCGGCACTGTGCAATCATTGAAAACAGCATCTTGCACAGTGCGAGCTATAGTTTTCTGCTGCTCGAGTAGATTATTACTCGAGCTGCAGCTTTCTCAATGCGAACTGGTAGTTTCTCATTGAGAGCGGTCGCGAGCATGCGCAACCACTCACAATGAGAAACCTTACCTCCCCGCGTTGAGAATCTCGCCGGGATGTCATTTTGCTTGCTCGCGGTCGCGAACATGACGTTCAGGACCGCGAACAAGCAAAAAATGAGAGCTGCACTACGCTACGCTGTACTACGCGTGTTCGCACTGTGCTACGTGCAGCTCACGTAGTGCGAAGTTGCGCAAACTTCGCAAACTCCGTGAGCGTAGCGTAGTGCTTCGCCCAGAGCTACTTAAGACAAAATCCTAAATTTCCTACTTTTGGTATTCACAGAAGTTAGGATTTTGTTTTAAGTTTGTCTTAAGTTAGTTCTGTGAATCGGCCCCATACTGTTTAAAGGTATTTAGATATACTTTTGAGACAAAAAAGAGGGAATGGCATACCCGACGCGATACTGACGTAACACAGGGCCTGGCTGCCTGTACTCGTCGAATACGCAACACGCAGCAGGCGCGACCCCAATCGTACATGACGTAACACGTGGCTTGGTACTGCGTACCCGTCGGATACCAAAGTAGGACCAGGGGTGACTTCATGCATATATGATGTTACGCGGGACGCGTTGCCACGAACTCGTCGGATACGAAATGCGCATCATATACGAGTTTAGCAATATGGCGGATAGGATTCGTGTGGTGATGGAGCTTGGTACGCTACCGGTATGCGAGTGCAGTTTTCTCCCTACCCCCAAAAAAATATGCATATTTTTGGGGGAAGATATAAAACATTGCATGATTTTTTAAGTTAAAAGAAGAAGTATAATATAGTTCCAAAATATTTAAAAATATAATAGCAAAAATATAGGTTTTATAAACATTAAAATATGACATTAACATTTAAAAAACCATTGAAATTCACTGAAGAAACCATAGGTTTTACAGACGTTATAGTTAGGAATTAGCATTTAAAAAACCTTAGAAATTTGCGAAAAAAACCATAGGTTTCAGGGACTTTATTTGACTCATATAAAACCAAAGAAATTTGCATGTTATAGTTAGTTGAGGTGACTATAACTCGCGCGCCCGCAATGCACTTCTGATGATGTCACATATTACATCACTCATGACATGGTCAGTGACATCACTGATGACATCTCATATGACATTACTCATGACATCACTCATGACATCATCCACGTGACAATATGATGCACATACTGATGCTTTAATATAAACTTTGATACACCCATTCTAAAATGCTGACTACTATTTTTGAAACCATACACAGAAGAATGCCATATACTACATAGCACTCACTATTTCCTAGGTCTACACACACATCCAATCCCTTATACATGTAGTTACTCATGGATGTATGACGTTACAACGCATACTTTTACAACGCCTACCTTTACAACGCGGTTTTTACCACGCATACCATTACAACGCATAATGCTTTTAGGCGCTGGATAGTGAATAGTTTAATTTACTATTCCAACTCCAGTCCCCGTGGATAGTAGGGAAGGTTATTGGATAGTAAATTAACCTATTCCCTATCCTAGAGCGCCCCCCAGCGCAATGCGTTGTAATAGTTTGCGTGGTAAAAGTTGCGTTGTAATGGTAGGTCGTTGTAAAAGTTGCGTTGTAAAGGTTGTATATCCCTCCTCATCAATACAGGACTATAATATGCACTCATACATCTATACATGCAGTCACACACTGCCACTCATCCATAGAGTTATTCACACACCTAGTCAGTAATGCAAAGAATCAATGACCTACCCATTTAATCATGTATACAGTTATACACACCAACTTCGTTATTTTTAGGCATACCATATCACTTATTTATACAGATACTAACGCATACTTACTGTCTTATACAATCATTGATAGAAGTAGACACTTATTTTTACACCCACTCTTCAAATAACTTAGTCTGACGTATACTCATTTATATACACTCACATATACAGCCTAATTCATGAAGCCCGATTCGGCTCGCAAAGGGCCAGATTCTGAGAATCTGGCCCTTTGCGAGTGAGAATTTTGCATTTGGGATTCATCATCCCAAATGCAAAAATCGGTAATTGCGTTTTCGCAAATTAGCGATGGATTACATTTAAGGAATCTCTATTTGAGATTCCTTAAATGCAATTCATCATCCATTTAAAAATTGCGAAATCGCAATTTCGGCCTGCTATTTACCGCGAGATCAAACCTCGTGGTAAATAGTGATAACTCAGAAAAATGCTTTTAAAAGCATTTTTCCGAGTTGCATGTTGCACACACACATGTCCTTTGGACATGTGTGTGCGCAACCCCTGTTCATATTAGCATTTTAAGGGGTGCTACAGGGTGTCCTTTGGACACCCCTGGCACCCTTTCAATCGCTATCTTATTTGCGATTAGCTAATTGCTAATCGCAAATAAGGACTACTCCCCATTCATTCCTACGGGCCTTTTGGCCCATAGGAATGAATGGGGAGTTATTCATTATTTGCGATTAGCAATTTGCTAATCGCAAATAAGGAATTAGTAGGAATCGCATTTTTTTTGCATATTCCTACATGAATCCCGTTTTGCGAGTCCTTAATAGCGATTCGCTATGAATCGCTATTAGGGGCTCACAAAACGGGAGTATGATGAATCAGGCTGATAGTGGCTTAAAACATATGTAGTTAGTCACAGATATACCACTGAGACATTTATTCACTCACCAGCACACGCATAGTCACACTAACTCACCCATACAGCCCTTTCCAGATTCACTTTTTAATCCATACAACCACTGAATCACCCACTGAGACATCTATGCACAGACTCATATACCCACCCACCCACACAGACACTCAGGGACCCATACAGATACTCAGACAACAAATCAATACCCTATGTAGACACTCATTTAACTATTCAGCAACCCATGCAGTTGCTTACACACCAATGGAGAGACTAAAACAGACTTTCACACGGTTTAGTCACTAACCCATGAATTCAGTAAGACATGTTCAATCACTCACTTATACAGTCAGTCACGCACCTACAAAATAATTCCTTTAGGCACTTGTAAATGTATTCATTCTTCAATACACCTTGGTGTATATATATATATATATATATATATATATATATATATATAAAACATATTTAAACTTTACAGAAACACACATTTACTGGATGATGTCATGTGTGATGTCATCAGTGATGTCATTTGAGATGTCATCAGTGATGTCACTGACCATGTCATGAGTGATGTAATATGTGACATCATCAGCAGTGCATTGCGGGCGCACGAGTTATAGTTAGCTCAACTAACTATAACATGCAAATTTCTCTGGTTTTATATGAGTGAAATGTTCAACTAACTATAACGTCCCTGAAACCTATGATTTTTTAGCGAATTTCTAAGGTTTATTAAATGCGAATTCCTAACTATAACGTCTAACCTACAGTTTTTTCAGTGAATATATATATATATCTTGGGCACCAGGTTATTGCTATCACTGGGCTTCAGGGGACAACACCTCCCGTTCGCAATGCTGTAGGTCTGCAAGTCGACCATAGGATGCATCTTTCTCAGATCTCCAAAGTCCCCAAAGCATAGAGATACAATCTGGGGTTGTGTAATGTAGAGGTCCTGTCGGAAGCAGAAGAAATACTCCTCACATTCATAGTATGAGTTCTGCATAAAATATCCTCTGGTTTGACCGTCTATTGATAAAATATAATTCCTGTAATTCAGTTTTTCCTTTAAGCTGGAAGGTATAGAGTCACGGAGCTTCTTGCAGCAAGCTACATTTATTAGTCACCGAACGGAGGTCGTAAGGATGCTGCCACTAGCAAATCCTTATCATCCTAGGATCGCTGCAGTGGAACACAAGGGTGTGAGCTAAGCCGGTGGATGATGGGGGTTCAGGCGATGGAGGATGGATCAGCGAGGCTTTTTTCAATATTAGAGTTGAACCTCAGGATCAGGAACAGACCCCCTTGTGATGGACCAGAGGGTTTACGGGTGGGTGCCAGGTGGCAGTGATTCTGCTTGACCCCTCTTTGTGGCCACCATCATGAGGTTGCTCTCCGTCTGCCTGGTCCGTGACTGCGGGAAGCGGATGGAATGCCTCTTACCTGGTCCCAGACTTGTTGAGTCAGAGCATCCGGTGATTGCATCATCCACGACCCAGTTCCACATTCAGAACCGGTCCAGGGTGAGCGATGCTGCCGCTTCCACTCCTCAGGGCAGGGAGTTCCGCAGCAAGGACATTTATTTTGAGAAACCTGGAAGGTGGATCCCCTGAAGGAATGAGTGGAGAGGAGAAACATTGTGATGTGATCATTTGCAAATAAAATTCCAGATGATCCGCTTATAATACCTATGACTTAAGAGAGATGCGTCATAATTTTAGCAGCTTCAAAAGAGGAAAGGGGGTATTAGGTTGGCCTAGATCCGAACCTGCAGCCTTTGTACCCAGACAGCATGCACAGCTGGTGCATGAGTCCACTGAGGTGCTGGGCTGGCGGTTTGCCAGCATTCCTGGTCTAGGTTCAGAGATGAGATGCCCTGGGACTGGTTCCCTTTGGTACCCGCCAGGGATTGATATGCACTAGTCTGGGACTGGTGCTCTTTGGTACCCGCCAGGGATTGGGATGCCCTGAGACTGGTGCCCTTTAGTACCCGCCAGGGATTTAGATGCACTAGTCTGGGACTGGTGCTCTTTGGTACCCACCAGGGATTGGGATGCACTAGTCTGGGACTGCTGCTCTTTTGTACCTGCCAGGGATTGGGATAATCTGAGACTGGTGCCCTTTAGTACCGGCCAGGGATTTAGATGCACTAGTCTGGGACTGCTGCTCTTTGGTACCCACCAGGGATTGGGATGCACTAGTCTGGAACTGCTGCTCTTTTGTACCCGCCAGGGATTGAGATGCCCTGGGACTGGTGCCCTTTGGTACCCGCCAGGGATTGAGATGCCCTGGGACTGGTGCCCTTTGGTACCTGCCAGGGATTGAGATGCCCTGAGACTGGTGCCCTTTCGTACCCGCCAGGGATTGAGATGCCCTGGGACTGGTGCCCTTTGGTACCCGCCAGGGATTGATATGCACTAGTCTGGGACTGGTGCTCTTTGGTACCCGCCAGGGATTGGGATGCACTAGTCTGGGACTGCTGCTCTTTTGTACCCTCCAGGGATTGAGATGCCCTGGGACTGGTGCCTTTTGGTATCCGCCAGGGATTGAGATGCCCTAAGACTGGTGCCCTTTGGTACCCGCCAGGGATTGAGATGCCCTGGGACTGGTGCCCTTTGGTACCCACCAGGGATTGAGATGCCCTGGGACTGGTGCCCTTTGGTACCCGCCAGGGATTGAGATGCCCTAAAACTGGTGCCCTTTGGTACCCGCCAGGGATTGGGATGCCCTGGGACTGGTGTCCTTTGGTACCCGCCAGGGATTGAGATGCCCTGGGACTGGTGCCCTTTCGTACCCGCCAGGGATTGAGATGCCTTGGGACTGGTGCCCTTTGGTACCCGCCAGGGATTGGGATGCACTAGTCTGGGACTGGTGCCCTTTGGTACCCGCCAGGGATTAATGTGCCCGGGGACTGGTGCCCTTTAGTACCCGCCAGGGATTGAGATGCCCTGGGACTGGTGCCTTTTGGTATCCGCCAGGGATTGAGATGCCCTAAAACTGGTGCCCTTTGGTACCCACCAGGGATTGAGATGCCCTGGGACTGGTGCCCTTTGGTACCCGCCAGGGATTGAGATGCTCTGGGACTGGTGCGCTTTGGTACCCGCCAGGGATTGAGATGCCCTGGGACTGGTGCCCTTTGGTACCCACCAGGGATTGATGTGCCCTGGGACTGGTGCCCTTTGGTATCCGCCAGGGATTGGGATGCCCTGGGACTGGTGCCCTTTGGTACCCACCAGGGATTGAGATGCCCTGGGACTGGTGCTCTTTGGTACCAGCCAGGGATTGAGATGCCCTGGGACTGGTGCCTTTTGGTACCCGCCAGGGATTGGGATGCCCTGGGACTGGTGCCCTTTGGTGCCCGCCAGGGATTGAGATGCCCTAAAACTGGTGCCCTTTGGTACCTGCCAGGGATTGGGATGCCCTGGGACTGGTGTCCTTTGGTACCCGCCAGGAATGAGATGCCCTGGGACTGGTGCCCTTTCGTACCCGCCAGGGATTGAGATGCCTTGGGACTGGTGTCCTTTGGTACCCACCAGGGATTGGGATGCACTGGTCTGGGACTGGTGCCCTTTGGTACCCACCAGGGATTGAGATGCCCTGGGACTGGTGCCCTTTGGTACCCGCCAGGGATTACGATGCCCTGGGACTGGTGCCCTTTGGTACCCGCCAGGGATTGAGATGCCCTGGGACTGGCGCCCTTTGGTACCCGCCAGGGATTGGGATGCCCTAGAACTGGTGCCCTTTGGTACCCGCCAGTGATTGAGATGACTTGGGACTGGTGCCCTTTGGTACCCGCCAGTGATTGAGATGCCCTGGGACTGGTGCCCTTTGGTACCTGCCAGGGATTGAGATGCCCTGGAACTGGTGCCCTTTGGTACCCGCCAGTGATTGAGATGACTTGGGACTGGTGCCCTTTGGTACCCGCCAGGGATTGAGATGCGTTGGGACTGGTGCCCTTTGGTACCCGCCAGGGATTGAGATGCCCTGAGACTGGTGCCCTTTCGTACCCGCCAGGGATTGGGATGCCCTGGGACTGGTGCCCTTTGGTACCCGCCAGGGATTGAGATGCCCTGGGACTGGTGCCCTTTGGTGCACTGAGATCCGCGCTGCAATGGTATCCGGGCGCTGAGATCCGTGCTGCTAGGGTATCCAGGCGCTGAGTTCCGGGCTGCAAGGGTATCCAGGCGCTGAGTTCCGGGCTGCAAGGGTATCCAGGTGCTGAGATCCGGGCTGCAAGGGTATCCAGGCGCTGAGATCCACGCTGCAAGGGTATCCAGGTGCTGAGATCCGCGCTGCAAGGGTATCCAGGCGCTGAGATCCGCGCTGCAAGGGTATCCAGGCGCTGAGTTCCGGGCTGCAAGGGTATCCAGGTGCTGAGATCCGGGCTGCAAGGGTATCCAGGCGCTGAGATCCGCGCTGCAAGGGTATCCAGGCGCTGAGATCCGCGCTGCAAGGGTATCCAGGCACTGAGATCCGCGCTGCAAGGGTGTCCAGGTGCTGAGATCCGCGCTGCAAGGGTATCCAGGCGCTGAGATACGGGCTGCAAGGGTATCCAGGCGCTGAGATCCACGCTGCAAGGGTATCCAGGCGCTGAGATCCGGGCTGCAAGGGTATCCAGGCGCTAAGATCCGCGCTGCAAGGGTATCCAGGCGCTGAGATCCGGGCTGCAAGGGTGTCCAGGTGCTGAGATCCGGGCTGCAAGGGTGTCCAGGCGCTGAGATCCGGGCTGCAAGGGTATCCAGGCGATGAGATCCGCGCTGCAAGGGTATCCAGGCGCTGAGATCCGGGCTATGTGACACAGTAGAAAATGGGCTGAACACTTTTATCGAATGGCATTCATTGGCTACCCTAGTGTAAAGGTCCTTTGAACTTGGATTGTCACATACGGCTGTATGTGAGATAAAACCCCTCTGCTGCTCACTGGAGTGTAGGACGTTTTGTTAGATATAGTTACTCTGCAGCTTACTGAAATGTAGGATGTTTGTGTACATCTATCTATTGGAGTATAGATATCGACTAGTTTGTCACCATTGTCTCATTGTTGTATTGTTTATCGTTTTGTTATATCCGAACTAGCAAGCCTCTTAAGTTAGACTGTCACACACGGTGGTATGTGATTACTAATTATCTAGAGTATGAAGCTTTCTGGGGTTTAGTACGTTTGGATATGTCGACTTGTATATGTAGATTTGTATTTTCACCCTTTATGGTAGGTTTTCGTACTGTTTTGTATTGAAACCAGCAAGCCTTCTAGTACACTTTAAGATGGCCGCCATGTCCATCGTGTAATTGACGTCCGGGCGCTTAACGTTATATACGTCATATGCGGAAACAGACGGCTTCCACGGTCATTCACGGAGAAGACACACGGACTCCTTAGAGCCGGCGTCTTTCGGTCAGCAAAGTAAGTGTAAAGCAGGATAGTTGGAGATTTAAGATAACCTGGGCACATACAGGTCCCTGATACGTATTTGCCTGTTTTTCAGAATTGTGGGCGGCCGCCAGATGTAAGTTACAGCATATGCATGCTCATTTTCACAGCGACTTTTTAACTCACGCAGCGCCATTGACCTAGTCATTTATTGGTTTACAGAACGACCTGTGAGGCGTTTTGGCTGTTGGCTTTGCATATACTACTTAGTACACAGGTATATTTTGCTAGTGTTTGCACTTACAGGGGTTATCGCTCTGAACCTTTCTGGCTTGGTAGTAATAAGGTCCTTTAGGCACTTGTCAATTGGTCTTGTTTCTGGCATTTTTCTCCTTCCTTTTTTGGCACATTTGTAGTAGTTTTGCGTACACTTGGTGGTTGTCTAAAGGTGCATGCCACACCTAGTTAATTGTATTGTCACTAGTGCATTGTCACTTTGTTCTTTATATTGAGCTGTAAAATAATCTCCGTGTACCCTAGGGTTTCACTGATTATATTTTTTGATGTTGTTATGTATGTATTAGATACCCCTGTGCAACCTTTTTGTCCTGAAGATGGTCCTCCGGATCTTTTTGGCCTACATGGACCGAAACGTCGACGCCTAACACCTTTTACACAACCATATTGTATAATTCACTTGAAATAACAATTTGTGAATTAGGCTGCATATATAATAACGTGCATGTGGTCCTTCATTGTGTCTACACTATGTGGTAAAGGTGTTTATATGCCACCATATGATTTGTGAGATATGGTTTTGGTGGTCTAATGTTGCCGGACTTTTGATTCTTGGATAAAGTTGTAATATATAAAAAGGTTCATAATTGAAAACCAAAAAAAGAATAAATATATTTTTGATACTATTTAATGTTTGTGTTGCTGAAACCGCAAGGGTATCCAGGCGCAGAGATCCGCGCTGAAAGGGTACACAGGCCCTGAGATCTGTGCTGCAAGGGTATCCAGGCGCTGAGATCCACGCTACAAGGGTATCCAGGCGCTGAGATCCGCGCTGCAAGGGTATCCAGGCACTGAGATCTGCGCTGCAAGGGTATCCAGGCGCTGAGATCTGCGCTGCAAGGGTATCCAGGCGCTGAGATCTGCGCTGCAAGGGTATCCAGGCGCTGAGATCCGCGCTGCAAGGGTATCCAGGCGCAGAGATCCGCGCTGCAAGGGTATACAGGCCCTGAGATCCACGCTGCAAGGGTATCCAGGCGCTGAGATCCGCGCTGCAAGGGTATCCAGGCGCTGAGATCCACACTGCAAGGGTATCCAGGCACTGAGATCCGGGCTGCAAGGGTATCCAGGCGCTGAGATCCGGGCTGCAAGGGTATCCAGGCACTGAGATCCACGCTGCAAGGGTATCCAGGCGCTGAGATCCGCGCTGCAAAGGTATCCAGGCGCCGACATCCGGGCTGCAAGGCTAACCTGGCGCTGAGATCCGCGCTGCAAGGGTTTACAGGCGTTGAGGTCTGCGCTGCAAGGGTATCCAGGCACTGAGATCCGTGCTGCAAGGGTGTCTTTTGGCCGCCATAAGTGTGGCAGTGTATGCTTAGACGTGAGTCCCTTGCTCACTTTGCCACTGGATTCAAGCAAGCCGGGCTGAAGACGGCTGGAGTGCCAGAAACCGGTCCTCGGAAGCTTGTTTCCGGTCCCGGGAAGACATGGCTTGGCAGTTCGGGCTGGACTGTTCCCATAAGGCACAGGGTCAGACTGATTTGCATATAGCCATGTCTGAACTGGGGTGGCAGAGTGGGCTAAAGAACGGTGATGGATTAAACCCAGGTCTTTGGACTGGGTGAGAGTGTTTGATTGATTCAGATGCTCCGTCCATCACCACCCCCTTTTGTACCGCAAGGGTGTCCAGGCACTGAGATCCGCGCTGCAAGGGTATCCGGGCGCTGAGATCCGTGCTGCAAGGGTATCCAGGCGCTGAGATCCACGCTGCAAGGGTATCCAGGCGCTGAGATCCGGGCTGCAAGGGTGTCCAGGCGCTGAGATCCGCGCTGCAAGGGTATCCAGGTGCTAAGATCTGCGCTGCAAGGATATCCAGGCGCTAAGATCCGCGCTGCAAGGGTATCCAGGCACTGAGATCTGCGCTGCAAGGGTATCCGGGCGCTGAGATCCGTGCTACAAGGGTATCCAGGCGCTGAGATCCACGCTGCAAGGGTATCCAGGCGCTGAGATCCACGCTGCAAGGGTATCCAGACGCTGAGATCCGGGCTGCAAGGGTGTCCAGGCGCTGAGATCCGCGCTGCAAGGGTATCCAGGTGCTGAGATCCGGGCTGCAAGGGTATCCAGGCGCTGAGATCCACGCTGCAAGGGTATCCAGGCGCTGAGATCCGGGCTGCAAGGGTGTCCAGGCACTGAGATCCGCGCTGCAAGGGTATCCGGGCGCTGAGATCCGTGCTGCAAGGGTATCCAGGCGCTGAGATCCACGCTGCAAGGGTATCCAGGCGCTGAGATCCGGGCTGCAAGGGTGTCCAGGCGCTGAGATCCGCGCTGCAAGGGTATCCAGGTGCTAAGATCTGCGCTGCAAGGATATCCAGGCGCTAAGATCCGCGCTGCAAGGGTATCCAGGCACTGGGATCTGCGCTGCAAGGGTATCCGGGCGCTGAGATCCGTGCTGCAAGGGTATCCAGGCACTGAGATCCGGGCTGCAAGGGTATCCAGGCGCTGAGATCCACGCTGCAAGGGTATCCAGGTGCTGAGATCCGCGCTGCAAGGGTATCCAGGCGCTGAGATCCGCGCTGCAAGGGTATCCAGGCGCTGAGTTCCGGGCTGCAAGGGTATCCAGGTGCTGAGATCCGGGCTGCAAGGGTATCCAGGCGCTGAGATCCGCGCTGCAAGGGTATCCAGGCACTGAGATCCGCGCTGAAAGGGTATCCAGGCACTGAGATCCGCGCTGCAAGGGTGTCCAGGTGCTGAGATCCACGGTGCAAGGGTATCCAGGCGCTGAGATACGGGCTGCAAGGGTATCCAGGCGCTGAGATCCACGCTGCAAGGGTATCCAGGCGCTGAGATCCGGGCTGCAAGGGTATCCAGGCGCTAAGATCCGCGCTGCAAGGGTATCCAGGCGCTGAGATCCGGGCTGCAAGGGTGTCCAGGTGCTGAGATCCGGGCTGCAAGGGTGTCCAGGCGCTGAGATCCGGGCTGCAAGGGTATCCAGGCGATGAGATCCGCGCTGCAAGGGTATCCAGGCGCTGAGATCCGGGCTGCAAGGGTATCCAGGTGCTGAGATCCGGGCTGCAAGGGTGTCCAGGCGCTGAGATCCGGGCTGCAAGGGTATCCAGGCGATGAGATCCGCGCTGCAAGGGTATCCAGGCGCTGAGATCCGGGCTATGTGACACAGTAGAAAATGGGCTGAACACTTTTATCGAATGGCATTCATTGGCTACCCTAGTGTAAAGGTCCTTTGAACTTGGATTGTCACATACGGCTGTATGTGAGATAAAACCCCTCTGCTGCTCACTGGAGTGTAGGACGTTTTGTTAGATATAGTTACTCTGCAGCTTACTGAAATGTAGGATGTTTGTGTACATCTATCTATTGGAGTATAGATATCGACTAGTTTGTCACCATTGTCTCATTGTTGTATTGTTTATCGTTTTGTTATATCCGAACTAGCAAGCCTCTTAAGTTAGACTGTCACACACGGTGGTATGTGATTACTAATTATCTAGAGTATGAAGCTTTCTGGGGTTTAGTACGTTTGGATATGTCGACTTGTATATGTAGATTTGTATTTTCACCCTTTATGGTAGGTTTTCGTACTGTTTTGTATTGAAACCAGCAAGCCTTCTAGTACACTTTAAGATGGCCGCCATGTCCATCGTGTAATTGACGTCCGGGCGCTTAACGTTATATACGTCATATGCGGAAACAGACGGCTTCCACGTTCATTCACGGAGAAGACACACGGACTCCTTAGAGCCGGCGTCTTTCGGTCAGCAAAGTAAGTGTAAAGCAGGATAGTTGGAGATTTAAGATAACCTGGGCACATACAGGTCCCTGATACGTATTTGCCTGTTTTTCAGAATTGTGGGCGGCCGCCAGATGTAAGTTACAGCATATGCATGCTCATTTTCACAGCGACTTTTTAACTCACGCAGCGCCATTGACCTAGTCATTTATTGGTTTACAGAACGACCTGTGAGGCGTTTTGGCTGTTGGCTTTGCATATACTACTTAGTACACAGGTATATTTTGCTAGTGTTTGCACTTACAGGGGTTATCGCTCTGAACCTTTCTGGCTTGGTAGTAATAAGGTCCTTTAGGCACTTGTCAATTGGTCTTGTTTCTGGCATTTTTCTCCTTCCTTTTTTGGCACATTTGTAGTAGTTTTGCGTACACTTGGTGGTTGTCTAAAGGTGCATGCCACACCTAGTTAATTGTATTGTCACTAGTGCATTGTCACTTTGTTCTTTATATTGAGCTGTAAAATAATCTCCGTGTACCCTAGGGTTTCACTGATTATATGTTTTGATGTTGTTATGTTTGTATTAGATACCCCTGTGCAACCTTTTTGTCCTGAAGATGGTCCTCCGGATCTTTTTGGCCTACATGGACCGAAACGTCGACGCCTAACACCTTTTACACAACCATATTGTATAATTCACTTGAAATAACAATTTGTGAATTAGGTTGCATATATAATAACGTGCATGTGGTCCTTCATTTTGTCCACACTATGTGGTAAAGATGTTTATATGCCACCATATGATTTGTGAGATATGGTTTTGGTGGTCTAATGTTGCCGGACTTTTGATTCTTGGATAAAGTTGTAATATATAAAAAGGTTCATAATTGAAAACCAAAAAAAGAATAAATATATTTTTGATACTATTTAATGTTTGCTGTTGCTGAAACCGCAAGGGTATCCAGGCGCAGAGATCCGCGCTGCAAGGGTATACAGGCCCTGAGATCTGTGCTGCAAGGGTATCCAGGCGCTGAGATCCACGCTACAAGGGTATCCAGGCGCTGAGATCCGCGCTGCAAGGGTATCCAGGCACTGAGATCTGCGCTGCAAGGGTATCCAGGCGCTGAGATCTGCGCTGCAAGGGTATCCAGGCGCTGAGATCCGCGCTGCAAGGGTATCCAGGCGCAGAGATCCGCGCTGCAAGGGTATACAGGCCCTGAGATCCACGCTGCAAGGGTATCCAGGCGCTGAGATCCGCGCTGCAAGGGTATCCAGGCGCTGAGATCCACACTGCAAGGGTATCCAGGCACTGAGATCCGGGCTGCAAGGGTATCCAGGCGCTGAGATCCGGGCTGCAAGGGTATCCAGGCACTGAGATCCACGCTGCAAGCGTATCCAGGCGCTGAGATCCGCGCTGCAAAGGTATCCAGGCGCCGACATCCGGGCTGCAAGGCTAACCTGGCGCTGAGATCCGCGCTGCAAGGGTTTACAGGCGTTGAGGTCTGCGCTGCAAGGGTATCCAGGCGCTGAGATCCGTGCTGCAAGGGTGTCTTTTGGCCGCCATAAGTGTGGCAGTGTATGCTTAGACGTGAGTCCCTTGCTCACTTTGCCACTGGATTCAAGCAAGCCGGGCTGAAGACGGCTGGAGTGCCAGAAACCGGTCCTCGGAAGCTTGTTTCCGGTCCCGGGAAGACATGGCTTGGCAGTTCGGGCTGGACTGTTCCCATAAGGCACAGGGTCAGACTGATTTGCATATAGCCATGTCTGAACTGGGGTGGCAGAGTGGGCTAAAGAACGGTGATGGATTAAACCCAGGTCTTTGGACTGGGTGAGAGTGTTTGATTGATTCAGATGCTCCGTCCATCACCACCCCCTTTTGTACCGCAAGGGTGTCCAGGCACTGAGATCCGCGCTGCAAGGGTATCCGGGCGCTGAGATCCGTGCTGCAAGGGTATCCAGGCGCTGAGATCCACGCTGCAAGGGTATCCAGGCGCTGAGATCCGGGCTGCAAGGGTGTCCAGGCGCTGAGATCCGCGCTGCAAGGGTATCCAGGTGCTAAGATCTGCGCTGCAAGGATATCCAGGCGCTAAGATCCGCGCTGCAAGGGTATCCAGGCACTGAGATCTGCGCTGCAAGGGTATCCGGGCGCTGAGATCCGTGCTGCAAGGGTATCCAGGCGCTGAGATCCACGCTGCAAGGGTATCCAGGCGCTGAGATCCACGCTGCAAGGGTATCCAGACGCTGAGATCCGGGCTGCAAGGGTGTCCAGGCGCTGAGATCCGCGCTGCAAGGGTATCCAGGTGCTGAGATCCGGGCTGCAAGGGTATCCAGGCGCTGAGATCCACGCTGCAAGGGTATCCAGGCGCTGAGATCCGGGCTGCAAGGGTGTCCAGGCACTGAGATCCGCGCTGCAAGGGTATCCGGGCGCTGAGATCCGTGCTGCAAGGGTATCCAGGTGCTGAGATCCACGCTGCAAGGGTATCCAGGCGCTGAGATCCGGGCTGCAAGGGTGTCCAGGCGCTGAGATCCGCGCTGCAAGGGTATCCAGGTGCTAAGATCTGCGCTGCAAGGATATCCAGGCGCTAAGATCCGCGCTGCAAGGGTATCCAGGCACTGAGATCTGCGCTGCAAGGGTATCCGGGCGCTGAGATCCGTGCTGCAAGGGTATCCAGGCGCTGAGATCCACGCTGCAAGGGTATCCAGGCGCTGAGATCCACGCTGCAAGGGTATCCAGACGCTGAGATCCGGGCTGCAAGGGTGTCCAGGCGCTGAGATCCGCACTGCAAGGGTATCCAGGTGCTAAGATCTGCGCTGCAAGGATATCCAGGCGCTAAGATCCGCGCTGCAAGGGTATCCAGGCGCTGAGATCCGCGCTGCAAGGGTATCCAGGCGCTGAGATCCGTGCTGCAAGGGTATCCAGGTGCTAAGATCCGCGCTGCAAGGGTATCCAGGTGCTAAGATCTGCGCTGCAAGGGTATCCAGGCACTGAGATCCGCGCTGCAAGGGTGTCCAGGCGCTGAGATCCACGCTGCAAGGGTATCCAGGCTCTGAGATCTGCGCTGCAAGGGTATCCAGGCGCTGAGATCCGCGCTACAAGGGTATCCAGGCGCTAAGATCTGTGCTGCAAGGGTCTCCAGGCGCTAAGATCCGTGCTGCAAAGGTATCCAGGTGCTAAGATCCGGGCTGCAAGGGTATCCAGACGCTGAGATCTGCGCTGCAAGGGTATCCAGGAACTAAGATCTGGGCTGCAAAGGTATCTAGGTGCTGAGATCTGCGCTGCAAGGGTATCCAGGTGCTGAGATCCACGCTGCAAGGGTATCCAGGCGCCTGGATCCGCGCTGCAAGGGTATCCAGGCGCTGAGATCCGTGCTGCAGGGGTATCCAGGCGCTGAGATCCGGGATGCAAGGGTGTCCAGGCGCTGAGATCTGCGCTGCAAGGGTATCCAGGCGCTGAGATCCGCGCTGCAAGGGTGTCCAGGCACTGAGATCCACGCTGCAAGGGTTTCCAGGCGCTGAGATCCGCGCTGCAAGGGTATCCAGGCGCTGAGATCCGCTCTACAAGGGTATCCAGGTGCTGAGATCCACGCTGCAAGGGTATCCAGGCACTGAGATCCGCTCTGCAAGGGTATCCAGGTGCTAAGATCCACGCTGCAAGGGTATCCAGGTGCTATGATCCGCGCTGCAAACGTATCCAGGCGCTGAGATCTGTGCTACAAGGGTATCCAGGCGCTGAGATCCACGCTGCAAGGGTATCCAGGCGCTGAGATCCGCGCTGCAAGGGTATCCAGGTGCTGAGATCCGGGCTCTAAGGGTATCCAGGCGCTGAGATCGGGGTATCCAAGCGCTGTGATCCGCGTTGCAAGGGTATCCAGGAGCTGAGATCCGCGCTGCTCCGGAGGTATCAGTTGAAAAGTCAGGTCTTGAATCCCATCTAAACTCCTGAAGGGAGGGTGAGGGCCAGAGATGGAGGGGGGCTGTTCTAGAATTCTGCAATGAGGTAGGAAAAGGAGGAGCCCCCTGCTGCTTTGAGGGATACGGGGCGTGAGCGAGGCTGAGCGCAGGGGTCTGGAGGGTCGGTGGAAGCCCAGGCGGTGGTCGATGGACGCTGGTCCTTGGTTGTGCGGGGCCTTGTGGGGTGATTCTGAATCCTACAGTGGCATCTCTTGTGGACGGGGAGCCAGTGGGGTGTCTTCAGGTGAGGGGTGATGTGGGCCCGTCTGGGGGGGCGAGGGTGAGTCTGGCTCTGAGTTCTGAGTGGTCTGCAGTCTCTTGAGGAGGCGAGTGGTGATTCCTGCGTAGAGTGCGTTGTCGTAGTCCGGGCGGCTGGTGATTCCCAGGTCCATCCTTGCTGCACTTTGAGGCGTGTTTTAAACTCTTCATAATAAGAACATTGGGGCCAATTCTGTCTGTTATTAAGAAGCCTCTTTGATGCTTCATTCTCGGTGTCATCACTTTGGATACATGGATCCCGCCGAACATACACTTGGTAAGCTGCTCTGCGGGGCGCAGCCCTTCAATTAATAATACAAGATGCATAAATATAAAACGGTCTCCTTTGTCAACAGTCTCGTGAGATGTGACAGCCTCATTTCGGGTCGTCGCCTGACCCGCATGAGGTTTCTTTTGACGCATTTGTTTTCTTTGATTTAATTGGCAGCAGACCCGAGCTCGGAGCAGCGCCTCGCGCACAGATCAAGGCGCTCTCGTTTCCTTCCTCTGAGCCTCTCCTGCGCTTCAGGTGTTTGAACTTTGTGGAGTGAATGCAGCGGATTTGGAAGAATAAACCCGAGCTTTGAAGCTGCCGAGCTCGGGGGACCCCGGAGCCCTCGGAGATCCGCCGAAGATACTCGCAGTCCTCGGCCCGAGGTTTGAAGCTGCCGAGCTCGGGGGACCCCGGAGGGACCCCCTGGAGATCCGCAGTCATAGGGTGACCAACCGTCCGTAAATTTCACGGACAGTCCGTAATTTCGGCCGTCTGTCCGTTGTCCGTGAAGGAATCTCTAACGGACGCCATTTGTCCGTCATTGTAACAGGGCACCGGTTGCTCCCCCCTAAAGCCGGCACAGCTTGCTCCCACCCCCCTTCTTCTCTCCGATGCTGCACCAAAGCTCCTCAGATGCCCCGCAGCATTGGAGAGGCACAGCGGGATAGCTACCCTCACACCTCCAGCCCTTGATGACCTGTTAGGAGGTGCTTGAAGGTGACTGGGAGGGAGGGGCGGCAGCTTCGGAGCAGCGACATCTATTCACATGCAAACAGCCCTGAATGTGTCATGTCTCTGCTATTTAGAGGGGGGCTCACACATTCCATTTCTACCCAGGGCCCCAAACATCCGAGACTCGGCCAGATTACACCCCTGATTACACCGAGGCAGCACGTGGTTCTTAATTACTGTCACTAAATTGTAAGCAAACCTCGGTTCTTCAAACATGCAGTCTATAATGTAAGAAAATAAAGAAATGGCACAATCGCACCCACACTGATTAACAAGGTATGGAGGACAATCAGTTCAATCAGTTCTCTTAGAGTATCTCCTGTAAGTACTGTACATCACAGTGGGGGGTGGCATTTTGGACAGAGAGCCTGTCTTCTCGTTGTCTTGTGCAGGAGAGGAGCCCAAGATGATACTAGAATACTGCATGCCCACCCCTGTGCCCACCCTGGTGGATCCTGTTCCCTCTCCTGTGATGGCTCCAGTCCACCCCCGCCTGTGATGGCTCCTGTCCCCCCATGTTGTGGCTCCAGTCCACCTCACCTGTGATGGCTCCTGTCCCCCCTCCCCCCGCCTGTGATGGCTCCTGTTCCCCCCTGTGGTGACTCCTGTGACCCCCCCCACCCACCCCCGCATGTGATGGCTCCTCTCCTCTCTGTGGTGGATCCTGTCTCTGCCCTGGGTGGCTTCTGTCCAAGTCCTGGAATGGCTCCTGCAGCGAGGGTGAAGTTCTTGATGGGCCTCTTCTCAAAAGGGCTCAGCTCAAAATTAATATGGAAAGGTCGGCGAGTAAGTAAGTGAAGGGATGGGTGAATGGCTGGATGAATTAGTGAAAGGGTGAATGGATGAATGAAAGATTGAATAAATGGCTAATGAGAGAGGATGGATGGATTGATGAGTGAGGGGAAGGATGGAGAGAAAATGTAAATAGCTGGATGTATGGGTGGAAGGGTAGCTGGATGATGGATGAGGGGAAGGATGATGGATGAGGAGAAGGATGGATGGAGGGGAAGGATGGATGGAGGGGAAGGATGGATGAGGGGAAGGATGGATGGATGGAGTGGATGGATGGAGGGGAAGGATGGATGGATCAGGAGATGGATGGATGGATGGATGAGGGGAAGGATACATGGATGGGATGGATGGATGGGTGAGGGGAAGGATGGATGATGGATGAAAGGAAGGATGGATGAGGGGAAGGATGGATGGATGAGGGGATGGATGGATGAGGGGAAGGATGGATGAGGGGAAGGATGGATGGGTGAGGGGGTGGATGGGTGAGGGGGTGGATGGATGAGGGGATGGGTGAGGGTATGGATGGATGGGTGAGGGGATAGATGGATGAGGGGATGGATGGATGAGGGGATGGATAGAGGGGAAGGATGGATGAATGGGTGGGTGAAAGGATGGATAGATGGATGATGAGGGGAAGGATGGATGATGAGGGGAAGGATGGATGGATGGATGATGAGGGGATGGATGGATGATGAGGGGGTGGGTGAAAGGATGGATGATGAGGGGAAGGGTGGATGGATGGATGATGAGGGGAAGGGTGGATGGATGGATGATGAGGGGGTGCGTGAAAGGATGGATGGATGATTAGGGAATGGATGGATGATGAGGGGGTGGGTAAAAGTATGGATGGATGATGAGGGGAAGGATGGATGGATGATGAGGGGAAGGATGGATGGATGATGAGTGGGTGGGTAGAAGGATGGATGGATGATGAGGGAAAAGGATGGATGGATGATGAGGGAAAAGGATGGATGATGAGGGGAAAGATGGATGATGAGGGGAAGGACGGATGGATGGATGGATGATGGGTGGGTGGGTGAAAGGATGGATGGATGGAGAGTCGGTGGGTGAAAGGATGGATGGATGATGAGGGGAAGGATGGATGGATGATGAGGGGAAGGATGGATGGATGATGAGTGGGTGGGTAGAAGGATGGATGGATGATGAGGGAAAAGGATGGATGGATGATGAGGGAAAAGGATGGATGATGAGGGGAAAGATGGATGATGAGGGGAAGGACGGATGGATGGATGGATGATGAGTGGGTGGGTGAAAGGATGGATGGATGGATGATGAGTGGGTGGGTGAAAGGATGGATGATGAGTGGGTGGGTGAAAGGATGGATGGATGGATGAGTGGGTGGGTGGATAGTGGGTGGGTGAAAGGATGGATCAGTGGATTGGATGGTGGGTGGGTAAAATGATGGATGAGTGGGTGGGTGGATGGTGGGTGGGTGGATGATGGGTGGGTAGGTGGATGAGTGAAATGATGGATGGATTGATGGATTGATAAGTTCAAGGGTGAATGAATGGACGTATGAGTGAAAGGGTGGATGTAAGGATGGATGAGTGAGTGAAAGGGAGGGTAGATGGACAAATGAATAGATGTGTGAAGGAGTGAAATGATAGATGGATGAGTGATAGGATCAATGGATGGATTCATGAGTGGATGAGTAGATGGATGGATGGGTGGGTGGGTGGATGGATGGATGGAAGGAAGGATGGCTAAGTGAAAGGGTCAATGGAGAGAGAAAGGGAGGATGGATGGATGACTAAAATAGTGGATGGGTGGAAGGATTAGTAAGTGAAAGGATGGCTGGATTGGTGAAAGGGTAAATGGCTGAATGGATGAGTGAATGGATGGATGGGATAAAGAGTGGATGGATAAGTGTACAGATGGATAGAGTGAAATGGTGGATGGATGGATAATGGAGATGACTGAAAGGATGGATGAGGGGATGGATGAAGGGATGGATGAGTGAAATGATAGATGGAAGGATACATGATGGATAGGTTTGCAAACGGTTGAATATGTTTGGAAATGGCTGGGCTTACTTATATACTATTGCGCGACCTCTGATGTGTCTGTAAAACGTACCTATTGTCCTGAAGTTTTGTCCTGAATTTTGACCTCCTGTCCTGAATTTGTGTCCTGAATTTTGACCCTTTGTCCTGAATTTTTACACTCACCGTCCTGAATTTGCACCAATGCCAGTTGGTCACCCTATCCGCAGAAGATACACGCAGTCCTCAGCCCGAGGTTTGCTGCCACTAATCCCGATCAGCCTCTGTTCTCTTCTAGTTCAGCGATGCACTTTCCATGATATGCATCACACACCCACCTCGAGCATAGCCACACAACCCCTGCTGCGCCCGTCTGCTGTCCAGGCCTTGGACCCGCCATTTCTACCCAGGGGCCAGGCAGTCCTTCCAAGTGCACGCATCAGGTGTTAGACTAACGCATTTCAGCGTGGTAGCTGCATTAACGCACTGAAATGCATTGTCACGCATATGCATAGTGTCTGAGCGACAGCTGTGACACTCACCCATGCGCTGCCTAACTGTTAAGTATGGTAGCGTGCCGCCCGAGGCGGGCACGCGCTGCTCCAGGCTTGGGCCTCGGCTGAGGCTGAGGCTGCTGGCAGGCCATGCAGTGTTCTCTGACGTGGGGTAGCGGTACAGTCTACCCACGTCAGAGGTCTTACGCTAGCGCTGGCGCGTGTCGTCCTGCGCCAGCTATAAATAAAGGGGCATGGCCCGGCGAAAGCAGTCGGGACCACACAGTAACTAAAAGAAGTTGTCCCATGTGGTTACTGTGCCCGAGGCGCTGATTACACGCGCGCAAGCGGCCCCTCCCCCATCACACTGATGACGAGGGGCAGAAACAAATCCATGCAGAGCAGTTAATGGGTCTGCATCTCTGGAGGCTAATGAGCCTTTGTTCAAGGCCCTGTGTCCTGGGAGGTGCTGCCTGCCCTGTGCTGGCCTGCTGTGTGCCCCCAGGCAAGTCTGCTGCATCCAGGGAAGGCCCTACAACCCCTGAGGGTGCCTGGAAGAAAGGGGAGCCATCTCTGCTCACCATATTGAGCCCACACACGTGTGTGCCCCAGCATCCTGGAAGAGGAGGAAGCTGCAGTGAGGCCTAGCACCCACAGGCCACAGCAGAAGACCCTGTCAGCGTTTTCATCACCCTCGGCCAGGCGGCTATTACCGCGCCCAGGAAGTAAGCAGTGCACGTGCCGCAAGGTGTGACTGCATCTGCGCCAAGATGGCGTTGATCCCCGCCATTGACCCCTTCGTGGTGGATGGTGCCCCCTCATCCCTTGCCCCGCGATGGAGAGACTGGACTGACCGTCTCCAGATCTACTTTGAAGGGGCGGGCATAGCCCGGGACAGGCGCAGAGCTCTACTCCTCCACCTCGAAGGCAAAGACAGCCACCGCATTTACAAAACCCTGGTGGAGGCCACACCCAAAACGTATGTCACGCTTCTCAATGCCCTAAATGCGCTCTTCGAGCCGATGGCAAACAGGGACTCTGAAAGATTCATCTTTCGCCAGGCCAAGCAAGAGGTGGAGGAATCGTTAGACGCGTTCCACAGGCATTTGAAAGAACTGTCCACAGCGTTCGGATTTCGTGACGAACAGGAAGAAATCCGAGGTCAGATAATACAAGGGTGCTACGCGTCCAAACTCAGAGTGAACATTCTTCAAGAGGATGGCAAGTCTCTAGCGGACATCCTCACCCTGAGGCGGTCAAAAGAACTGTTGCAAGCCAGAGCATCCCACAAATTGGGATGGCCCTCCACCGACTCATCAAGACGGCGCAAGTCAACACGGTGGAAAAGGCGAATGTGGTGAGACCAAAAGTGCGCCCAAAAAAAAGGTAGAAGACAGCAAGACAAGAAAAGGGAATGCGGCTACTGCGGAGGCACACCCCATCGCATGCAAGACTGCCCAGCGAGAGGGAAGAAGTGCAGTGCTTGCGGGTAGATTAACTACTTTGCGGCGGTATACCGGTCTGCAAAGTCACGGAAAGAAGCAGCACAAACAGTGGCTGAAGAATGTGACAGTGAGGACATGATGTCGTGGGAGACTACCGGGTCCACTATGTATTGGCAATAGATTAGCCACGACGGAAGAGACAACGACTTCCAAGGTGCAAAATCAAGATCCACCACCAGGATGTGAGAGCCACTATTGACACTGGGGCCTCGATTGAACTAATGGCTGCCAATGTGTATAATCAACTAACTCCACGCCCACCATTACACGAAGAAAGGATCAGGGTATTTACCTACAGACAGAAGACACCCATCCCGCTCCTGGGATGTTTTAAGACCGAGCTAAGACACCAAGACCTCAAGATCCCCACCACAGTGTACATGTCCAAGGAAGGAAGTGGTATGCTGATAAGCAGACAATCAGCAGAAAAGCTGAGGCTAATATCATTCCCCATGGCGGTACAAGAGGAGGAACTGGAGGCCATCATGGAGGGGTTCGAAGACGTCTTCAAAGGCATTGGATGCCTAAAAGGGAAGGAAGTCTCTCTCCACATCGACCCATCAGTCCAAACGGTGGCGCTGAGCCACAGGCGCATTGCATTTCATTTACGAAAGAAGGTCGAAGAAGAGTTAGAGGCACTGGAGAAGCAAGGGATAATAGAAAAGGTCAGTGGACTCACCCCTTGGGTGTCCCCGATCATAGTGGCACGGAAACCGAAACAACAGGGCAGGTCCGCATCTGCGTTGACATGCGCCTCCTAAACGCCGCAGTGAAAAGGGAACGTCACCTAACCCCCACCATTGACAACATTTTGGGAGAACTGAACGGCGCAAAGTGGTTTTCGAAGATGCACCTCCGGTCCGGCTACCACCAACTGCCAATACACCCAGACTCTAGATACATCACCACATTCTCTACGCACGTCCGCCTCAGGAGATACTGACGCCTCCATTTTGGGATCTCAAGTGCCGTGGAGGTGTTCCAAAACACCATCCGTGAAGTCCTCAGCGGGCTACCAGGGATCTTGAACGTAAGCGACGACCTACTCATATACTCATCGTCGATAGAAGATCACCACCGTAGAGTTTGCGGGGTCCTTCAGAGGATCAAAGAATCTGACTGACCCTACATAGAGAGAAGTGCCAGTTCTTAAAGAACAAGATCAGCTTCTTTGGCTACACGTTCTCCGACCAAGGAGTTGCCCCTGACCCCCACAAGGTGTGAGACGTACAGGAAGCCCCAGCACCCTCCAACATCTCGGAAATAAGGAGTTTCCTAGGGATGGTGAACTTTTGAGGGCGGTTTGTCCCGGATTTGTCCAACCTCACAAAGCCCCTCAAGGAACTGACGAAATCTACCACCTCATGGCAGTAGGGCCCCGAACAGGAACAAGCCTTCAAGGATAACAAAGCAGCCCTGTTGGCAGACACAACACTGTCAAACTTCGACCCGGCCAGATCCACCAACGTCGCTGTGGACGCCAGCCCATATGGGCCAGGAGCCGTGCTCACACAGTTGCAAGGAAATGGAGAGTGGGCCCGATAGCATACGCGAGCCGCTCCCTGGCAGACACAGAACAGAGATACTCGCAGATAGAACGAGAAGCGATCGCCATCCACTGGGCCTGTCGGCATTTCCACGTCTACGTGTACGGCCATCCATTCACAATGTCTACAGACCACAAACCCTTCATCCCCCTGTTTCAAGGGTCAGCATCCAAACCTCCACAGAGGATTGAAAAATGGATCCTTCAACTGCAGGGGTATGACTATCGAGTGGAATACAAACCAGGCTCATCCAATCCAGCAGACTACCTTTCGAGGCATCCCAGGGCGGCCACCAAAGCGGAAGAAGAGGATGCCAAAGACATGGAAGAATATGTCCAACTCGTATCGGAAAGATCCCGACCACTTCCCATGAGTCTTGAGACCATTGTAGAAGCACCCCGGATTGATGAATGCCTGCAACTGGCCATGCGGTCCAATCGAATGACTGGTGCCCCATTCACTCCACCATGACCAGACGGACGCCGCAAGCAAAGACCGTCCTGGAGTCAATTGTGCGGGTCAAGGATGAACTTTCGGTTGACAGCAGTGGTTGTCTGCTCAGAGGCCCGCGACTGGTTATCCCATCAAGTCTGGCTCAACAAGCTGTGGACCTCGCATACCGGGGACATCAATGCATGGTAAAAACAAAGAGTCGGCTGAGGGCCAAGGTGTGGTTTCCAGGGATGGACCCACTGGTTGAACAAACAGTCAGAACATTCTCATGGTGCCAGGCATCGAGCCAACTAGATCGCTCTCCCCCCGAAATCACTGAGGAAAACCTGTGGGCGTGGCTTGGGTGCCGATGGCGGAGGCGGCGTGAGCGGTAGCTCCGTGCCCGATCCCCGCATTACTCCTGATAATACGCTGCTGGCACAGCTGTGGTGCTAGATTCGTCAACCGGAACACCTGGGGCAGCCGGTTGGTTCCGTGGGCTGAACCGGGAAGGCTTCGTTGGACCCGGAAACGGCGACTGGATTTGAGGAATGGTCTGCCGAGAAGGAAGCAATATGTTGAGGTGATGCCGATGGGTCTGAATTGCGGAGACCTGAGCATTTCCGACGGGTGGGCCTCCGGAGAGTGACCGAGGGACTGGTGTGCGCCCCTTCTGAAAGGCTCGCCCTGTGTCGGTAGCAGTGGAGATCGGCCCCGGACTCAGGGAGCGACTGTCCTACAAGGAGCCGACAAAATGGCGCCCGACAACTAGAAGAAGACGGGCCTGGGCGACCTGCGGTGGTAGCAAGCTGCGGTGCGGATCCCCTGGTGGACTGGAGCTGGGACACGGCCCGGGCGGTGTATAAGTGCCTCGCTCACATGCTGATTGGAAGGCTCAGTGCGGGCAGAGTACGCTGAGGAGCTGCAACGGCAGTTGCCGATAGCGAGTCCCCTCAGCGGAGGGCATCGGGAGCCTCCCGCGGAATCTCCGGAGCTGTGGGGATTGGGCGCTGCTCACCGCCTGCACGGACGGCGGGCGGGAAGGTGGACTGCAGGATCGCTGTGGGGGCCCCACGAAGGTGAAGACAGCGGAGGTTGCCCGGCGCTAGTGTGGCGAGAGCTGTGAAGATCTGATGAGGCTGCCCTGCCGGGGACTGAGGGGCTAGCGACAAAGCGCCTGATCAGCAGAAGGAATCCTCGCGTCGCCCAACGGAGAACTGTGAGGTGTGCTAGGATTGAGACGGGCCTGCCTGGAACCACCCACTCTGAGGAACGAACAATGGGGCACATTGGCGGGGGATCGGCTCTTGCCCAGTAGTTGGGAGAAACGTAGGAGGGCACCTGGGGGCAGAGCTGTTCGCCACCTGGGTGCTTTGTGGGAGGGACGCAATGGAGGGGAGCAGGTCGTCTGCGATTTCTGGAACCCGGAGATGAGGCGACGAGCGGTCATGGTGCGCTGTTGCGCAGAGTGAGTGCCTGCGTAGCGGCAGCCTAGGGTGTGGCCGAATACACCGGAGGAGTCCCTGAGTGTCCTGGGAAGCAGTAGGTGTGCGGAATATCGCTGATCGGTGGTGTACTGGACCCACCGCGAATTCGCGGAAAGTGCGGATTGCAGACTGCGGCAGTTAACACCGGGTCTGAAACTCCTGCGGGCGGTTGTCCTGTTCTTCCTCCCCACCCCCTCCCCCCCCCCCCCCCACTGAGAGCAGGACAGTCGGCGACTAGCCGGCGGTGGCTGGCGACTAGCCGGCGGTGGCTGGGGACCTGGTGCTACCCTGGTGATCAGCATCGTTGATATGAAGCCCAAAGGCAAAACGGAGGAGGCAACGGCGTCGGATGGTGCCAAAAGTGGAAAAGCGGACGAGGAGGCCACGCGGGCGGAAAGGAGACTGGCTGACCGCTTGGATAAAATCCTGGAAGCCATTGCAGCGACAAAAGACTCCTTACATCAGGATATATCGCAAGTAGCCACCGGACTGGGGCTCCTGAAAGCGGACCATGCGAAGCTGGTAGACAGGGTCAAAGATGCCGAGTCCACCATACTGGAGCTGAAACCGGCGGTGGTAACGGTAGAGCGCAAGCTGGAAGATGCACTGCAACGTTTGTCGAACCTGGAAAGGAGAGCGGAGGATTCCGAAAGTCGTAATCGACGCAATAATGTAAGGGTGGTGGGTCTGTCCGAGAAAATTGAAGGAACGGACATGGTGGCGTACCTGGAGGATTGGTTCAAGTCACGTGTAGCGCCAGAGGGCTTGTCATCCTTCTTCACCCTGGAGAGGGCGCACAGAGTCCCGCCAGGCCGCTCCTGTCGGGTCGCCCCCCTCGTCCTGTGGTGGCCAGGGTGCTTCATTACAAAGACCGGGACTTACTAATCCAGAATGCACGGGCGAACGGTCCCTTTAAAGTAGAGAACTGCTCTGTAACAATATTTCCGGACTATACTCAGGACATTCAACGAGGCAGAGCCGCCTACCTAGCGGTTAAGAAAGAGCTTAGAGAAGAAGGAATTCAATACTCGCTGTTATTCCCTGCAAAGTTAAGAATCATTGTGGATGGAGTAACGCAGTTTTTCCTAACACCGGATGAGGCATGGTCTTGGCTCGAGTCATATAGAGCGGGAACAGATCGCAGGAAGCAGGGGCCCACTACACAATATAAACAACCGAGAATCACAGTCAGTCACAGAGGATTCGCAACAGAGGAAAAGCTAAAAAAGCACCCCCAGCCACACAGTTAGCGACTGACAAACAGGGCGCGCTGCTGGCCACCGCTGCAATTACCGGATCGCAGACGGAGACCTCGAATAGAGGCACAGACTCTGAAGAAGACAAGCAGCATTCGGGCCTGAGTTCTCAGACACAGATAGTATTAAAGGCCCGGACATAACACCCAGGCTGGGTGATGACTTGTGACTTCCGCCAACACCACAAGGGTAAATACTGTTAAACTTGAGAGGAACCTGCTGGGTCGGTTGGAGTTCTTCCTGAATGTTTGGCTGTATCATAAAATATGGGGATTGCGGGCTGGGGGCTGGGATGCGGCCCGCCTCGTGTCGGGCCTACGCCACCTCCCTGTAGCCCTTAAGGCGACCTGTGGTGGTGACCACAGGGTAGTAGTGTGTGGTTGCTGTGGAGGTTTGGATGGGGACTGATAATGTGTTATTGGGTCCAGTTCTGGGGGGAGGGGGATGGGTGTTGTTTTACAAAGTGTTGGGTTAAGGTTTATAGCTCTTGGTGTGGGCTGGCAACGGTGGAGAGGTGAGAGTTCGTTGTGCATTTTCAATGGGGACATTACCTGAACTGAAATGTATTACCTGGAACGTCCGTGGATTGCACACTATGTCCAGACGCCATAAGGTGCACGCTTATTTGGTGAGGCGGGGGATCCATATAGCATTGCTGCAAGAGACCCACCTAACTAAGCAAGAATGCACGACGTTACAGAAGAGATGGAGGGGTCAGGTGTTTGGTACCGCATACTCGGAGTTTGGTAGGGTAGCTATGGTGTGGGTGAGAGCAGGGACCCCTTTCCGGGTAACAAACACTGCGGTAGATTCGGAGGACAGATATGTGGCAGTGGAGGGGAGACTGTGGGGAAGAGAAGTGATGCTCTGTAGTGTTTGTGCCCCGAACACAGACCAACCCCGGTTTCTAGATAAATTATCTGGGTCACTGGCACATGCTCTGGCTGGGACGGTGATAATGGGAGGGGATTTCAACTCCATAACTGACGTACTGCTCAATAGATCACACCCGCCACTGGTTGATTCCCTGGTTCGTAGAACAGCAAGACTAAGGGCGGAATGGCAGGAGAAATGGGGGCTACTAGATATTTGGAGAGGACACCACCCAGACGATAGGGACTATTCCTTCTTCTGGGCACTACATGAGCTACATGTTAGGATTGACACGATCCTCTGCAGGCAGGAGCTGACCGCCTTGGCGATCCGTTCGGAGTACTTGACCAGGACGTTGTCGGATCATAACCCTCAGGTGGTGGCGTTCCAGGTGGCAGCAAGAGAGAACTGCGATACCCACTTGGCGGTTGCGACCGGACACCCTGGAGGATCTGATTTTTAGCACCAGATTGCAGGAAGGGATTGATCACTATTTTGAGGTGAATGAGGGTACAGCAACGTCCAGAGGAATGGAGTGGGATGCCTTCAAAGTAGTAGTGAGTGGCTCTGTATTAGCAGTCATGCGGGGGAGCGGAAGGTAGTGCTGGCGGATGTAGCAAAGGCAGAAGAGGGCTTGAGGGAACTGGAGGTACTACGACCAGAGCAGCCGGGATTGCAGGAACGGTTATTGGAGGCCAAAGAGCGGATGGCGGTGATACTGAGAGGTTGCGGTGTTTTGACTATAGGCAGTACACAGTGAAAGTCTATGTGGAAGGGGATAAGGTGGGGACATTTTGGCAAAATTGGCAGCGCCAGTATCAGGTGGAGGTTCGATTCTGAATCTTAGGACAGACACAGGAGAAGTGCTGTGTTCCCAATCGGGAATCCTTTCCTGTTTCTTGAGCTATTATACAACACTGTACTGTAGTCAACTGGAGGCTGGGGAAATGGAGATACTGGAATACTTACAGGAGACCCCGCTGCCACAACTGGAGAAAGATGACGCAGAGGGGTTAGGGGGGAAAATACGATTGGAGAAAATACGGGGAGCAATCAAGCAGACGGCTAGGAACAAGACGTCGGGGATAGATGGGCTTCCGATAGAATTTTATGCAAAATATGTGGACGTCCTAGCCCCGCGATTAGTGGAGGTCTATAATGAAGCTGCGGAGAGGGGCCATTTACCGCACTCTAGGAGAGAAGCACTAGTGATTGCCCTACTGAAAACCGCGAGGGAGGGTAGTGACGTGACTTCATACAGGCCAATGTCAATGCTGACAGTCGACTATAAAATCTTGAGCAAAATATTGGCTTCCAGGCTGTTACCCCATATGACTACCTTAGTACACGTTGATCAGGCAGGGTTTATTCTGACACGGGATACTTCGGTTCATGTCCGCCGCCTGGTATGGGTGTTGGAAGGTGAGCTGGAGGATGACATGTTCCCGGCTGTATTGTCGGTGGACATAGAGCAGGCCTTTGACAGCCTAGAATGGATCTACTTAGATAAGGTGTTAGAGAAGTTTGGACTGGGTGAGCGATTCAGGAGATGGACGGCCATTTTATATTCATTAGCGACGGCCAGGGTGAGATTGGGGCCTGTTATCTCAGCGCAATATCCGGTGCAAAAGGGGCACGAGACAGGGCTGTTCGCTCTCGCCTCTGCTGTTCCCACTGGCCATTGAACCACTAGCGGCCCGGGCCAGAACGGGGGGGCCCTATGGTGGCATTCTGTGTAATGGGGGTCCACACTATATCTCGCTGTATGCGGATGATCTGCTCCTGTTCCTAGAGGACACGACTGTGGCACTAGAAGGAGCGGTGTCCCTGCTGACAGACTTTGGGGCACTTTCTGGCCTCAGGGTTAACTGGAGTAAGACATGTGTATTCCCTCTGAGGGCCGACATGCAGCAACCACCGCTGCCCACTGGACTAGTATGGGAGAGGTCATGTTTCACATACTTGGGGGTCCGGATCTATCATGACGCGGAATCCATGTTGGAAGGGAATGTAGGCCGCTGTATCAGGGCTCTGAAGGGCTGTATGGCGTTCTGAGTACGCTGCCCCTATCGGTACTGGGTAGAGTGGCACTGCTGAAGATGGTGGCTCTGCCTCGCCTCCTGTATTATTTTCGTACCCTCCCGCTCTGGATACCCCCAAGGTTCTTCCATGACCTGAGGACGCTCATGATAGATTTTATATGGGGGCATGGGAGGAGACGGGTAGCGCTTGATACACTATTGAGGCCAAAGTTGGACGGAGGACTGGCTGTCCCCAATTTTGAACTCTACTACTTAGCAGCGCAGTTACAGATCCTCACGCAGAACGTTGCAAGAGAGTTCAGGGGCCCAGAGGAAGTCCGCGGGATGGGAATCCAGAGGCATGTACTTTCTTATATTGTTATGCAACAGAAGCTGGAGGTAAAGGAGTTGACATCGGAAGAAAAAACCCTGAGGTTGTGCTGGAACAGGAGTCAGCGCAGGGCAGATGTACCCCATCCGTATGCGCCTGAAATCCCCCTGGGCATGCTGACGGCGCTACCACATGGGGGGGACTGGTCGAGATTGATGGACTGGGAGGAAATGGGGCTTCAAGTGGTAGGAGACCTATATGCTGAAGGGGAGTTGTTGTCCTTCCCGGCGCTACAGGACCAATTCGGACTTCCGGATGGCAGTTTCCTGTTGCATATGGCTTTGGTGTCCGCCATGAAGAAACATTGGAAATCAGGGCAGTTAGAACCCAAGACCACGATGGCCTGTCAATATGTGGTGATGGCGGCGGGAACCTTCAAGGCGGTCACCTGTCTGCAGTCTCGTTTGCTGCGGGAAGGTCTGGTACCATTGGAGGCACTTAAGCAGAAATGGGAAGAGAGTGTGGGGAAGACCATACCGGAGTTGACTTGGGCCCAAATACTGAACAAGGCGTGGAAAGGGAGCAGAAATGCGCGTTTCCAACAGGTGCACTATTTTGTGTTGCATCCGGCATACCTCACTCCAGGGAAAATGAAGAAATATTTCCATGCACAGGATGCAGCTTGCCCCCGATGTTTGATGCCTGAGGTGGAGCTGGAGCACATGTTCTGGGACTGTCCCAAGTTGGGACGCTACTGGGCAGAGATAGGGAAACTGCTGAATGACGCTACGGACAGACAGGTAGAATATGACATGGCGACATGTCTGCTGCTGTGGTTCCCCCATTCGAGGAAGACTAAGATATCCAGTAAATTTATTGACCTGGGACTTATGTTGGCGCAACGGGAGATAACCTGGCACTGGAAGTCGAAGGAGGGCCCGTCGAATAGGAGATGGGCGAGTGAGATGTGCAAATGGGCCAGTAGTGAAGGAGTGCTTAGACGTAGGCAGGCGACCGGCACAGCTAATGAAAAGTGCTTGGACATGGCGAGAGCATGGGAAGACATGGTACAGACTTTTAAAAACAGTCTAGAGACTGAAGACGAGTGAGTTTGTAGGGTTCTGAATGATAATTCCGGGAAATACACTGTATAGGGAATAAGGACGAGTTGACCTCCTAATTGGCTCAGATATGTAGATTAGCGTGGCCCACAGTAGTTGCAGTTCAGTGGGGGGGTGGGACAGTGGGGGAGTGGACGAAATGCGGCTTTAAGAGATCTTGGTAGGGAGGCTAAGTGAGCAGTCACCAGGCACAGGAGGGAGGTATCGCCATGCAGAACTGGGTCCACTTGGGGGGGTTGGGTAACCCAATGCATATGTGAATGAGTCGGGAGGTTGCAGATGGAGGGAGAGGTATAGAGTCGGTGTGTGCTGGCACCTACAAGGAGAACTGCAGCGCGGATTGTCCACAGTTCGGGAGTTGGGGGGGGAGATAATATTCAAAAGCAGATATCAGATCCTTGACCGACTGTGGATCCTAATATCCCATGTGCCATTAACAGGGATGAGTTTTACCGCCCAGCCTCCGGGATGTGGGCTCTTCGGCTGTGTAATGATTACTGGTGGGGACTGTATGACTGGGAGGACGGTCAATCACATTGGTCTGTACAATTGTGTGTTTACTATTTTATGTCTGCAATAAAAACTATTTTATAAAAAAAAAAATCACTGAGGAAAACCCCCAACGGCCATGGGAGTGCGTGAGTGTGGATTTTGGACACCTCCCAGATGGACGCTATGCCCTGGTGATAATCGCTGACTACACGAAGTACCCTGACATTGAGATTGTGGGAAGTCAGACAGCCACGGAGGATGTTACAAAATTCGAGAAGACCATTGCTACCCACGGAATATTCGAAGTGGTGAAGACAGACAACGGTCCACCCTTCCATGGACAAGAGTTTGCAGACTATCTCAAGACCTGGGGGATTCTGCACCGGAACGTGACCCAGCGCTGGCCCCAAGCAAATTGGGAAGTAGAGAGGTTCATGCGCACTCTCAACAAAGTAATACGCATCGCGCATGCCGATGGATCACCGCTCGAGAGGGCCACATACAGTTTCCTGAGAGAATATCGTTTGACGCCCCATCTCACGACCGAGGGAGCTCTGGGGCCGGCAAGCATGGGCAAAGTAGTGCGAGACACAATCCAGCATCACCCAAGCTTGACCCCGTCTCAGATTGACGCTGGAAAGGTCCTAGCCAACAGGACCAGCTCCAATGACCAAGCCAGCGCCGACCGACGAGTAAGGGACAGAGTGTATGTCAAGGACAGGTACCTTGGGAGCAAGTTACGGCTTCCGTTCGAACATCAGCCATGGACAGTTATCCGCCGAACCGGCACTATGATAACACCCAGACGAGGAACCGAGGAAATCACACGCAACATCTCTTTCTTCAAAAAGGTACACGCGGGAAATCAGGACCAGCAGCTATCGGACAACCTGGAGGCCAGACGACATCAACTGTCAGTGGAGGAAGGAACAGATGTTGACCAAGGGACGACACCCACTGAAGATGTGAACCGATCCGACCATTGCTCCCCTTCACTGCCTGGAACTCCAGTCGGAGGTCTGCCAAGTTCCCCTGTGAGAACCCCGAGGATGAAGTCTCGCAGGAAATGACCCCGTCGTTGCCATCATCACGGGGAGAACACTCCAGATATGGCCTGAGAAGAAACCCGGCTCCATCCTCCCGGCTGGCAGACTTCATGATGTGACGAACCTGGCACTGGAATTCTAGTGACTGGTAACAGATCGACATGATCAATGTTTTGTTTGTTGTTTAATAAAGGTTGGAAGGAATGTAGTGTTGTCCGACACGGGGTAGCGGTACAGTGTACCTGCGTCGGAGGTCTTACGCGCGCCAGCTATAAATAAAGGGGCGTGGCCTGTCGAAAGCAGTCGGGACCACTCAGTAACTAAAAGAAGTTGTCCCATGTGGTTACTGCAGCCGCGGCGCTGATTAAACGCGCGCATACGGGCCCTCCCCATCACAGGCCACACTCACTGCTTAGTGCAACATTTGCATCATTTTTGTGATTCCCCGAGGCGCTCACTGTCAGGTTGTGTCCATACTGGTGCTGCTGGGGACATCTTATCCTGCTGCTGGAGCAGGGAGTTTCGTTTGTTGTGGAAGAAGGCGGCTTGCAGGTACTGGTTTGCGGGCAGCGCTACAAATTCAACCATGGCTGTTAATTACCCCCAGCCGCATTCAATTATTGCCGCAGCCGAAGGAGACTGTAGACGGTGAGGAGTTAGTGAACTGGGTTACAGCGGCCACCAGGACAGTCTGTCAGTCTCTCCCTGGACATCCTGGATGGACGACTATCACTGGAGACGGGCCGGGGAAGTAAACCCGAATTACCGCGGCCCGCCGTGGCTCACTGCCTGAGCCTGCCTGCAGCCAGCCTTGCACACGAGTCGCTGCCTGCAATTGTTGAGCGCCACCGTCCTCTGAACGCTCATCCGTGGGCCAAGTAAGTACCAGCCTGTGTTTACTAATATAACACAAATGCCAATGGCAGCAAGCGATCCTGCCGCTACAGCTACTCTAAGGCGACATAGGTGATTTGACAAGGATCACACAATACTGATAAGTGAAGAGACCACGATTAGAACACTGAGGTTTTCAGATTCTACAGGACAATTTCATCTTGGGGCAAGATATCCTTACAGTTTCTCGTTGCTCGAATGGGTGTAATTTCTGATATTTATATGTTTCCCTCGTCTTTGTTGCTCGATTTTGTGCACAAGAAAGTGTCACTCATAGTTGTTGAAATGTCACTCATATTTACACAGAAATTATGAGAATGTCACACAGAGCAATCTGAAACCTTGGCAGCTAATGTCTCTTGGGCCTTATTGGCTCAAAGACCTGCTAAGAACACACTGCTGATTGCATTATAAACCATTACAGCCTATTTAATTGTACCATAGCTCCCTAAAGTCCAAATCAGAGTGTTCTTTTCAAATTATAATCAATTCATTCTGACAAAATCCTAACTTCTGTGAATACCAAAAGTAGTAAGTTTATGATTTTGTCTTAAGTTAGTTCTGTGAATCGGGCCCGAAGTGTTAATCCTCCTAGTCCTAAGCACCTGCTCTCATGTCACCCGCGGCCGCCATATTGGACCAGGTAAACAAACTTGTATTGTGCAGTATAAGGTCAGCCTACTTAGCTCGTAATTGTATCAAAAGTACACTATTTTTTAACAGTTCCCATGTATTAGTCTCACCATATCGCCAATAAATAAAATCAGCGTTTTTTTCTCTAGATTGTCATCATTTTTCTTTTTTTTGCAGATTTATATAGCGCTAACTCAACCCTAAGGCATTGGAGCTGTTTACATGAGCACAAGTTACGTTACACAAGGACACATTAATTTTTTGGGTAAGCAAGGGGAGATTAAGTGATTTGCCCAGAGTCACGGGATGTGGAGTGGACCCGGCGGCTCGAACCTTGGTTTCCCAGCTCCAAAGTTGGCAGTCTAGCCGTGGGGCCACATGCTCTTTCACACATTCCCACACTCTTCGACACATACATAGGCATTCCCTTCTTCTCCACACTCATACCAGTCACAGCCACTCATATCTAGCATGTTGTATGCGTATTCAAAGTAACAGTGCTCTGTGTGTTAAGTGACACTGATAGGCGGCACTTTTGTAAATGTAAATGTAAATGTATGTATCTTGTAAAGCGCACTGCTGCCCTGAGGTGTCGTGGCGCTGTAGACCGCTGGGGAACCCGTCCTGGCTATCCTTGTGAGATGGTCCCTACTGGGTATCTCCAAGGTGAAACCAGGCATCCCTGGCGTATGTGGGGGCCGTTGTGGAGATGAGACAAGCTAATGCCCAGAGTTGCCGAGTGTGATCCCTGGTTAGAGTAGGCACCGAGGCGAGAATTATCGAGTCCGCTGACCCTGGTCCACGACCCTGCCGCGTCGGGAATTGAACCCTGGTCCAGGGCCGTTCTCTGCTTCCGGGTCTGCCACCTCTAACCAGTGAGCCACACCACTCCACTCCACTCCAGTCAAGGTGCTACTGCTGTCAAAGAGGCAGGCTCAAGGGTGCAGAAACAGAACGCCTTCTGTCTGGTGCAGGCTCGTCCATGCGGCCTAACTCCAGTCCTCACCCAGTGTGCCTTTGTGCCCTGCCCTCGCCCCATCTGCCCATAAGTCATCGCCCCTCCCTCAGTCTGCCCGTCTCTCATAGCTCCTCATCTAGTCTGTGCCTCTGCCCTCGCGCATCAAGCGCCTCTTCCAGTCTGGGTATGCACCACAGCTCTTCACCCAGTCTGGGTGCACAGCTGTTCCTCTAGTCTGGCTGCCCAGCTCCTTCACTGGTCTGCCCGCGTGCCACAGCTCCCCTTCCAACCTCGGAGCCCCTTCTCTGCCCCGACATGTAAGTGCCCACGTGTCACAGCTCCTCACCCAGCCTGTCCGTGTGCCCCACTTTCTCACCCAGCATGGCCACATGTCCCAGCTCCTCACCCCGCCTGCCCGTGTGCCTATTTCCTCACCCAGCCTGCCCGTGTGCCCACCTCCTCACCCAGCCTGCCCGTGTGCCCACCTCCTCACCCAGCCTGTCCTTGTGCCCACCTCCTCACACAGCCTGTCTGTGTGCCCTCGCTTCTAATCCAGCCTGTCCATGTGCTATAGCTCCTCATCCAACCTCGGTGCCCCTTCTTTTCCCTGACATCTTAGCTAAGTGTCCATGTACCCCAGCTCCCCATCCAGCCAGTCCATGTACCCCAGCTCCACACCTAGCCTGTCCGTGTAGTCCAGCTCCTTCCCAGCCTGTCAGTGTACCCCAGCTCCACCCCCAGCCTGTCTGTGTACCCCAGCTCCTCATCAAGCCTGTCCATGTGCCCCACCTTCTCACCCAGCCTGTCTGTGTACCCCAGCACCTCCTTCCTTTGACGTGACGACGCAGGACATCCAGAACCCCGGTGAACCTAAACGCCCGACCTCTCTTCGACAGTTACTTGGCTCGAGGCGTGTCCAGAATCCCGATGTATCAAAACGCCCGACTTGACTTGGGTTAAGATGTGGCCATAGGCGTTTCGAATAGAGGAAGCTATATATAACTGAATATCCACAATATTGGTAAAGCGTCTAACATTTATCAGTCAGATACCGCCCAAGACTCTTTCTATAAACAAGCTTGACGCTCAGAACAACTTCACCCCTGGAATGTCATCGCGTCCTATAACCAATTTTTCACGAAGGCAATAAGAACAAGCATTGGAAATGCAATAGGTCTTTCATTAGGAAAGTTTGAGCGATTGGTATTGTAAATGACACTTTTTGTATTTATGAGTTGGTTTTGAAAATAGCAAAATTAATAGCTTTGTCAGCATGTGGTGGTGGATGCGGTGGATGTGGTGGTGGTGGATGTGGTGCTGGTGGATGCGGTGTGGTGGATGCGGTGGTGGTGGATGCGGTGGATGTGGATGTGGTGGTGGATGTGGCGGTGGATGTCATGGTAGATGTGCAGGTGATGGTGGATGTGGTGGTGGATGTGGTGGTGGATGTGGTGGATGTGGTGGTGGTAGATGCAGTGGTGGTGGATGGGGTGGTGGTGGTGGTGGATGGGGTGGTGGATTTAGTGGTGGTGGTGGTGGATGGGGTGGTGGATGTAGTGGTGGTGGGTGTGGTGGATGTGGTGGTGGTGGATGAAGTGGTGGATGTAGTGGTGGTGGGTGTGGTGGATGTGGTGGTGGTGGGTGTGGTTAAAGTGTTGGTGTATGTGGTGGTGTATGTGGTGGTGGTGGATGCGGTGCTGGATGTGGTGGTGGTGGTGGATGTGGTGTTGGTGGATGCGGTGGTGGTGGTGGATGCGGTGGTGGATGTGGTGGTGGTGGAAGTGGTGGTGGACGTGTTAGATGTGGTGGTGGATGTGGTGATGGATGTGGTGGTGGTGGATGTGGTGGTGGTGGTGGATGTGGTGGTGGTGGATGCGGTGGATGTGGATGTGGTGGTGGATGTCATGGTGGATGTGGAGGTGATGGTGGATGTGGTGGATGCAGTGGATGTGGTGGTGGTGGATGCGGTGGTGGTGGTGGATGCAGTGGTGGTGGTGGATGGGGTGGTGGATGTAGTGGTGGTGGGTGTGGTGGATGTGGTGGTGGGTGAGGTGTTGGAAGTGGAGTGGTGTGGCTCACTGGTTAGAGGCGGCAGACCCGGAAGCAGAGGTCGGCCCGGGACCAGGGTTCGATTCCCGACGCGGCAGGGTCTTGGGCCATGGTCAGCGGACTCGATAATTCTCGCCTCGGTGCCTACTCTAACCATGGGTCCCACTCAGCAACTCTGGGCAATAGCTTGCTTAATCTCTACTAACGGCCCCATCAGCGCCGGGGATGCTTGTCTTCACCTTGGAGATGCCCAAGAGGGACCATCTCACATGGAAAAGCCAGGATGGGTTCCCCAGCGGTATACAGCGCCGGGACGCCCCTTTGCTGGGGCAGCTGTGCGCTTTACAAGTATACGACATTTAACATGTGGTGGTGGTGGTGGATGTGTTGGATGTGGTGGTAGATGTGGTGGTGGATGTGGTGGTGGTGGGTGTGGTGGTGGATGTGGTGGTGGATGCGGTGGTGGTGGTGGATGTGGTGGTGGTGGATGTGGATGTGGTGGATGTGGTGGTGGTGGATGCGGTGTATGTGGATGTGGTGGTGGATGTGGCGGTGGATGTCATGGTGGATGTGGAGGTGATAGTGGATGTGATGGTGGATGTGGTGGTGGATGTGGTGGTGATGGTAGATGTGGTGGTGGATGCGGTGGTGATGGTGGATGCAGTGGTGGTGAATGGGGTGGTGGTGGATGGGGTGGTGGATGTAGTGGCGGTGGGTGTGGTGGATGTAGTGGTGATGGGTGTGGTTAAAGTGTTGGTGGATGTGGTGGTGGTGGATGCGGTGGTGGATGTGGTGGTGGTGGTGGATGTGGTGGTGGTGGTGGTGAATGTGGTGGTGGTGGATGCGGTGGTGGATGTGATGGTGGATGCGGTGGTGGATGTGGCGGTGGATGTGGTGGTGGATGTGGTGGTGATGGTGGATGTGGTGGTGGATGTGGTGGTGGATGTGGTGGTGGTGGTAGATGTGGTGGTGATGGTGGATGTGGTGGTGGATGCGGTGGATGTGGTGGTGGTGGATGCGGTGGTGGATGCAGTGGTGGTGGATGGGGTGGTGGTGGGTGTGGTTAAAGTGTTGGTGGATGTGGTGGTGATGTGGTGGTGGTGGATGCGGTGGTGGTGGTGGATGTGGTGTTGGTGGTGGATGCGGTGGTGGATGTAGTGGTGGTGGAAGTGGACGTGTTAGATGTGGTGGTGGATGTGGTGAAAGTGGTGGTGGATGTGGTGGTGGATGTGGTGGTGGATGTGGCGGTGGATGTCATGGTGGATGTGGAGGTGATGGTGGATGTGGTGGTGGATGTGGTGGGGGTGGATGCAGTGGATGTGGTGGTGGTGGGTGGTGGTGGTGGGTGGTGGTGGTGGATGGGGTGGTGGTGGTGGTGGATGCAGTGGTGGTGGTGGATGGGGTGGTGGTGGTGGATGTGGTGGTGGATGTAGTGGTGGTGGATGTGGTGGTGGATGTGGTGGTGTATGTGGTGGTGGTGGATGCGGTGGTGGATGTGGTGGTGGTGGTGGTGGTGGTGGATGTGGTGGTGGTGGATGTGGTGGTGGTGGATGCGGTGGTGGTGGTGGTGGATGCGGTGGTGGTGGAAGTGGTGGTGGATGTGTTGGATGTGGTGGTGGATGTGGTGGTGGATGTGTTGGATGTGGTGGTGGCTGTGGTGGTGGTGGATCTGGTGGGTGTGGATGTGGTGGTGGATGTGGTGTTGGATTACATTGAACCTGCATGCATCAAGTGCGGATTATACAATATAAAATAATGATTTATTTTGCGCTGACTCGCAACCTTAACCAGCCATGATCATTTAGAAATAAATAAGACTATCCACTTAGCTGTGTGAATACAGCACATTCTACAGCCGATAATAAAAAGTCACCAACACAACTAAATAAAGAGCATGAAAAGACAAATAAGAAAGCTGGTGAAAAAGAAAACACATTGCCCAAAAAATAGTGCTTCTGCAAACTGCATATATTGTGCAAAAAGAAACGGAGCATTACTGACAAAGACCAATAACTTACTTAACAATACTTTTAAGCTAAAGAAATCCATTGCAGCGCACGTTCAGTGACTAAAAATTGAAATCAAAGCAACCACATTCATCCATCAAAAGAACAGCTCAAGAAGGCTGTATGGAGGGCGTGGCCGAGCGCGGAGCGAGATGGCCGCCTAGTCCGCGAGCTCCGCTCGCCACGGCATTTATCCTCTTAATATCCTGCTCTTCCCCGGGGCGCTCAGGCTCGGGCAGTGCTCACGGGACGTCGGAAGATGTGTGGATCGGCGGGCGGCAACTCCGGCGCTCGTAGGTGACTGGTGACCCATCCATCCACCCTTTCCCGCTAGACGCCGTGGCGGCGTCCGACTGCTGGCCGAGAGACCGGATGTTGGTGCCGGCCGCGGATGCCACTGGAGGTCGCGGCTTTGCGGGCCACGAAGCCCATATCTCCTAGCTGCGAGAGAGACACTGCGCCAATCCGGACGGACGTGGGGACTTGGCGCCACCACAGACACGGGCACACACGCCGGAGGTCTGATCCTTTGCCTGATACGACCGTTCCTTTGTTATCTGCGTTGTTTGTAGATCTGCTGGACGAGCTGAGACCGCCATTTTGAAACGGGAGCAACGTTGCTGGCGCCGGCTGACTTGGGGCAGACCGGTGCATCTCTTCAGACCTCGAAGGTACGGAGGTCGGCACTCCTGCGCACAGTTGGTGGATCTGCCCCTGCTATTGAGACTCTGTGCCATATAACATCGACGCTGCCCGCGCTTCTTATGGGGCATCCTGTAACTGAGTGTACTGTTTATTGGCGAGGTGTAATGGCGGATCGACCGTAACAGCTTGAGGTGGCGCCGGCCCCTGCTCCGGTGACTTTTCCACTACCTTTTCGGCCGGGCGGTTTGGTGGGGGACACTGACATTGGCCGAGGTAGAAGATACCCTGAGAGCGAGTGAATTTATGTTGGCTAAGCACCATGGAACCTACGGCTCGCGACCTTATTGCTGCTCTGAGCTCCCTGCGCTTTACCTGTTTGGATGGGGCCGGGGACCTTGCACGGCGCCTGGACGCAATTATCACCCAGCCGTGGGAAGAAGGCTCCGGCGATCCCGTTAGAAGTAGTGTTGTGGGCGGATCTTTGCCGCCATTGGATCTGCCTGCTGCGTGCCTACCGATGGTGCCATGGAGGGCCCTGGACGATGTTGGTCACAGATCCCACCTGCCTAGCCGCTTGAATGTGCCATCGAGGCCTAGTGCTACAAAAAGTGCGGATTCCCCTCATGGGCCTGTTTCACCACCCGACTATCTTGTGATGCCACTACCGGGTCGCATCCTGAGGGATTTGCTTGGAGCTTTGTTCCTGTGCCTACATGTCCTCAGGAGACTACTTGTCAGTCCACTGCCTCTGAGATCTCTCGCTGAATTGCTTTTGTTCTACCCGCCTGGCCGTCCTGTCCATTCGGGGCGGTGCCCCATTGCAAACTTTCAGTGGCTACGTATTGATGGAAGGGTAAAGTTGGGACAGGGGTGAACTCTTCCTTATTGCATCGCAGGACTGATCCCCGGTCACTTATTATGATATGGACGCTTTGCTGAACTGTACTACGACGCCGCCATTGATTGTCGACCTGCTGGTCTGTTTTGAGATCGCGCCTGAGCTGCTTGGTGCGAATGGGGTGGGGCGGGAGTCTGCTTGTGTTGACTTTCCCCCGTCTTTTCCCTTATGTGGGTACTCTTGGGGCGACAGGCACGTTAGTAGGGGGGGGGGGCCGTAGCCTCTTCGACGTGCAGGGTGGTGGGGGTTGGGGCTTGACTTTCGTTTTCTTTTTGTTTCTATGGCCCTTCTTCTTGTTCTTTCTCTTGTTTCCTTCTTCTTCCTTCGTATCTCGGGTCAGATGGGGGTTGGGTTTAGTTCTTTCTGGGACGGATTCTCGTGCTTTGCGTCTGTGTTACTGTCGCAAGGTTTATTGATTCACGACCATGATATTGACCTTAATGCATAGTTACTGAATGATTACAAATCCTGCTCTTCCTTCCCTCTTATACTACTGTTTGGGGGCGCATTCTCTGCTGCTAATTTTCCCTTGTAATAAGTGCCTTTCTGCATGTCGTAGGATCCTTTCATCGTTGTCATATAATGATCCCTCTTATATCCTACTGTACCGTATACCAGCTTGAATGCAACTCCTTATGTGACAAATTGACTGGGCGGGCGCTAACTGGGGTGATGTGTATTTCAATGCTTGTTTATCCTTATTGTGCTGATTTACGCCAGTTTCTCGATAATGATGTTTAACTTGTGTATATCCCTTTATTTGGTCCGCCCTTTCGGCCACCCGATCTGACTTTAGGACGATTCGTCTAAATTACAAAATGAAACCCTCCCTATCCTCCTCCTGTGGCTCCTTGCCAGTCTACCGTAGTGTTGATATTTGTGATTTTCTATCCTTTATCTGCAGTGCAAGGTACCTTGGAAGGCTAATTGTTGTCATAGCGGCCGGCCCGCAGTGGTTGTAGGCAGACGCTGTGTACTATGTTTCTGATAAATAAAGGTTTTCAAAAAAAAAAAAAAAAAAAAAAGAAGGCTGTATGGTGGGCATCGTAAATAAAAAGTGCACTTAACACGGCCGGCCGGCCGTGAAACTGAAAGCACGGCCGGCCGGCCGTGAAAGCCTTTGATCTGGCAGGGGGTGGAGCGGCACCAAGCTGGGCAACAGATGGCTGGCGATTTGATGCTGTGCACGCGCATTTTAGGTCAATGCGCTTGCGCATTGACCTAAAAGCCCACGGGCACAGCACCAAATCGCCAGTTAGTTAAAGTTTGTTTAAAGCCCTATAGTCTCGCTTCTCTATCAATGCGCATGCGCATTGATAGGTCACGAGACCTAAAAACCAATAAGTGTCGTACACCTATGGACATGTCTCCAATACCTCTATAAGTGGAACTAACATCTTAACAATAACAATAATACCAAGAAGATTAGTAAGCGAGGTACAGAGAACGACCTTACCTACATGACTGACCAGCAAGAGATTTTTCTAAAAATAATAGTATACCCTCTGTCTTTTGTTATGTTTCTGTCCTAAAGCAAATGACGGACTCCTGAAGAAGGCAAATGCCGAAACGCGCGTAGAGTCTTCATCTATCGCTTTGCTTACTCCACTAGCCCTATTTATCATCATAGTCATTTGTACTTTGTTTTTTTGTGTGTTAAATTCCCTGTTTCTTTCTTCCCGTGTTTTTGAGTATGTGTTGATAATTCTTTGAAATCACAAAATGTATGTCATTGATGTTTTAAATACCTACATGTATCTTTTATAAATGAGATTCTTATCAAAAAAAATGAAGAAAATATTTAAATAAATCACGAACTATTTTTGAATATAATTATTGGGTTTTGTTCTATCAATTTTGTTTACATGTCACTTTAATTATTTAATTAGCTTCTTGGTCTCCTTGGGTTTTTTGGCTTAATTACTAAGCTCACTACTACATGTTCTTCTAAAAAATTGTTTATTTTACTCCCTACCGGTAGTGAATGCATTAGAAATAGGGGTCGCCCTTTTTTCTAAATTATATACCCCAGCACCTCACCCAGCCTGTCCATGTACCCCAGCTCCTCACCCAGCCTGTCCGTGTACCAGCTCCTCACTGAGCCTGTCCGTGTACCCCAGCTCCTCATCCAGACTGACCATGTACTAGGCCCGGCTCTAGCATGTTTTCTTTGGGAGGGCCGTAAAGAAGCTTCCTCATCCACTATGGCATGTTTCACAACGTTGCAGAGTGCTGTGTGCTGTTGAGTGCTGTGTGCTGTTGAGTTCTGTGTGCTGTTGAGTGCGGTGTGCTGTTGAGTGCTGTGTGCTGTTGAGTGCAGAGTGCTGTTGAGGGCAGAGTGCTGTGTGCTGTTGAGTGCAGAGTGATGTTAAGTGCAGAGTGCTGTTGAGTGCAGAGAGCTGTTGAGTGCAGAGAGCTGTTGAGTGCAGAGTGCTGTTGAGTGTAGAGTGCTGTTGAGCGCAGAGTGCTGTTGAGTGCAGAGTGCTATTGAGTGCAGAGTGCTATTGAGTGCAGGGTGCTGTTGAGTGCAGAGTGATGTTGAGTGCAGAGTGCTGTTGAGTGCAGAGTGCAGAATGCTGTTGAGAGCAGAGTGATGTTGAGTGCAGAGTGCTGTTGAGTGCAGAGTGCTGTTGAGTGCAAAGTACAGAATGCTGTTGAGGGAGGAGTGCTGTTGAGTGCAGAGTGCTGTTGAGTGCTGTTGAGGGCAGAGTGATGTTGAGGGCAGAGTGTTGTAGAGGGCAGAGTGCTGTTGAGGGCAGAGTGCTGTTAAGGGCAGAGTGCTGTTAAGGGCAGAGTGCTGTGTGCTGTTGAGTGCTGTGTGCTGTTGAGGGCTGTGTGCTGTTGAGTGCTGTGTGCTGTTGAGGGCAGAGTGTGCTGTTGAGGGCAGAGTGCTGTTGAGGGCAGAGTGCTGTGTGCTGTTGAGGGCAGAGTGCTGTGTGTTGTTGAGGGCAGAGTGCTGTTGAGGGCAGAGTGCTGTGTGCTGTTGAGGGCAGAGTGCTGTGTGCTGTTGAGTGATGTGTGCTGTTGAGGGCAGAGTGCTGTTGAGGGCAGAGTGCTGTGTGCTGTTGAGGGCAGAGTGCTGTTGAGGGCAGAGTGATGTGTGCTGTTGAGGGCACAGTGCTGTGTGTTGTTGAGGGCAGAGTGCTGTTGAGGGCAGAGTGCTGTGTGCTGTTGAGGGCAGAGTGCTGTGTGCTGGAACCACAGCCAAACTTCAGAAAAGACTCCAGCGCATCCAGAATGCCTCCGCATGACTCGTCCTGGACATCCCCCGACACAGCCACATCTCCAGCCACCTGAGAGACTTGCACTGGTTCCCCGTCAGCAAGAGGATCACGTTCAGACTCCTCACCCATGCACACAAGGCCCTCCATGACCTGGGCCCCAAGTACCTCAACAACCGCCTGACCTTCTACGCGCCCACCCACCAGCTACGATCGGCCAGCCTCGCCCTCGCCGCCGTTCCACGCATCCGCAAAGCCACCGCCGGGGGAAGATCCTTCTCCTACCTGGCAGCCAAGACATGGAACTCCCTCCCGACCCACCTCCGGCTGACCCAGGATCATCTCTCTTTCAGGAAGCTCCTCAAGACCTGGCTATTCGAGCAGTAACTGACCCCTCCCAGCGTCTTGAGACCCTCCCGGGTGAGTAGCGCGCTATACAAATGCCGATGATTGATTGATTGAATGGGGGAATTTCTATGGTTTTGTACGAGTGAAATGTCCAACTAACTATAACGTCCCTGAAACCTGTGTTTTTTTCAGTGAATTTCTAAAGTTTTTTAAATGCTAATTTTTAACTATAACATCCGTAAAACCCATGGTTTTTTCAATTAATATATATATATATATAATTCCCCCTTGAGGACTTGGTTTGTGTGTTTCACTGGCAAATCCCTGTCCCACCCTCTCTTCGTAATGTAGTAGGGGTTATTCCCCATTCACTGGTGGCTGCATCCGTAGGATGCTCACCAGTAGCCCTTAACTCAAGAGTACAATCCAACTCTTTGTAAAATAGTCAAACATGCTTTAGCACTGCAGCACCCTCAGCAGCGAGTTCACGGGCTTATAAGCCTATAGCCAGTCTTTCCATCTCCGGCAGCGAGGCGGCTTTCAACGTCTCAGCGAGTGCCTTGACCGTGGTCACTCGCACTGTTACAGTCCTCTCTCCTATGTACACACGGCCTGCTCCAGCAGCCCCTGGAAGTGCTCTGGTGCACTTCCTTTTGGAGTGTACAGTTTTCTTTCTCTAGAAAGGCTGTTTGTCACAGCAGGCAAGACTCCGAAGCTGATAGTCGCACAACACGGGCCATGGGAGTGGCCCGAGTTCAGACCTGGATGTCACCCACAGTGATATGTGCATCAAAAGGTTAATCTTGGGCTCCCTCATTGATTCGCTCATCAGCCTCATCTCCTTCCTGAGATGTGTCCAGGCCCCCTGCTCCTGATCTATCACTGAATCAACGAGCCCCCTTTGAAGTGTGCATGGGGAGCCTCTCTCTCCCTTCTGTAGTGTGTCCCACCCAGCTCACATGAATGCAGCAATACACAAATCTGTTGGGGGGAGAGGGGAATTCCTCTCTTTCTCTTGTCTTCAACAGGCAGGCCTGAGCTTCCCAAAATGAAACCCTGGGTCCTACATGTAATCAGGGCCGGACTGGCGTTTTCCGGGTGGCCGGAAGGGTGGGGTCACGTCAAATATATTTCTAAATGTAACATCCGGTGGTACTCATAATGTCATCTCGCGCGGGAGTAATTCTCCATTGTTGCGAGACGCGTACACCTGCGAGAGATGACATTATAAGTACCACTGGATGTTACATTTATAAATATATTTGACGTGACTATCCAGCGCTGAATCAATTGTAATTCATGCGCCAAGGATTGCTACATCTTTTACTCCTATGAATAACACTATTTGGGACTCGTATATACAAGGAAGGCGGATCCAATACATAGACGCACCACCCACAACAGAAATATGTTTTCTGTTTGAATAGTACTTTTAAAGTCACATTCTGCCTCCTGGAAAATGTATATTCTGTGTTTTCATTTTTTGCCGTTGTCTATTTCGAAGATACGAGGGTTACAAGGAGCATTTTCATCCTTGAACCACAGTAAATTCTTAAGCCTTGAAGAAGTCGTATAAACGACGAAACACGTGCCGGCTGTCTGCTTCCACGATATACACCTCGTGCCAAATAGAATCATGACTTTAAAGGATTTCTTTGTTTATTGAAAAACTTTTTTTTATTATTCTATGTTGTATATATTTCACTAATTTGGGTTTATTAAACTCTAACTGGATATATGTGTGTGTTTGTGTGGGTGTATGGGTGTGTCTTTGTGTGTGTGTATGCGTATGCGTATATGGATGTGTGTGTGTGCGTGTTTGTGTCTGAGTATGTGTGTTTATGTGCGTTATTGGGTTTGTGTGTATTCGTATATGGGTATGTGTGTGTGTGTGTGTGTGTGTGTGTGTGTATGTGTGTGTATGTCTATCTGTGTATAACGTGCAGACAGTGGTAGATGAACAGTGACACAAAAAAATGAGACAGCTCAAATGTGTGTGCTTGTGTTTGTGTGAATATGTGCACCTGTGTGTCTTGTGTGTGACATAGAATTGAATATGTACAAAAGGAAGGCAGGCATGTCCTCTTGGGAGGATGATAAAATGAGGACTATTGACTGGGATGAAGCACTATCAGTCCCTCACGCGCCTGTACATAGCCCAGTTTGTGGGATGTCTCCAGCACATCTCTAGTCAAGGATGCTGTTATAACTCGTTCAGGTATCTTCTGACCACAGATGCTACAAGCTGAACCATCTCATCCTCTCATCCTGGGTGGTCATCACCCATCCACCTCAGAGAGGCCATCCTCCACTCCATTCTGATCTGCTTCTTGCTGAACGTCTACTGACCACGGGTGATACTGACTGAACCATCTCATCCTCTGGGTGGTCATCGCTCATCCACTTCAGAGAGGCCGTCCTTCACTCCATTCTGATCTGCTTCTTGTTGAATGCCTTCTGACCACGGATGATACAAGCTGAACCATTTCATCCTCTGGGTGGTCATCACCCATCCACCTCAGAGAGGGCTTCCTCCACTCCAATCTTATCTGCTTCTTCTTGCTCAATGTCTTCTGTTCACAGATGTTACACGCTAAACCATCTCATACTTTGGGTGGTCATCACCCATCCACCTCAGAGAGGCCGTCCTCCACTCCAGTCTGATCTGCTTCTTGTTGAATGCCTTCTGACCACGGATGATACAAGCTGAACCATTTCATCCTATGGATGGTCATCACCCATCCACCTCAGAGAGGCCGTCCTACACTCCAGTCTGATCTGCTTCTTGATGAACGTCTACTGACCACGGATGATACAAGCTGAACCATTTCATCCTATGGATGGTCATCGCCCATCCACCTCAGAGAGGGCTTCCTCCACTCCAATCTTATCGGCTTCTTCTTGCTCAATGTCTTCTGTTCACAGATGTTACACGCTCAACCATCTCATCCTCTGGGTATTTTTATGGCCATCTCTGACCTCACTGAGTTACCCAGCCCATGGTCACCACCTCCTAGTCTGGGTCTACAGTCCTCCCGGATACAGCAGCTCCAGCTACCTGAGATCCAACATCAACCCTGGTCCGACCAAAGCCTAATAAAAGGGTACACCGATAACGAGCCAGACTCTTCTCACATCTGTGGTCCAGCGGCCAGAAAAGTGACTGCTAGCCGAGCTCCAGACCACACAGACATACAGAGTCCACTCTGTTAAAGATCAGGAAATCAGCAAACTCAATTCCTGGATTCACAGCTCCCGCTCTGCAGCAATCCTTCTTGATCTTTCAGCTGCTTTTCACCCAGCAAATCACATAACAAACTCCCCATGTGGTCTGCCAGCTGCAGCAGAGCTCTGGTCTGGTCTTGTTCTTGCCCACTCTTGTAGTCAAGTTAGACTTGCTCCTCTCTAGAGCAGAAGGCATGAAGGGTGGCATTTCTCAGAGCTGTCCCTCCAGTCACCAGTGGCCCAGTGGCTGACATCTCACACTCCGACAAGAAAGGGTTCCAAGGGTATGTGGATGAAACAACGATCCGCCTGAGACGTGACGAGAAATCTTTCGACTAGTTCAGCCTCCTCGACACTCTCCTCTGGTTCACTCTGGTTCCTCAGTGGATGCTGGAGACAAAACAGTGAAACAACTGCAACGGGACTCAGTCTTTGGGTGTGATCGTGACACTAATTCCTCACGCACCCCAAAGTAAAGGAAGTCTCCAAACTACACCCCCGACGCCATGTCTGCGATGGACGTTTCTGCTGCGACTCCTCCCCTCCTGTAAGGTCTACTCACCCTTTGCCCTGGTCATGTCCTGCCGGCGTTATTGCCACAGCCCGTCTACTGGCCACTGGTGTATCTCTCTCGATGCTCCAGAGAGGTCAGCACCATGGATCTACCCACAAGACCACATCTCACCGGCCCTGAACCCCCTCCACGGGCTCCCAGCAAAAGAATAAGCAACATTTAAAACATTGCCTCACACACAAGACTCCCTTGCTGCAACCAAGACTTGTTAGCCGCTTGCAGGCCAACGAGTAGCCTCAGGTCTGGCGACTGTGGCATGGAGTCGGGCTGTTCCTGCAGGTACAGGAGGCACATTGGTCCATCTCTGCGGGGCTCCTCCCTCTGAAGCCCACCACCTCTTCAACTGAGGCCAGAATATGACTACCTCAAACTCAAAAGTAGGGGTGGGCAAGAATTCCGCTCTGCTGGTGGAGTTCATGGAGTTTCGCCCGCTCTGCCCAGAGTGTAGAGTTCCGAAAAACTCCACAAAGTGACTTGGAGCGGAGTTTTTTCTCTCAAGTGCTCGAATTTGGTAAGTTAGTGAGTGCTCGCGAGCAAAGATCACACCCAAGACCTCCTCCCGGCGTGATTTCTCATTGCTGGCAGTTGAGGCAAGTCAATACCGCTCGCGTTGAGAAATATGCCATTCATGTTGACGAAGCTGTCATTCGAGTAGAATGTCTACGCGAGTGGCAGAAAGCAGCCGCGCCCTCTGGCGTGCCATGTGGTGCCATTCGCGCTGATTTTAAAGCGCAAGGTAAACTCCTGGGGCTAATAATCTGTGGAAGCAGTGCGGCTTAAACTCCGCCGCTGGCAGGTCTCTGCTGAGTTTTTCTGGCACTTCGCGGAGTTCCGCGAAGTAAAACTCCACAAACTCCGCCCCGGCCTATTCAAAAGATCCTTCCAGACCCCCTTGTATCCCTGGCATCCCCTCCTGGGCTGCTCTCTGTGCTGCCCAGACAGAGGCTGAGAGCAGCCTCCCCTTCCACCAGGGCTCTAAGGGCTCTGCTCTTTGAGGCCCCTGTGGGGCCCCTGGGGGCCCATGCAATGAGTCGTTGTCTTCCTTCGCTGGTGGGCGATGGGCTGCTCCTGCCCCCAGTTCTGTCAAAGGTACCACACAGTCCAACTCACCACTCCCTGTTATAGGCACCCATGCCCCAAAGCGCCCTGAGGCCAACGGGGCAGCGAGTAGCACTTTACAAAACACCGAAGCAAATAAAAGTAAAAGATTGTTACTGGCGGATGAAACTGTGCCTGACTCATGTATAAACATTAACACATGTTTATCTGCTGCTTGGAAAGGAATAATTTGTTGATGAACGTGGAGTGAAGTGACGCGAGAGCACACTTCCGGGGTGAGATGAAGTGGAAGCTGGAAACCAACACAGAATTCAAAGAAAACTCGACACCTCCTATTTTTACCGGTGATGAATGCGAGGGCGGAGCGCGGCACGCAGAGCCCTCTAGGGGGGGCTGTTCCGGGGGGGGAGGGAGGTTTGCACAATGTCTGGTGATTCATGTGCAGGCGCTGCTGCGTGACATGTACCCAGGATACCTGGCTTGAGGCATATCACACTTGTACTCCTAACTTCGGAGCGAACAATCCCCGGCATGATGCAGTTCACACATGTGCTCCTAGCTCTGTAGCCCAAGGTAGCTGGCATGAGGCAGATCACATGTGTGCTCCTAGCTCTGTAGCCCAAGGTAGCTGGCATGAGGCAGATCACACGTGTGCTCCTAGCTTCAGAGTCCATGATACCTGGCATGAGGCAGATCACATGTGTGCTCCTAGCTTCAGAGTCCATGATACCTGGCATGAGGCAGATCACACGTGTGCTCCTAGCTTCAGAGTCCATGATACCTGGCATGAGGCAGATCACACGTGTGCTCCTAGCTTCAGAGTCCATGATACCTGGCATGAGGCAGATCACATGTGTGCTCCTAGCTTCAGAGTCCATGATACCTGGCATGAGGCAGATCACACGTGTGCTCCTAGCTTCAGAGTCCATGATACCTGGCATGAGGCAGATCACATGTGTGCTCCTAGCTTCAGAGTCCATGATACCTGGCATGAGGCAGATCACATGTGTGCTCCTAACTTCAGAGTCCATGATACCTGGCATGAGGCAGATCACATGTGTGCTCCAAGCTCCAGAGTCCATGATACCTGGCATGAGGCAGATCACATGTGTGCTCCTAGCTTCAGAGTCCATGATACCTGGCATGAGGCAGATCACACGTGTGCTCCTAGCTTCAGAGTCCATGATACCTGGCATGAGGCAGATCACATGTGTGCTCCTAGCTTCAGAGTCCATGATACCTGGCATGAGGCAGATCACACGTGTGCTCCTAGCTTCAGAGTCCATGATACCTGGCATGAGGCAGATCACACGTGTGCTCCTAGCTTCAGAGTCCATGATACCTGGCATGAGGCAGATCACATGTGTGCTCCTAGCTTCAGAGTCCATGATACCTGGCATGAGGCAGATCACACGTGTGCTCCTAGCTTCAGAGTCCATGATACCTGGCATGAGGCAGATCACATGTGTGCTCCTAGCTTCAGAGTCCATGATACCTGGCATGAGGCAGATCACATGTGTGCTCCTAACTTCAGAGTCCATGATACCTGGCATGAGGCAGATCACATGTGTGCTCCAAGCTCCAGAGTCCATGATACCTAGCATGAGGCAGATCACATGTGTGCTCCTAGCTTCAGAGTCCATGATACCTGGCATGAGGCAGATCACACGTGTGCTCCTAGCTTCAGAGTCCATGATACCTGGCATGAGGCAGATCACATGTGTGCTCCTAGCTTCAGAGTCCATGATACCTGGCATGAGGCAGATCACATGTGTGCTCCTAACTTCAGAGTCCATGATACCTGGCATGAGGCAGATCACATGTGTGCTCCTAGCTTCAGAGTCCATGATACCTGGCATGAGGCAGATCACATGTGTGCTCCTAACTTCAGAGTCCATGATACCTGGCATGAGTCAGATCACACGTGAGTTCCCAGCTCCAGAGGCCATGATACTGGGCATGAGGCAGGTCATCACATGTGTGCTCCTAGCTACAAAGTCACAATACCTCGCACGAGGCAGTTCACACGTGTGCTCCTAGCTCCAAAGCCCATGATACCTGGCATGATGCAGTTCACATGTGTGCTTCAAGCTCCATAGCCCATGATACTTGGCATGAGAAAGTTTACACGTGTGTTCCTACCACCATTCCCTATAAGTTACGGCATAAGAAAGTACACGTGTGCTCCTTGCTCCAGACACCATGCTAGATAGCATGATGCAGTTCATGCGTATGCTCCTAGGACAGGGTCCATGTTACCTGGCATGAGATAGTTTACAAGAGTGCTCCTACCTCTATAGTGCATGATACCTGGCATGAGGCAGTTCACACGTGTGCTCCAAGCTCCTAAGCCCATGATACCTGGCATGATACAGCATTCACATGTGCTCTAAGCTCTGTAGCGCATAATAGCTGGCATGAGGCAGTTCACATGTGTGCTCCAATCTCTAGAGATAATGATACCTGGCATGAGGCAGTCCCCATGTGTGCTCCCAGCTCCAAAGCACATGATACCTGGCATGAGGCAGTTCCCATGTGTGCTCCAAGCTCCGTAGCCCATGATACCCTGCACGAGGACATTTACACATGTGCTCCTAGCTCCAGATCCAATGAAACCTGGCATAAGGCAGTACATATGTGTGCTTCTAGCTCCAGAGCCAAAGATACCTGGCATGAAGCAGTCTACACATATGCTCCTGGTTGCAGAGCACATGCCACCTAACTTGAGGCAGATCATGTATGTGCTCCCAGGTGTAGAGCCCAAAATGCCTAGCATTTTTTTTAAAGATTTTGTATTGATTTTCATACAACAACAGGCATGTAATACAGCAGTGTTGATACTCAGTGTGCATCCTATCAACACCTCCCCTGGACAATTGGCTCCTTGTATCCTGGTGTTTCAGGTATGATGTTTACAGTTATACAATCTTGGTCTGTCCCTTGCTAGCCCTGAGCCATGTTGACGGACAGCAATCAAGACCTGCCAGTGCCATTTGGCCTGAGTGATGTAAGAAAAGAGTAGGACACCCCACTCCTGTATACCCCCCCCCCACCCCCCTCCACCGGTGTGTCCATCTACCAGCTGCTTATCACTGACATAACAACAAAACCTACAACAGCACAATATCAGCAAGACAGGACAGCCCCCCCCCCCCCGCCATTACAACCGCATCCAAACATGCTTGAAAGAGGGGTTTCCATCCTACTCTGATATTTCAGGGCGACCCTGCCTGCGCATCCGGGCTCGAGCTTCCATCCGAGTCCGCTTCCGGTGCCAGTAGCGAGGCCACCGTGGCCTCCCATGCCCTAGCTGACTCCAGCGCCTTATCGATTAGACCGTTCCGCGTGCTGGAGCCGAACAGCACTTTCACTCGTTGACACTTAATTCGTTCTGCTCTCCACCTCCCGAAATTGGGCCCCCGCCTTGACTTCCAGTGCGCCGTGATCTCCCTCATAGCTAGCAGCAAGCCTAGGTCTAAAAGGGTGCTAGTTGCCTTCGTTTTGGGGGGGGGGACCGATGCAATAAACAAGTACTCGTGTCAGGCTCCAACCGTCTTTCTGTGACGTCGCAGAGCAGGCCCTCTACCTCCTCCAGTACGTTCACATCATATGCTGGAACTCCGCCCCCTCCAAATTACAACGTGGGCCCTGAGCAGTGTCTGTTTTGAAGTACTTATTAATCTTAGCAGGTGTAAGGTATGCTCTGTGTAGTATAAAGAAATGCACCAGTTGGAATCTGGCATTCCTAGTGCTTCTCCAGGCTCTCCTTACTATTGAGCCCAAGTCTTCTCGAGGATCTCTTTGCAATTCCCGCAGTGGCTCCAGTCCCTCGCCCACCATACGTCAGTATAACCATGTAATAGCTTTAAAGGTCCCGCTGCCATCACCACGTATCGGCAGACCAAGGATGTCTGGGGTTCCCTTCCTCCAATGTCGTTGTACAGCCGAAACCAAGGCAGAATGCAATAAGTAGTCTCCACGAGTGAGGCCATACCTGTCCTGCAGAGCCTGATACGGCAACAATGCACTGTCCTCGTATAAATCCCCATTACTTCTACCCCCATCCTCTCCCATTTGACCAAAGCTGTCCAGTCTCCCCGTGGGGAAGGGCGGTGCACATTCCCAGAGGTATCTCTGGAGCACAAGGACGAGCAGTTCCAGCTCTGCGCTGGCATTGATTCCAGCACAGCCTCAACGTCCGCGCCTCGTGAGAGAGTGTCCCCAGGCGCAGCCGCTGCTGAAGTACAATAAAGGACAATATATGACGTGGGATCCACCATCCGTCAGGACCATCTGGGCCCCTGATCTCCAAGGCCACCGCTTGAGTAAGGCATTGCGGCTGAGCTGCCAGGTACTATAACTCAAAGTTGGCATCGCCAATCCTCCATCTGCCCTCGGGCGCATCATCGTGGCCAGTGTCACTCGACGCCTGCCCGTCCCCCACAGAAAGCCCCTGTTAGATGGGGACCCGGGGTGGTTGGCCGAGTACAGGGGGAGAGGCCTCCGGTGAGGGCCGTCTCCGGCGATCGTACAGACAAGTAACTTCCCCCCCACAGATGGACACCACACAAGGATGAGTTCAACACACTTTATATACGAAGTTTGAGGCAGGGTGATACGATACAGAGGGGGCAGGACCCAAGGATCCTCCCAATTCTAGTCTCTGTAGGGATGGGGGTAGAGGGACAGTCTTGAGTACCGGTCCGGTACAGGTGCGGCAAGAGGGAAGCTCACAATCCTTGAACTTGGGGATCCACAAGGATGGGCCGCGGCAGCGCCAGCAGGCTAGGTCGAATGTTCACAGCAAGGAGGGCCGCGGCAGCACCAGCAGGCTAGGTCAATGGTTCACAGCAAGGAGGGCCGCGGCAGCGCCAGCAGGCTAGGTCGATGGTTCACAGCAAGGAGGGCCGCGGCAGCGCCAGCAGGCTAGGTTGATGGTTCACAGCAATGAGGGCCGCGGCAGCGTCAGCAGGCTAGGACGATGGTGCACGATGAGAAAGGCCGCGGCAGCGCCAGCAGGCCAAGAAGATGGTTCACGGGGAAGAGGGCCGCGGCAGCGCCAGCAGGCTTCAGAGATGGTTCACAAGAAAGAACCGCGGCAGCGCCAGCAGGCCTTCAAGGATGAGTTCCTCACGGTGTCTCTCGACTCCAAGATACAACTGCCTTCCTGCTCCGGAGCTGCCCCAGTTATAGGTCTGGTCTCCTTTGATGTCCGGACCCTCGCACTCGGAGGTCGGGAGGTCCGGGATGAGGGAGTCCAGACACCCAGCATAGGGGTGGAGCCAGCGCCCCGGGGAGGCCGGGGGCGATCGACACCTGGCGGAGGGGAGCCATTGACACTCCTTCTCCCATTGACCTGCCAAGTGGTCTCTTCACCCCCTGGGTGGATGGTGGTGCCTCGATGTCGGGGCCTGGCAAGGCCCAGGGTTGGGGTCGAGCCGAGGCCACGCGGCCTTGCTAGGTAATGTCCAAAGATGGCGGCTGGGCCGGGGCGATGGTGCTGACGGGGGCCCGGGCCAGCCGATACTGGGGTGTTCGGGGGTTGGAGTTCCGATGAGGACGGGTCGTGAGTTGCCCCAGCGGGTTGCTGGGATGGTTCTTGTCGAGGATTCAGGGGGAGCGGGGGTCCAGTCCTCGTCAGGCGGGGAGGGAGCGGGCCTTCTCCGAGGCCTGTCCAACATGCGTCCCCCCCAGCTGAAAGCAGGGAGAGTCACCCATCCTCTTGGGTACTCTCCTCGCCGAGGCGGAAGAAGCGTGACAGGCCGTCTGCGTTGGCGTGGTCCTGGCCTGGACGATGCTCCACAGTGAAGTCCATCCCCTGTAGGGAGATGGACCAGCGTAACAGTTTTGGGTTCTCCCCCCGCATCTGCATCAGCCATTGCAGGGGTCGGTGATCTGTTTGTACCCGGAAGTGGGTGCCGAAGAGGTAGGGCCGGAGCTTCTTGAGGGCCCATACCACGGCGAAGGCCTCCCTCTCGATGGTGCTCCAGCGCTGTTCTCGGGCCAGCAGGCGTCGGCTAATGAAGGCCACTGGCTGGTCGACTCCCTCGGTGTTGAGTTGAGAGAGGACGGCCCCAATTCCATGATCTGAGGCGTCCGTTTGTACTATGAATTCCCGGCTGTAGTCGGGGGCCTGGAGCACGGGGGCGGTGCACATGGCAGCCTTCAGTTTCTCAAAGGCCGCTTGACAGTCTGGGGTCCAGTTGACTGTTTTGGGGTGTTTCTTGGATGTGAGTTCCGTGAGGGGCCCCACAATGCTGCCATAGTCCTTCACAAACCGCCGGTAGTACCCGGTGAGCCCCAGGAAGGCTCGGACCTCGGTTTGGGTGACAGGTGGTTGCCAGGCCTGGATGGCAGCGATCTTGAGCTGGAGGGGGGCCACCAGACCGCTCCCCACTTGGTGTCCCAGGTAGGTCACGGACCCTTGGCCAATCTGGCATTTGCTGGCTTTGATGGTGAGCCCGGCCTGCCGGAGGGCATGCAGGACCTCCCGGAGGTGGTGGAGGTGGTCTGCCCAGTGGCGACTGTACACAGCAATATCGTCCAGATAGGCGGCGCTGAATTCTTCGAGGCCCGCCAGTACCTTGTTCACGAGTCTCTGGAAGGTAGCCGGGGCGTTTTTCATGCCGAATGGCATCACTTTGAAGTGGTAGTGGCCATCCGGGGTAGAGAAGGCGGATCGCTCTTGGGCCCCTGGGGTGAGGCCGATTTGCCAGTAGCCCGCTGTTAGATGGAAGATGCTCAGGTAGCGGGCGGCCCCCATGCGGTCAATCAACTCATCCGCCCGGGGGATGGGGTGAGCATCGGTTCTGGTAACGGCGTTCAGGCCCCGATAGTCCACACAGAACCGGAGCTCGGGGCCACACCCGGGGCGGCAGTGTTAGACGGACCGGGAGGGTCGGCCGAGGACAAGGGGAGAGGCCTCCAGGGAGAGCCGTCTCCAGCGATCGTACAGACGAGTAACTTCCCCCCCACAGACGTACACCACACAAAGATAAGGTTTAACGTTCTTTATAAGCAATCTTTAAGTACGGTGGAATGGTACAAGGAGGTCTGGACTCAGGGGTCCCCTCGATTCTAGTCTCTTGGATGGGAAGGGGGTAGCGGGACAGTCTGGTTACCAATCTGGTAGGTGCGATGATATAATGAATAGCTCACAATCCTCGAGCTCGGCGTTCTAGATGGACGGGCCGCGGCAGCGCCGGCAGGTCCCGAGATGATCGTAGGTAGCGACGGTCCGCGGCGGCGCCAGCAGGTCCCGGTGAAGGTGGAAGTTACAACGGTCCGCGGCAGCGCCAGCAGGTCCCGACGAGGATGAAGGATGCAGAAGGTTGCGGCAGCGCCAGCAGGCAGGACGATAGTTCGCAAGGCAGGGCTACGGCAGCGCCAGTAGTCCGTCAAGGATGAGTTCTTCACGGTGTCTCTCGACCCCAGGATACAACTGCCTTCCTGCTCTGGGGCTGCCCCAGTTATAGGTCTGGCGCCCTTTGATGTCCGGACCCTCGCACTTGGAGGTCGGGAGGTCCGGGATGAGGGAGTTCAGACACCCAGCAGGGGGGTGGAGCCAGCGCCCGGGGGAGCTGGGGGGCGATCGGCACCTGGCGGGGGTGAGCCATCGACACTTCTTTCTCCCATTGACCTGCCAAGTGGTCCGTTCACCTCCTGGGTAGATGGTGGTGCCGGGATGTCGGGGCCTGGCCAGGCCCAGGGTTAGGGTCGATCTGAGGCCACGCGGCCTCGTGGTGCAGTGTCCAAGATGGCGGCCGGGCCAGACGAGGGCCGGTAGTGGCTCGGCCACATGATACAGAGATGTCCGGGGGCAGTAGTCCCGTATGAGACGGGGTGCGGGGTGCTTCTGTGGGTAACACCTGGAGGGCCGGGGCTCGGGCCCTGTCATGCGGGGAGGGAGCAAGCCCTTCCTGTGGCCTGTCCAACATGCGTCCCCCCCAGCTGAAGGCGGGGAGAGTCACCCATCCTCTTGGGGACTCTCCTCGTCGAGGCGGAAAAAGCGTGACAGGCCATCTGCGTTGGCGTGGTCTTGGCCAGGTCGATGTTCCACAGTAAAGTCCATCCCCTGCAGGGAGATGGACCAACGCAATAGTTTGGGGTTTTCCCCCCGCATCTGCATTAGCCACTGCAGGGGCCGGTGATCTGTCTGCACCCGGAAGTGGGTACCGAAGAGATAGGGCCGGAGCTTTTTGAGGGCCCACACCACTGCGAAGGCCTCCCTCTCGATGGTGCTCCAGCGCTGTTCTCGGGCCAGGAGACGTCTGCTGATGAAGGCCACTGGTTGGTCAAGTCCTTCGGGGTTCAACTGGGAGAGGACCGCCCCAATGCCATGGTCGGAGGCATCCGTTTGTACGATGAATTCCCGACTGTAGTCGGGGGCCTGGAGCACAAGGGCAGTGCACATGGCGGTCTTCAGCTTCTCGAAGGCCGCTTTACAGTCTGGGGTCCAGTTGACCTTCTTCGGGTGGTTTTTGGATGTGAGTTCCGTGAGGGGCCCCACAATGCTGCCATAGTCCCTCACGAACCGCCGGTAGTAGCCGGTGAGCCCCAAGAAGGCTCGGACCTTGGTCTGCGTGACGGGTGGCTGCCAGGACTGGATGGCAGCGATCTTGAGTTGAAGAGGGGCCACCAGACCGCTTCCCACCTGGTGTCCGAGATAGGTCACGGACCCCTGACCAATTTGGCACTTGCTGGCCTTGATTGTGAGGCCGGCCCGTTGGAGGGCCTGCAGGACCTCTCGGAGGTGGTGGAGGTGGTCGGACCAGTGGCGGCTGTACACAGCGATATCGTCCAGGTAGGCGGCGCTGAACTCCTCGAGCCCCGCCAAAACCTGGTTCACCAGTCGCTGAAAAGTAGCTGGAGCATTCTTCATGCCGAACGGCATGACTTTGAAGTGGTAGTGGCCATCGGGAGTGGAAAAGGCGGATCGTTCTTGAGCCCGGGGTGTGAGACCGATCTGCCAGTAGCCCGCCGTCAGGTCGAAGATGCTGAGGTAGCGGGCAGCCCCCATGCGGTCGATCAGTTCATCTGCTCGGGGGATGGGATGAGCGTCGGTTCTTGTGACAGCGTTCAAGCCCCGATAGTCAACGCAGAATCGGAGCTCAGGGGTGGTGCCAGGGGCTGCAGCTTTGGGGACCAGCACGACCGGGCTGTCCCAGGGGCTGTCCGAAGGCTCGATGACCCCGATCGTGAGCATCTTTGACACCTCCTCTTGGATGCAGGCCCGTACCCGATCTGGTACGCGATACGCCCGATGTCTGATAGGGGGACTGTCCCCAGTGTCCACGTCATGCAAGCACCAGGGGGGGACCCCTGGAGTAAGGGAAAACAGGGTCGCAAACTGCAGCAGGAGGTCTCGGCAGCCTTGGCGCTGTTCCGGGGTGAGGGCATCTGAGAGTCGGACCCCGTCCACGGAACCATCTTTCTCCCGGGTCTTTAGGAGATCGGGGAGAGGCTTGGAGTCTTCTTCCGCTCCGCTGTCTGTAGCCATCAGGAGGCTGAGCTCCGAGCGCACAAAGTGGGGTTTGAGTCTATTGGCGTGGAGGACCCGGAGGGGGTTCCGTGGAGATTCCATATCGATGAGATAGGTGACGGGGCTCTTGCGCTCGATCACTTTGAAGGGCCCCGTCCACTTGTCCTGCAAGGCACATGGTTCGGTGGGGGACATCACCCACACTTGTTGGCCAGGTTCGAATTCGATGGAGGAGGCATTTTGATCGTACCATTTTTTCATGTCCTCCTGACTGGCCTCCAGGTTCGCTTTCGCCATTTCTCTGAATCGCCTGGTCTAATTGCGTAGGGTCAGGAGGTACTTGAAGACATCTGGAGGGGTCTCTAGGGGGGCCATCTCCCAACCTTCTTTGACTAGGCTCAGGGGCCCTCGCACAGGGTGTCCGTACAAGAGTTCGAACAGGCTGAAGCCGAGGGATTTCTGGGGGACTTCTCGATAGGCGAAGAGGAGGCACGGCAGTAGCACATCCCACTGGCGACGGAGGGGCTCTTCCAACCCCCCAATCATCCCTTTGAGCGTGCGGTTGAACCACTCGACTAGTCCGTTTCCTTGAGGGTGATAGGGGGTCGTGAATCGGTAGGTGACCCCGCACTGTTGCCAGAGGGATTTCATATATTTTGAAATAAAGTTTGTGCCTCTGTCGCTGACGACTTCTCGGGGGAAGCCCACCCGGGAGAAGATCCCCATTAAGGCCCGGCCGACCACAGGGGCTGTTACAGTTCGCAGGGGAACAGCCTCGGGGTAGCGGGTGGCGTGGTCCACCAGTACCAGGATGAACCGATGTCCTTGTGCTGTACGGGGGTCCAGGGGCCCCACAATGTCTATTCCCACCCTCTCGAACGGGGTGGTGACAACGGGGAAGGGTTGCAGAGGTGCTTTAAGTTTGCGGCCGCTCTTCCCGCTGGCCTGGCACGTGGGGCAGGACCGGCAGTGGTTGAGGACGTCGTTTCTCATCTTGGGCCAGAAAAAGTGGGTCACCAGGCGACTGTAGGTTTTGTCTTGACCCAGGTGTCCAGCCAGGGGGACATCGTGGGCCAAATTTAACAAGAAGTCTCTAAAACGGAGGGGCACCACCAGCACTCAACTGGCCCCTAACTCCGCGATTCTCTGTTCACTATACAACAGGTCGTTGTCCCAATAGATCCAATGGGCTCCGGTGGTGTCCCCTGCGCTCTGGGCGAGGGCTTGCTGGCAGAGTCCCTCGAGGGAGGGACAGGTCTTCTGCTCTTGATGGAACTGTTCCTGGGTGGGCTCCCCCTCTTGACGCCACTGAGCCAGGCCGGGAAGGTCCTGGGGCTGAGCGAGCCCTTCGGGAGTTTGCTCTGGGGGGTCGGTGTCCTCTACTGGGGCGATCGGGGGAGGAGGTGCTGGCCATTCGGGTTCTTCTGGTCGGGGGATGGTATGGGCGGCCATGGACCGGGTGGTTACGCACGCCCAGTCCGGGAGGCCCAACATCCCCAGGTGCTCTCTTCTTTCTACGGCGGCCCACGGGGAACTCTCAAGATCATTCCCCAGGAGACAGTCCACGGGGGCGTCATCTCGGACCGTCACCTTCAACATGCCGGAGACTCCTCCCCATTCGAAGGGGACGCAGGCCATCCGACATAGACTCTCCGAATTGTCGGCTGAACGGACGGGGCAGAGAATGTTCGGCAGGATCTGCTCTGGGGTCACCAGGTGACAGCGGACGGCCGTCACACTGGCCCCTGTGTCACGTAGGGCTTCGGCCCTGCGCCCATTAATGTTCACCCACTGACTATATTTTCTGGTGTTGGCGGGTAGGGGAGCCCGCGGGACCATGTCTCTTCCCCCTAGGCACGCTAGAACCATGGCGGCCGGTTCCCACTCTTGTTGTTCTTGTTCGCATTCTTCCTGTTCTCCGGAGATTTGTTCTCCCCCCAGGGCGGCGGCAGCTACCTGGCGGGGTCTCGGAGTCTGGTTCTGTGGACAGTTCGGGTCATTGGCGTAGTGGCCGACTCGCTGGCATCGGTGACACGTGACATTGACTCGGAACCCCGGGCGCATCGGGGGGTTGCCCCGGTTGGCCGGGGCGGGGTGCTGGCAGCGGGAGCGGCCGGGACGGTGTCTCTTCCTCGTCCCTGGCCTCCTCCTCCTCCTCGGGGACGGTGCTGACCTTGGTGGTTCCGGTTCTGTTCGTGTGGCCCACTCCGGCCTACTCGAGTGCTCTCCCACCGGTCAGCCTCGGCGGCGAGCTGCAGTGGGTCAGTCAATTTACTGTCGAGGAGGTGCTGCCTGAGCTCGACGAAGCAGTTGTTAGAGAGGTGCTCCCACACCATGAGATTAAAAAGTTGCTCGTAGGTCGTTACATGGCTTCCCTTGATCCAACCCTCGAAGGCTCTGCTGAAATAGTTTACATATTCCACCCAAGTTTTACCCGGGATCCGGGTGCAGTCTCGGAACCTCTGGCGGTACATTTCGGGTGTGAGCCCATATCGGGTGAGGAGGGCCGCCTTCATGTGGTCATAGGAGGTCATCAGATGGTCTGGGAGCTGTAACAGGGCATCGCGGCCTTCATTGACGAACCTCCCCCATAGACCGGCTCCCCAGTCACTTCGATCGATCCGGTGGGAGGTCATGGCGATCTCGTAGGCCTTGAACCACTGTTGTATGTCGTCATCTCGGAAATACTCTCGAACGACATCCTTGGGGATGTGTACTTTCTTTTCTGTCGCTCCTGGGGTGCGCGGTTGCTCGGGCACCCCCAGTTCTTTGTTCTGCTTTCGTAGGTTTATTTCTGCTAGATTGCGCTCGTGTTCGTACGCTAATCTCTTTTCTTCGAGCTCTCTCTGCCTCTGTTTTTCTTCTCGTTCTTCTCGGAGCCGCAGATGTTCTAGGTTCAGTTTTTGTTCGGCTAATTTGAGTTCACTGTCCATTTTGAGTCGGGCCATTTCTAGCTCATGTAGTCTGCTTTTTTCTCTCTCTTGGATCTCTTCCTGCGAGAGACCCGTTCTTCGCTCCTCGGGAGCCGAGGTGTTCCTCTCTGATGCTGCAACGTTTTGGTCCGGGGGTCTGACGGCCCCGGTTTCTGCCCATGACTCAATGGCGTGCTTGAAATCGTCTTTAGTACTCAGACCGGTGGTAGCAATGCCTAGTTCAATGCAGAATTGTTTCAATTCACGATGGCTGTACTCTTCCAATTTCTCCATCTGGAATTTCTCGGTGGATCCGCTCTCTTTGGTTGTCATTGTCGTTTCGTCGTGGGGTGAGCTACTCTCTGTACTATTACGCGTTGATTCGGATCGCGCCGCTGGCCACCAATGTTAGACGGACCGGGAGGGTCGGCCGAGGACAAGGGGAGAGGCCTCCAGGGAGAGCCGTCTCCAGCGATCGTACAGACGAGTAACTTCCCCCGCACAGACGTACACCACACAAAGATAAGGTTTAACGTTCTTTATAAGCAATCTTTAAGTACGGTGGAATGGTACAAGGAGGTCTGGACTCAGGGGTCCCCTCGATTCTAGTCTCTTGGATGGGAAGGGGGTAGCGGGACAGTCTGGTTACCAATCTGGTAGGTGCGATGATATAATGAATAGCTCACAATCCTCGAGCTTGGCGTTCTAGATGGACGGGCCGCGGCAGCGCCGGCAGGTCCCGAGATGATCGTAGGTAGCGACGGTCCGCGGCGGCGCCAGCAGGTCCCGGTGAAGGTGGAAGTTACAACGGTCCGCGGCAGCGCCAGCAGGTCCCGACGAGGATGAAGGATGCAGAAGGTTGCGGCAGCGCCAGCAGGCAGGACGATAGTTCGCAAGGCAGGGCTACGGCAGCGCCAGTAGTCCGTCAAGGATGAGTTCTTCACGGTGTCTCTCGACCCCAGGATACAACTGCCTTCCTGCTCTGGGGCTGCCCCAGTTATAGGTCTGGCGCCCTTTGATGTCCGGACCCTCGCACTTGGAGGTCGGGAGGTCCGGGATGAGGGAGTTCAGACACCCAGCAGGGGGGTGGAGCCAGCGCCCGGGGGAGCTGGGGGGCGATCGGCACCTGGCGGGGGAGAGCCATCGACACTTCTTTCTCCCATTGACCTGCCAAGTGGTCCGTTCACCTCCTGGGTAGATGGTGGTGCCGGTATGTCGGGGCCTGGCCAGGCCCAGGGTTAGGGTCGATCTGAGGCCACGCGGCCTCGTGGTGCAGTGTCCAAGATGGCGGCCGGGCCGGACGAGGGCCGGTAGTGGCTTGGCCCCATGATACAGAGATGTCCGGGGGCAGGAGTCCCGTATGAGACGGGGTGCGGGGTGCTTCTGTGGGTAACACCTGGAGGGCCGGGGCTCGGGCCCTGTCATGCGCTCTACCACCTTGAAGGGCCCCGTCCATTTGTCCTGTAGGGCGCAGGGTTCAACCGGAGACATCACCCAGACCTGTTGTCCCGGTTCGAACTCGATGGAGGAGGCATGCTGATCATACCATCTCTTCATGTCCTCCTGACTAGCTTCAAGGTTGGTCTTGGCGAGCTCCCTGAATCGCCTGGTCTGGTTGCGGAGGGTCAGGAGATACTTGTATACATCCGGAGGAGTCTTCTTGGGGGCCACCTCTCACCCTTCTTTGACCAGGCTGAGGGGGCCCCGGACCGGGTGTCCATACAGGAGTTCGAATGGGCTGAAGCCCAGGGATTTCTGGGGGACCTCCCGGTAGGCGAACAGGAGGCACGGGAGCAGCACATCCCATTGGCGACGTAGGGGTTCTTCTAGGCCCATGATCATCCCCTTGAGGGTGCGGTTAAACCGCTCGACCAGGCCATTTCCTTGCGGGTGATAGGGGGTCGTGAATTTGTAGGTGACCCCGCACTGTTGCCAGAGAGACTTAGATATTTAGATATAAAGTTCGTGCCCCTGTCGCTGACGACCTCCCGGGGGAAGCCCACCCGAGAGAAGATGCCCATCAGGGCTCGGCCTACCACGGGCGCCGTCACTGTCCGAAGAGGGATGGCCTCGGGGTAGCGGGTGGCGTGGTCCACCAGGACCAGGATGAACCTGTGGCCTTGTGCTGTGCGGGGGTCCAGGGGCCCCACAATGTATATTCCCACCCGTTCAAACGGGGTGGTGACGATGGGGAAAGGCTGCAAGGGGGCTTTGAGTTTTCAACCGCTCTTCCCGCTGGCCTGGCAGGTTGGGCAGGCCCGGCAGTGGTTTGTTACATCATTTCGCATCTTCGGCCAGTAGAAGTGGGTCACCAGGCGGCTGTACGTCTTGTCTTGCCCTAGGTGTCCGGCAAGGGGCACATCGTGTGCCAGGTTCAAAAGGAAGTCTCTGAAGCGGAGGGGGACCACCAGCACCCGGCTGGCCCCCAGCTCAGCGATCTTTTGCTCACTGTAGAGCAGGTCATTGTCCCAATAGATCCAGTGGGCCCCCGAGGTGTCCCCTGTGTTCTGGGCGAGTGCTTGCTGCCGGAGTCCCTCGAGGGAGGGACATGTTCGCTGCTCCTGTAGGAATTGTTCCTGAGTGGGGCCACCCTCTTGACGCCACTGGGCCAGTTCGGGAAGGTCCTGGAGCCGATCGAGTTCTTCTTCGCTGGGTTTCGGAGAACTGGCTTCTAGGGTGGCTCCCTCGTGGACGATCGGGGGAGGTGGCTCTGGCCATTCGGGTTCCTCGGGACTAGGGATGGTGCGGGCGGCCATGGACCGGGTCGTTACGCAGACCCATTCAGGGAGGCCCAACATCCCCAGGTGCTCTCTTCTCTCGACGGCTGACCAGGGAGAACTCTCAAGGTCGTTCCCCAGGAGGCAGTCCACGGGGGCATCATCACGGACAGCCACTTTCAGCATCCCGGATACTCCTCCCCACTCGAAGGGGACGCAGGCCATCCGACATAGGCTTTCTGAGTTGTCAGCCGACCGTACGGGGCACAGGATATTTGGCAAAATCTGGTCCGGGGTCACCAGATGGCAGCGGACTGCGGTCACGCTGGCCCCGGTGTCGCAGAGGGCTTCAGCCCGGTGTCCGTTAATGTTGACCCACTGGCTGTACTTCTGCGTGTTGGCGGGAAGGGGTGCCCGCGGGATCAGGTCTCTTTCCCCTAGGCAGACCAGGGACATGGCGGCGGGTTCCCACTCGGGCTGGTCCGGCTCGTACTCTTCGGTGTCTTCTTGGTTTTGTTCTTCTCCCAGAGCGGCGGCAGCGACCTGGCGGGGCATAGGGCTCTGGTTCTTCGGGCAGTTGGGATCATTGGCGTAGTGGCCGGGTCGCTGGCATCGGTGGCAGGTAACGTTGGCGCGGAAACCTGGTCGCATCGGGAAGTTCCCCCGGCCGGCCGGGGGCGGGGTGTTGCTGGCGGGAGCCACCGGGACGGTATCTCTTCCCCGACCCTGGCCTCCTCCTCCTCCTTGGGGGCGATGGAGCCCTTGAGCGGCTCTGTTCTGTTCGCTGGGCCCGTTTCGGGGGACTCAGGTGCTTTCCCACCAGTCAGCCTCTGCGGCGAGCTGCCGGGGTCCAGTCAGTTTGCTATCAAGGAGGTGCTGCCTGAGCTCGACGAAGCAGTTATTAGAGAGGTGCTCCCATACAATAAGGTCAAAGAGTTGTTCGTAAGAGGTCACCTTGCTGCCCTTGATCCACCCCTCGAAGGCTCGGCTAAAGAAGTTCACGTATTCCACCCAAGTCGTACCCGGGATCCGTTTGCAGTCGCGGAACCTCTGGCGGTACATCTCGGGCGTGAGTCCGTATCGAGTGAGGAGAGCGGCTTTCATGTGGTCGTAGGACGTCATCTGATGGTCCGGGAGTTGCAGCAGGGCGTCTCGCCCTTCGTTGACAAACCTCCCCCATAACCCGGCTCCCCAGTCGCTCCGGGGAATCCGGTGGGAGGTCATGGCTACCTCGTAGGCTTTGAACCATTGCTGGATATCATCGTTCCGGTAATATTCTCTGACGACATCCTTGGGGATGTGGACCTTGGGGTCCGTAGTGACAGGGGGGCTCGGGTGTCCGGGGACCCCGAGGTCTTTGTTATGCCTCCGAATCTCTAGTTCCTTCAAGTTGCGCTCATGCTCGTAGGCTAGCTTTTTCTCCTCTAACTCTCTCTGTCTTTGTTTCTCCTCTCGCTCCTCTCAGAGCCGTAAGTGTTCCAAAGTTATTTTTTTGTTCCGCCAATTTGAGTTCTCCATCCAAGCGAAGTCGAGCCAACTCCAATTCGTGGACCCTGCTCTTCTCTCGTTCTCGGGCCTCCTCTGGCGAGAGACCCGGTCTTCTTTCTTCTGTCGGCGTGGTGCTTGTTTCGATTGTCTCTTTGCTTTCGTTTTGGGGTACGGTCGTGCCCGTCTCTGCCCAAGATTCCAGGGCGTGTTTGATGTCTTCTTTCGTGCTCAGTCCTGTGGTAGCAATCCCTAGTTCTATGCAGAATTGTTTTAGTTCTCGGTGGTTGTACTCTTCCAGCTTTTCCATCTGGAATTTTTCCGTGGTTCCGCTCTCTTTTGTTGTCATGGTGGTTGTGTGTCGTGGGGTGAGTCACTCTCTGTACGATTATGCGTTGGCTCAGATCGCGCCGCTGGCCACCAATGTTAGATGGGGACCCGGAGGGTCGGCCGAGTACAGGGGGAGAGGCCTCCGGTGAGGGCCGTCTCCGGCGATCGTACAGACAAGTAACTTCCCCCCCACAGATGGACACCACACAAGGATGAGTTCAACACACTTTATATACGAAGTTTGAGGCAGGGTGATACGATACAGTGGGGGCAGGATCTGAGGATCCTCCCAATTCTAGTCTCTGTAGGGATGGGGGTAGCGGGACAGTCTTGAGTACCGGTCCGGTACAGGTGCGGCAAGAGGGAAGCTCACAATCCTCGAACTTGGGGATCCACAAGGATGGGCCGCGGCAGCGCCAGCAGGCTAGGTCGAATGTTCACAGCAAGGAGGGCCGCGGCAGCGCCAGCAGGCTAGGTCGATGGTTCACAGCAAGGAGGGCCGCGGCAGCGCCAGCAGGCTAGGTCGATGGTTCACAGCAAGGAGGGCCGCGGCAGCGCCAGCAGGCTAGGTCGATGGTTCACAGCAATGAGGGCCGCGGCAGCGCCAGCAGGCTAGGACGATGGTGCACGATGAGAAAGGCCGCGGCAGCGCCAGCAGGCCAAGAAGATGGTTCACGGGGAAGAGGCCCGCGGCAGCGCCAGGAGGCTTCAGAGATGGTTTACAAGAAAGGGCCGCGGCAGCGCCAGCAGGCCTTCAAGGATGAGTTCCTCACGGTGTCTCTCGACTCCAAGATACAACTGCCTTCCTGCTCCGGAGCTGCCCCAGTTATAGGTCTGGTCTCCTTTGATGTCCGGACCCTCGCACTCGGAGGTCGGGAGGTCCGGGATGAGGGAGTCCAGACACCCAGCAGGGGGGTGGAGCCAGCGCCCGGGGAGGCCGGGGGCGATCGACACCTGGCGGAGGGGAGCCATTGACACTCCTTCTCCCATTGACCTGCCAAGTGGTCTCTTCACCCCCTGGGTGGATGGTGGTGCCTCGATGTCGGGGCCTGGCCAGGCCCAGGGTTGGGGTCGAGCCGAGGCCACGCGGCCTTGCTAGGTAGTGTCCAAAGATGGCGGCTGGGCCGGGGCGATGGTGCTGACGGGGGCCCGGGCCAGCCGATACTGGGGTGTTCGGGGGATGGAGTTCCGATGAGGACGGGTCGTGAGTTGCCCCAGCGGGTTGCCGGGATGGTTCTTGTCGAGGATTCAGGGAGAGCGGGGGTCCAGTCCTCGTCAGGCGGGGAGGGAGCGGGCCTTCTCCGAGGCCTGTCCAACAGCTCCCTATCATTGAGCGGAGCTGTCAAAAGGTTGATCGCGGAACCCAATGGGCAACATCCTAAAATAGTACTACAACCGGGGGAACGCTACCTTCTTCAGAAGTGCTACCCGACCAGACACCGAAAGCAGCAATGTACCCCAAAACATTAGGCTACCCCGGAGACCTTGCATGGCTCTACCTATGTTGCCTTCCAACAGGTCGTCAGGTGTATGATAGATCTTGATTCCAAGATAGTGCAGACATCGAGGTTCCCACCGGATGTCCACAACATGAGTGTGGTCTACCTCCGAGGGGGTCACCGGAAACAAGCAGGTCTTCGCCCAGTTTATCCCAACTCGGAAATCCCGCCAAATTTGCAGAGCAGAGCAGTCGCTCCTGTCAGTGCCTCCACCGTATCAGCCAGAAACATAAATAAATTGTTGGCATAGAGTGAAATATACTGCATGTCTCCTCGCAAATCTAACCAGAGATAATACCTGGCCCGTCTGGCAGGAGCTGGCCAATGCATATAATAACGGAGAAAGTGGACACCCCTGTCGTGTTCCGCGTTCTACTGCGCAAGAGGAGGAAACCATCTTCCCCGTCCGTACCTGAGCTGTTGCTGATCGGTAAAGAATTTCAGTCCATCCAACATAATCCTCCCCAAGTTCAAACGCGTGCATAAACTGAAACAGGTACGACCATTCCTGGCTGTCAAACGCCTTTTCAATATCTACCGAGAGGACTGCCTCGGAAGAAGCACAACCATGATCCTCCCCCAATATACGGAGCAGACGTCGCACATTGGTAGCTTTGTTCCGAGTTGGGATAAATCCTGCTTGGTCTTGGTGGACCAGCTGCGTCATATATGGGAGTAGCCGGGTCGCAAGCATCCTACTCTGGATTTTATAATCAGAAGTTAGCATGGATAAAGGGCGATAAGCTATCCTATACAAGGGGTCATTCCCGGGCTTCAGCAAGGGAACAATGACAGCCTCTCGGGTGGAAGTGAGCCCCATTCCTACCGTCCTTGCTTCCTTGAAAACTGCCATCAACCTAGAGGCAAAATGATCGATATAAGACGAATAAAACTCTATAGGTAATCCATCCATTTTATTATGCGCCATGTGTTTTACCGCACTCCGTATTCCCCCTAGGGTAATCCCCTGGCCTAGCAAATCTGCCTGCGTCTCTTCTAGGCGCGGTAGCGTTATATCCGCCAAGAACTCCTCTATGGTGGTCACAATACCTGGCATGAGGCAGTTCACATGTGTGCTCCTAGCTGCAAAGTCCATGCTACCTGGCATGAGGAAATCACACATTATCTCCCAGCTGCAGAGCCCATGAATGCCTGCATTAAAGAGTTAACAGGGGTGCTCTATATGCCAAAGCCCATGATGCTTGGCATGAGACAGTTCACACAGGTACTACTAGCATCTGAGCCAATGATACCTGGCATGAGGCAGATCACAAATGTACTCCTAGCTTCTTAGCTTATGAAACCTAGATTGAGACAGTTCACACATGTGCTGCTTGCTCCAGAGCCCATGATACCTGGCATGAAGCAGATCACACATGTGCTCCTAGCTCCAGAGCCAATAATACCTTCCATGAATATTTTGTTGTAAGGGTGTGGGACACACTCATCCTTCACTCCTCCCTTTTGTAGATTAGAGAGAGTAGAAATGATGAGTGTTTGTGTGGGTACCCCCTGTGGTGTGTTAGTAACTTCCTCGGTCCTCTAAGATATACTATGGTGTTGTAAGAGTCTGGAACTCATACAGTGCTCCTGGGTATATGATTGTTTTGCGAAGGTGGGGGCCACATACAGTCCTCTGAGGGATGTTAGTGTGTTGTAAGGGTTTAGGGCACATACAGACCTTTGTAGTAGAATATTGTGCTGTAATAGTGTGGGGCACATTCAGTCCTCTGTGGTATGTTATTGTGCTGTAAGGGTGTTGGTCACATACAGTTCTTTGTGGTATGTTATTGTGCTGTAAGGGTGTGGGACACATACAGTCCTCTGTGGTATGTTATTGTGCTGTAAGGGTGTTGGTCACATACAGTTCTTTGTGGTATGTTATTGTGCTGTAAGGGTGTGGGACACATACAGTCCTCTGTGGTATGTTATTGTGCTGTAAGGGTGTTGGTCACATACAGTTCTTTGTGGTATGTTAGTGTGCTGTAAGGGTGTGAGACACATACAGTTCTTTGTGGTATGTTAGTATGCTGTAAGGGTGTTGGACACATACAGTCCTCTGTGGTATGTTATTGTGTTGTAAGGTTGTGAGTCACATACAGTTCTTTGTGGTATGTTATTGTGTTGTAAGGGTGTTAGTCACATACAGTTCTTTGTGGTATGTTAGTGTGTTGTAAGGGTGTTGGTCACATACAGTTCTTTGTGGTATGTTATTGTGTTGTAAGGGTGTTGGTCACATACAGTTCTTTGTGGTATGTTATTGTGTTCTAAGGGTGTTGGTCACATACAGTTCTTTGTGGTATGTTATTGTGTTGTAAGGATGTTAGTCACATACAGTTCACTGTAGTATTTTAGTGTGTTGTAAGGGTGTTGGTCACATACAGTTCTTTGTGGTATGTTATTGTGTTGTAAGGGTGTTGGTCACATACAGTTCTTTGTGGTATGTTATTGTGTTGTAAGGGTGTTAGTTACATACAGTTCTTTGTGGTATGTTAGTGTGCTGTAAGGGTGTTGGTCACATACAGTTCTTTGTGGTATGTTAGTGTGTTGTAAGGGTGTTGGTCACATACAGTTCTTTGTGGTATGTTATTGTGTTGTAAGGATGTTAGTCACATACAGTTCACTGTAGTATTTTAGTGTGTTGTAAGGGTGTTGGTCACATACAGTTCTTTGTGGTATGTTATTGTGTTGTAAGGATGTTAGTCACATACAGTTCACTGTAGTATTTTAGTGTGTTGTAAGGGTGTTGGTCACATACAGTTCTTTGTGGTATGTTATTGTGTTGTAAGGGTGTTGGTCACATACAGTTCTTTGTGGTATGTTATTGTGTTGTAAGGGTGTTAGTCACATACAGTTCTTTGTGGTATGTTAGTGTGCTGTAAGGGTGTTGGTCACATACAGTTCTTTGTGGTATGTTAGTGTGTTGTAAGGGTGTTGGTCACATACAGTTCTTTGTGGTATGTTATTGTGTTCTAAGGGTGTTGGTCACATACGGTTCTTTGTGGTATGTTATTGTGTTGTAAGGATGTTAGTCACATACAGTTCACTGTAGTATTTTAGTGTGTTGTAACGGTGTTGGTCACATACAGTTCTTTGTGGTATGTTATTGTGTTGTAAGGGTGTTGGTCACATACAGTTCTTTGTGGTATGTTATTGTGTTCTAAGGGTGTTGGTCACATACAGTTCTTTGTGGTATGTTATTGTGTTGTAAGGATGTTAGTCACATACAGTTCACTGTAGTATTTTAGTGTGTTGTAAGGGTGTTGGTCACATACAGTTCTTTGTGGTATGTTATTGTGTTGTAAGGGTGTTGGTCACATACAGTTCTTTGTGGTATGTTATTGTGTTGTAAGGGTGTTAGTCACATTCAGTCCTCTGTGGTATGTTAGTGTGCTGTAAGGGTGTTAGTCACATACAGTTCTTTGTGGTATGTTAGTGTGCTGTAAGGGTGTTGGTCACATACAGTTCTTTGTGGTATGTTATTGTGTTGTAAGGGTGTTGGTCACATACAGTTCGTTGTGGTATGTTAGTGTGTTGAAAGGGTGTTGGTCACATACAGTTCTTTGTGGTATGTTATTGTGTTGTAAGGATGTTAGTCACATACAGTTCTTTGTGGTATGTTATTGTGTTGTAAGGGTGTTAGTCACATACAGTTCTTTGTGGTATGTTAGTGTGCTGTAAGGGTGTTGGTCACATACAGTTCTTTGTGGTATGTTAGTGTGTTGTAAGGGTGTTGGTCACATACAGTTCTTTGTGGTATGTTATTGTGTTGTAAGGGTGTTGGTCACATACAGTTCTTTGTGGTATGTTATTGTGTTCTAAGGGTGTTGGTCACATACAGTTCTTTGTGGTATGTTATTGTGTTGTAAGGATGTTAGTCACATACAGTTCACTGTAGTATTTTAGTGTGTTGTAAGGGTGTTGGTCACATACAGTTCTTTGTGGTATGTTATTGTGTTGTAAGGGTGTTGGTCACATACAGTTCTTTGTGGTATGTTATTGTGTTGTACGGGTGTTAGTTACATACAGTTCTTTGTGGTATGTTAGTGTGCTGTAAGGGTGTTGGTCACATACAGTTCTTTGTGGTATGTTAGTGTGTTGAAAGGGTGTTGGTCACATACAGTTCTTTGTGGTATGTTATTGTGTTGTAAGGATGTTAGTCACATACAGTTCACTGTAGTATTTTAGTGTGTTGTAAGGGTGTTGGTCACATACAGTTCTTTGTGGTATGTTATTGTGTTGTAAGGATGTTAGTCACATACAGTTCACTGTAGTATTTTAGTGTGTTGTAAGGGTGTTGGTCACATACAGTTCTTTGTGGTATGTTATTGTGTTGTAAGGGTGTTAGTCACATACAGTTCTTTGTGGTATGTTATTGTGTTCTAAGGGTGTTGGTCACATACGGTTCTTTGTGGTATGTTATTGTGTTGTAAGGATGTTAGTCACATACAGTTCACTGTAGTATTTTAGTGTGTTGTAAGGGTATTGGTCACATACAGTTCTTTGTGGTATGTTATTGTGTTGTAAGGGTGTTGGTCACATACAGTTCTTTGTGGTATGTTATTGTGTTCTAAGGGTGTTGGTCACATACGGTTCTTTGTGGTATGTTATTGTGTTGTAAGGATGTTAGTCACATACAGTTCACTGTAGTATTTTAGTGTGTTGTAAGGGTGTTGGTCACATACAGTTCTTTGTGGTATGTTATTGTGTTGTAAGGGTGTTGGTCACATACAGTTCTTTGTGGTATGTTATTGTGTTCTAAGGGTGTTGGTCACATACAGTTCTTTGTGGTATGTTATTGTGTTGTAAGGATGTTAGTCACATACAGTTCACTGTAGTATTTTAGTGTGTTGTAAGGATGTTAGTCACATACAGTTCACTGTAGTATTTTAGTGTGTTGTAAGGGTGTTGGTCACATACAGTTCTTTGTGGTATGTTATTGTGTTGTAAGGGTGTTGGTCACATACAGTTCTTTGTGGTATGTTATTGTGTTGTAAGGGTGTTAGTCACATTCAGTCCTCTGTGGTATGTTAGTGTGCTGTAAGGGTGTTAGTCACATACAGTTCTTTGTGGTATGTTAGTGTGCTGTAAGGGTGTTGGTCACATACAGTTCTTTGTGGTATGTTATTGTGTTGTAAGGGTGTTGGTCACATACAGTTCGTTGTGGTATGTTAGTGTGTTGAAAGGGTGTTGGTCACATACAGTTCTTTGTGGTATGTTATTGTGTTGTAAGTATGTTAGTCATATACAGTTCTTTGTGGTATGTTATTGTGTTGTAAGGATGTTAGTCACATACAGTTCTTTGTGGTATGTTAGTATGCTGTAAGGGGGATGTACGTTGTTACAATGCATGCTTTTACCACGCATGTCTTTACAACGCAGGTTTTTCAACGCAAGTCGTTACAACGACTTGCGTTGGGGGATGCTGGATAGTGAATAGTTTAATTTACTATTCCAACTCCAGTCCCTGTGGATAGTAGGGGAGGTGTTGGATAGTAAATTACAATGTCAAGATGGCCACCGGAGCAGGAGCCTGCTAAGAGCTCCTGGCGACTGGGATCCCTCTAGCTGGATTTATCCCTGTCAGCGCCCACTGCTCCATGGAACCGTATTCGTGAGAGTAACAGGATTGCAACCATAATCTTATATTTTTTCTTACCTTGTCCGGTGGAAGGTTGGAGCCACCTGTCACAGCCTGGGTCAATGGACGTCTGCTGCTGCTGAACACTGGAATCGGATGTCCCGAGCCTGCGGAGGGTCGGCACTGAACACTGGAATCGGATGTCCCGAGCCTGCGGAGGGTCGGCACTCTGAAGCTCTGCTCTGAGGCTCCCCCGGCACCGGATTGCGATCACGCGAGGGGCTCTTGCCCCCGACGAGTCTCGTACCCAAGGTGGAGCGATCTGAGGCTCCCCCACCCCTGCATCGGAGCAGTGGATCTGCTGATGGGCTCCAGCGCTGGACGAGCCTCGAGCCTCCGGAGGATGGCCGCTCCAAGCGGATGCCCGTAGTTGGGGACAAGCGCCGGTTATCGGGCGAATATAGAAGGAAAACAGCAAACTCGGCGTGCGTTCCACCGAACCTCGCAATATCAAAAATGGCCGCCGCAGTGGAACGCATAACTCGCATAACGCAGTGGAACGCTCGGCTGCACCGGAGCGCAGGCGGTTCGATATTGGTCTAACTGTGAAGGTGAGGTTTCTGAGAGCCTTCACTGGATGATACCCAGCAGATCATCGGACGGCACTGATCAAAACAGAGGAGTCCCAGCGGCGTTAGAGTGCCCCCCCCTCCCGCACGCTCCAAGGCGCAGGTAGCTGATTGCCGTGACTGGACTGGCCCGGGGACGACGGCGGACACCCCCCCTCGCGCCCGCTCCACAGCACAGGAGGTTAGATACGGGACCGGGAAGGTGAGTCTGCCCCCGGCGGCACCGAAAGACGTGAAGGTGTAGCAGTGCTGGGGAATTGCTGAACTGGGCTCTGGGACCTACGAGAGCTAGAGGGCCGACAAGAGCCGGCCCCCACCGGGAGTGGACAACTGGCATTGAGTTCCCCACCGCTCAGGTGAATACAGGCTTGGAACATCTGATGCAACTCCTGAGCACACGTCCCCTGGATGGCCTGGAGCCCTGAGGCAAACACATAGCACATATAGCTGCAGTCAGAGCGGTCTGTGTTACACCTGGATCAAAGCATTGCAACCAAAGATATTATGCTGGCAAGTTCAACACGCTTATGGAGGCATAAGGTATTTATTTCACCCCACCCGCCTGCTCACATTTTTTTTTAGACTACCTCCTTTGTGCAAAATGGCTGGGGCCATAAAACTGCCCACACTCTTAAACTACCTCCTTGAGCAACAAGGCCGGGCCATAAATCTGTAGAAATAAATCCTCTCCAGTACCTTGATGTCCACGAGGCCCCACAGCTTCAACTCCCCCACTTATCCCTCCCAGCAAGCCATGATACGAATAGAAAGTGAAACGGTCCTTCTCTGAGCTCAAAGTAATAGCAACAGACAAAGGACCAATATTTCTATCTCCCCTATCGGTTCGGCCATCTTAGTCTGTCTATCTTTGGGCGACCATCATGGACTAGTCATCTCTACCATCGACCTAAAGAACTAAGGCCTCTTAGACTACTTTTATCTGCTGCACAATTTACACAGCTTGGTGTTTTCACGTCGGACTCTGATAGTCTGCCTTTTTTTACAGTGGTATTTATTAATATATTCCTAACTGTATCCAGCACATTTCACTTTTTCAGCACCTACTGCTACCCATATATTCTTGCCTTGTACAGCGGAATTATATTTTATAGTCCTAATTGTATCTTGCACGTCCCACTTTATAATCACCGGCAATGCACCATTTGCTACCTCATATATTTTTTGCTGCTCACTAATGCCACTTGTTGTTTCATATAATTTTTGTGTGCAATTGTATTCTGTCACTGACTCCTGTACCCTACATATTTTTGACTACTCACTATTGTCACCTTCGACTTAGGTATTCTTATGGTCTGCACAGTTATTTTATTCCAGTATCTTGTCAGTATTATATTCTACTTTGTCCTGCACTTGTTTATAACCTACATCGAATGCACTCCTATTCCTATATTGTATCAATGAATATCTCGCATATACTGGTCACTGTATGTATGGATGTAACCTACACTCATTACACTGTTCCTTCCTGTATACACTGATTACTACCTCATATGTGTTAGCTGCTCATCGATGTCGCCCCTGCTCCATGTAACTTCCAGTCCTCATCAGTATTCTGCGCCCATTTATCTTTATTGTGCACCCTACACTTGTGCAAATTGCACCCATCTCAAATGTTAATCTTGTATGCACCGATTACTACCTCAAATACCTTGGCAGCTCACTAGTGTCACTTCTGATTATCTCACTATTATTGTCTGCATCGGTACTCTGCGTATAGCACTATTGTGCACCCGACATGTGTGCAGCCTGCACCCTTGTCAAGCCTTATTCCTGTTAAGCACCAATTACTACCTCATATACTGGGCGGCTCACTAGTGCCACTTGTGGCCCACGCAACTGTTTATGACAGTGCACCCTCCCTCCTACACCTACCTAGACTGTCCTCCCATCATGGAACCCGTCGGCAAGCACACATATAGAATCAACTACCCACCCGCACTCACAAAAAAAGCCGCTAAACGCTTTAAGCACAACTTCCTGAGGTCCCACCCTGAAACTCCCTTTGCAGACACCTACTTCTCACCAGTCAATGGTTCACTGAACATTGATATCATCTTCCACACCACACGCAGAGCCCAATGGAGAAAAGCGTTCCACACCTTACTCACCGTCTCCACCTCCAGGAATTTCGCGCATGGCCTAAAACTCTCCATCACACCATCCCAACTCTTCCCGGGCAGAACCACCATCACTATATACAATAACGGGACTATCCTAATTCAATCCACAGACAAGAACCTGGAACTACTAGACAACTTGCTCCCCACGTTCAAACAACACCTCGCCAATCATCGGACCCCCACTCATAGCACCCTCAGGCCTATCACCCCTGAATTCACAGCCCCCAACCACAACCCTTCTAACCTAGCTCAACCCCAAAACGACACGCACCGTCCCTCCACCCCCGACACCTTAGACATTCATCCACCTAATGGAGCTACCTCGCACTCCTCAATTACAGACATAGATCCCTCACCCACACATTCCAGCGGCACCCCCCCCCCACCAACCTCACCTTGTCCTCCTTTCATACCACACCCATTCCTGTCACCCCTGACACCCCAGCCTCAAACCACAAACATTCTAACCTAGCCCAGCCCCTAAATGACATGCACCTCTCCTTTACTCCCGACACCCTAGTCATTCACCCGCCTACCATGGCTACCCCACACCCCTCAAGCACAGACATAGATCTCTCTCCCTCTTACACCAACCACCTCACCCTTTCCCCCACACACCAGCTTCCATCCCCATTCCTCTCACCCCTGATACCACAGCTCCCACCCAAAACGACATGCACCTCTCCTCTACTCCCGGCACCTTAGTCATTCACCCACCTACAGTAGCTACCCCACACCCCTCAAGCACAGACATAGATCTCTATCCCTCATACACCAACCACCTCACCCCTTCCCCCCACACACAAGCCCTCTTCCCCATTCCTCTCACCCCTGATACCACAGCTCCCACCCGCAACCTGCCTAACCTAGATCAGCATCAGACCGACTCACACAAAAGCAAACCCCGCCCTTCATCCCCCCCCATTCTCAGTCCCCACTTCCACCCATTAATTAATCACACAGAACACACTGCATCCATCAACTCAACTCCACCCCCTCAAAAAAGAACCATCTACAATCCCACTCCCCCCCCAGTCTCACCCCCCACTACCCAAACTCCACCCCCTTCACCACTAACAAACGCCCATCCTCCACCCTGCACTCTCCAAGTACCACCAATACTCTCACCCACACCGCCAACCTCCCCCCTATGTCACCCACGCCCGACCCTCCCATCCCCACCTCCAACACATTTCCCACATTGGACTACATTACGGCCTCCATCCTCCAGCTCAAAGAAGACATGCACATCATCAAACAACAATTACTCTGTCTATCACACCCCAGTCACCCTTCACCCAACACCCACCACCAGATCAAACAAGACATTCACATCATCAAACAATTACTCAGCACACACCCCAGACACCCCTCACGCGACCCCACCATCACCACCCCTCCCAGCTGGTCCTCCACCCGGGCGGCGAACTCTAGCACACGACTCCCACCGCACTGGACATCAATCCCTGTTCACAACCGCGAAAACCGCCCCCATCGCTCCTGCAACCCTCTCTCGGACCTCGACACAACAACCCTCCTCCGCTCCTACGACTCAGTTCCTCACAGCAACACACCCGACACTCCCATTGCCATTCCTACGATTCACTCCAATCCCCTTAGACCCCCTACACTGAACAACAGAATCGCTATCCATAGTAACCTGAGTAAAGTCCCCCTCGCTCCAAAACCCCCTTCCACCCTCGACACACCCCGTCTCAAATGTACCCTCCTCAACTGCAGATCAGCCGCTAGACACTCCTTCGCTATCGCTGATCTCATCCTAAAATTGGATCTTGACCTAATCATCATGACTGAAACGTGGCTAACAGAATCTTCTACACCTATAATGGACATTCTGGTTCCCCCCAACTACCACATCACTAGAATTGACAGGTCTGGCAATAAAAAAGGAGGCGGAATCGCATGTATATACAGGAGCAACCTCTCTGTCTTGAAAGTAACCTCCCCTTCCCTACCCTCCCCAACCTCCTGTGAATACATCTGCCTTGATATTGTCAATGAGGGCAAACCGATCTGCACTCTTCACGGCGTTTACCACCCACCCGACGACAACCTTACCTTCTCCCAACAAATCATGGATATGATCTCAACCAACTCCGGGCGACAACTCACACAAATATACCTTGGTGACTTCAACCTCCACTGGAACGATCATAATGATGCGGTGGTAAAAGGTCTGAAGAATTTCCTTAACGCCCTTGACCTCACTCAAATTTGCAACAGTCCGACACACGAGAAAGGCTCTATCCTCGACCTCATCATCTCCAAAGAGGCCTCTACCCAACTCGAATCTATCCAACCCTGTGACTGGTCAGACCATCATATTATCACATTCTTCATTATGAAAAAGTTAAATTCAACCCTGTTCAATCCTCCAGGCCAAGAGTTTGGAAAAGAGACATGAAAAAACTAAACTCAAACTCTCTGCCCCCCAACAGTTGCAACTTACTACTTCCTCCTACTGGCGTTAAGGACGTCCAATCCTTGACTGATCACTATCTCAACACTATGACCTCAATAATTAATGAAGTCACACCCTTGCAGCTAAAAAAAGTCTCTGCAAAAAGTTCCAAGCCCTGGTACGACGGGAGTCTCAATGACGATAGACGCGCCATGCGATTGGCAGAGCGCACCTGGAGATCAGCCCCCTCTGCATTGAACCTAAAAACCCTGAAGAAAAAGAGAAATCCCTACTTCAGGAAAATAAAACGCTCAAAATCAGACTTCTTCAGCCGTCAGCTTGACCAAGCCAAAAATCGTCCGAGAAAGCTGTTTGAGCTTATCAGAACACAATCCAAAGAACAACCCCAACCTCTCAGCACCATGTGTGAAGCTCCCTCCTGCGAAGACTTCGCCTCTTTCTTTATCCAAAAAACTGACAACATAAAAAATGATCTCCTCATTGACGCAAGCCTCTATTCCAAACCCCACTGCATAGCACCCACTAAACCAAAAAACAATGCCACTTGGTCATCCTTTGTCACCTACACGGAAGAAGAAATTGGCAGACTGTTCAGTACACTGAAACCATCCAATCACCTCACGGACCCCCTTCCTGCTAACGCTGTCAAAGTCCTTACCCCGGCGCTCCTTCCACTCTGGACTAAAATCATTAACAGCTCACTTCAACAAGGGACCATCCCCGACTCCCTCAAAGTTGGACAAGTCACACCGTTGCTAAAAAAACCTACAGCAGACCCCTCTGACCTAAACAACTACCGTCCCATTACCAATATTCCGACTCTTGCCAAACTGTTGGAAAAATGCGCACAAATACAATTGACTAAACACATTACTCAGTTTGATCTCCTCAACTCTCACCAATCAGGCTTCCGAGCAAATCACAGTACTGAAACTGCTATGACTCACATAATTGACGACGCCCTTCAAATCCTAGATCATAACGATACCTGCCTCCTCATCCTCCTTGATCTCTCCTCGGCATTTGACACCGTCAAACATGAGAATTTACTCGAACTATTAAACACAAGAATGGGTCTATCTGGAACTGTGCTCAAATGGTTCACGTCCTTTCTACATAACAGGTCGCAGAAATTCAAGAGCAACAACTTGATGTCATCGCCAAGACCTGTAACGCTAGGCGTACCACAAGGATCCTCCCTATCCCCAACTTTGTTCAACCTAGTTATGGAACCTCTCACGACCTTGCTGCAAGAATCCAATGTACACTTCCACATGTATGCCGATGACACCCAAGTTTATCTCAAACTACAATTGAATTCAACGATCAGAAGCACCCAATCCTGGCTGGCCGCTAATCATCTCAAACTTAATGCCCTTAAAACAGAGTTCCTTCTGATCTCACCTCCCGCGAAGATCACTACTGCACAAATGTGGCTTAAACACCTTACGGCACTCAACGTTCAACCCACCATCGTGGACTCAGCAAAATCTTTGGACATAACACTTGACACCAATCTCAGCATGCAGGAACACATCAACAAAGCAACTAAGGGAGCGAACTACCAAATCAACACCCTTAGGAAACTTAAACCCTTCCTTCCAGCCAAAGACTTCCAAACTGCGGTACAATCACTAGTCATACCTCGAATAGAATACGGCAGCACCGCCCTCTGCGGGCTCCCCCTAGCTACTACGGCGCCCATAAGAGCCATGTTGGACAGGCCACATGAAGGGCCGCTCTCCCCGGCTCAACCAGGCCCGAGCCCGGTCACGCTAGTACCACACACCACCATTACACGTCCTCCGTCCCCTCAGGGACCCCTGCCCTCGAGCATGTCAACCTCGTGGGTCCGATCCACTGCCAGCCTACGCGCCCATCCTGGGGCGCCATCTTGGACACCCCACCACGTGGCCACCTGGCCCCCGGCCGAACTCAACCATGGGCCTGGCCAGGCCTCAGACATCCCGGCACCACCATCCACCCAGGAGGCGAGCGGGCTACTTGGCAAGTCAATAGGAGAAAGAGGTGTCAATGGCTCTCCCCCGCCAAGTGCCGCTCGCCCATCGCCTCCCCGGGCACTGGCTCCACCCCCCTGCTGGGTGTCTGGGCCCCCTCATCCCGGACCTCCCGACCTCCAAGTGCGAAGGTCCGGACATCAAAGCACTCCAGCCCTATAACTGGGGCAGCTCCAGAGCAGGAAGGCAGTTGTATCTTGGAGTCGAGAGACGTAAAGAGGAACTCATCCTGGACGGACTACTGGCGCTGCCGTAGCTCTGTCCTGTGCACCATCGTCCTGCCTGTTGGCGCTGCCACAGCCGTCGTAACCTTCATCCTTCATCGTCGTCGGGATCTGCTGGCGTGGCCGCGGACCGTTGTAACCGTCATCTTTCACCGGGACCTGCAGGCTCCGCCGCGGACCGTCATCCTTCCTTCGTCCATCTCGGGACCTGCTTGGCTCCTCCACGGCCCGATCATCTAGAACGCCGAGCTCGAGGATTGAGAGCTATTTTGTACTCATTTGTAACTAAAGACTGTCCCGCTACCCCTCTCCTCAACCAAAGACTAGAATCGAGGGGACCCCTGAGTCCAGACCTCCTTGTATCATACCAACGTAACCTAAGAATTGCATATAAAGTCTCGTTAACCTTCAGTCTTGTGTGGCGTCCGTCTGTGGGGGGGAAGTTACTTGTCTGTACAGTCGTTGGAGACGGCTCTCCCTGGAGACCTCTCCCCGTAATCTCGGCCGACCCTCCCGGTCCGTCTAACATTGGTGGCAGCGGTGGGATCCGAATCACCGCATAACGTACAGAGAGTAGCTCACCCCACAACGAACCACAATGACAACTAAAGAAAGCGGATCAACTGAGAAGTTCCAAATGGAAAAACTAGAGGAGTACAGCCATCGTGAACTAAAGCAGTTCTGCATCGAACTAGGTATCGCTACCACCGGACTAAGCACCAAGGACGATTTTAAGCATGCCCTAGAATCTTGGGCAGAGACCGGGGATGCCGAAGCCCCTGAGCAAAGCACCACAAAAAAAACCAACACGGCCCCTGAAGAGCAAAGAACCGGTCTCTCGCAAGACGAGATCCAAGAAAGAGAAAAAACCCGACTACACGAACTAGAAATGGCCCGACTCAAAATGGACATAGAACTCAAGTTAGCCGAACAAAAAATCAACTTAGAGCACCTACGTCTCCGAGAAGAGAGAGAGGAGAAACAGAGACAAAGGGAGCTCGAGGAAAAGAAACTGGCGTACGAGCACGAACGGAACCTAGCCGAGATCAACCTGCGCAAGCAAAATAAAGAGTTAGGGGTGCCCGAGAGACCACACACCCCAGGGACCACGGAGAAAAAAGTACACATCCCCAAGGATGTTGTCCGAGAATATTTCCGAGAGGACGACATCCAGCAATGGTTTAAGGCCTATGAAATCGCTATGACTGCGCACCGGATCGATAGGAACGATTGGGGAGCCGGCCTATGGGGCAGATTCCTCAATGAGGGCCGCGATACCCTGTTACAGCTCCCAGACCACCAGATGACCTCCTACGACCATATGAAAGCGGCCCTCCTCACCCGCTATGGCCTCACGCCCGAGATGTACCGGCAGAGGTTCCGAGACTGCACACGCATCCCGGGTACCACTTGGGTGGACTATGTAACGTACTTTAGCCGAGCTTTCGAAGGCTGGATCAGAGGAAACAACGTCACGACCTACGAGCAGCTGTTCAATCTGATGGTGTGGGAGCATCTGTCCAACAATTGCTTCATTGAACTACGCCAACACCTCCTCGACAGCAAGTTAACCGATCCCCGGCAGCTCGCAGCCGAAGCTGACCGGTGGGAGATCACCAGAGTGGGCCGGAATGGGTCCTACGAGCAGAACAGGAACAACCATGGTCACCACCGACCCAGAGGAGGAGGAGGGGGCCAAGGACGAGGAAGAGACAACACTCCGGCCGCCCCCGCTACCAGCACCACCCCCCCGGCCAACCGGGGCAGCACCCCGGCGCGACCAGGGTACAGAGCCAATGTCACGTGTCACCGATGCCAACGGGTCGGCCACTATGCCAACGACCCAAGCTGCCCGCAGTATCAGAGTCCAAAACCCCGCCAAGTGGCCTCCGTGGCCCTAGGGGAAGAACAGATCTCCGAGGAACAAGAAACAGACGAGCAAGAGTATCAAGAGTGGGAGCCAGCCGCCATGACTCTCGCGTGCTTAGGGGGAAGAGACATGGTCCCGCGGGTCCCCCTACCCGCTAACACCCAGAAGTACAGCCAATGGGTGAGCATCAATGGACAACGGGCCGAAGCCCTTCGGGACACCGGGGCCAGTGTGACAGCCGTCCGCTGTCACCTAGTGACCCCAGAACAATATCTACCGAACATTCTCTGCCCTGTGCGATCAGCCGACAACTCGGAAAGTCTGTGTCGGATGGCCTGCGTCCCCTTTGAGTGGGGAGGGGTCTCCGGCACGTTGAAGGTGACGGTCCGAGACGACGCCCCCGTGGACTGTCTCCTCGGAAATGACCTGGAGAGCTCCCCGTGGGCAGCCGTGGAGCGCAAAGAACACTTGGGGATGTTGGGCGTCCCGGACTGGGCGTGCGTCACCACCCGGTCCATGGCCGCCCGTGCCAACCATCCCCCGGAAGAACCAGAATGGCCGGCGCCACCGCCTCCGGTCGCCCCAGCCGAGACCACCGACCATGACACCCCCCTCAAACCTGCTCAACCTTCCGACCTCGCTACCCTTGACCAGTGGGCCCAAGAGGGGGGGCCCACACAAGAACAATTTCGCCAGGAACAGAAGACCTGTCCCTCCCTCGAGGGACTCCGCCAGCAAGCGCTCGCCCAAAGCGCAGGAGATACCTCCGGAACTCATTGGGTCTACTGGGACAATGATCTGTTGTACAGCGAGCAGAGAATCGCCGAGCTGGGGGCCAACCGAGTACTAGTAGTGCCCCTCCGCTTTAGAGCCTTCCTGCTGAACCTGGCCCACGATGTTCCCCTGGCAGGACACCTGGGACAAGATAAAACCTACAGTCGCCTAGTGACCCACTTCTTCTGGCCCAAAATGAGAAACGATGTGCACCAGCATTGCCGATCTTGCCCCACGTGCCAAGCCAGTGGGAAGAGCGGCCGCAAACTAAAGGCCCCCTTGCAACCTTTTCCAGTAGTCACGACCCCATTTGAGAGGGTCGGAATAGACATTGTGGGCCCCCTGGACCCGCGTACAAAACAAGGCCATCGCTTCATTCTGGTGCTAGTGGACCACGCCACCCGCTACCCTGAGGCTGTTCCTCTCCGGACCGTGACAGCCCCAGTGGTCGGCCGGGCCCTGATGGGGATCTTCTCCCGTGTGGGGTTCCCCCGAGAGGTCGTCAGCGACCGAGGCACGAACTTTATCTCTAAATACATGAAATCCCTCTGGCAACAGTGTGGGGTCACCTACAGATTCACGACCCCCTATCACCCCCAAGGGAACGGACTTGTTGAGCGGTTCAACCGCACGCTAAAAGGAATGATCGGGGGATTGGAAGAGCCCCTCCGTCGCCAGTGGGATGTGCTGCTGCCGTGCCTCCTCTTCGCTTACCGAGAGGTCCCACAGAAATCCCTAGGCTTCAGCCCATTTGAACTGCTATACGGGCACCCAGTGCGGGGGCCGCTCAGCCTGATCAAAGAAGGCTGGGAGATGCCTCCGGCCAGGAACCCTCCAGATGTCTTCCGGTACCTCCTCACCCTCCGAAACCAGTCCCGGCGGTTCAGAGACCTAGCAAAAGCCAACCTAGAGGCCAGTCAAGAGGACATAAAAAAATGGTATGACCAGAACGCCTCATCCATCGAATTCGAACCAGGGCAACAAGTATGGGTAATGTCCCCCACGGAGCCATGCGCTCTCCAAGACAAATGGACAGGGCCCTTCAAGGTAATCGAGCGCAAGGGACCTGCCACCTATCTGATCGATATGGAGTCCTCCCGGAACCCACTCCGAGTCCTCCACACCAACAGACTGAAACCCCACTTTGCACGAACAGAGCTCAGCCTACTGATGGCCACAGACAATGGGGTTGAAGACGACTCCGAGCCTCTCCCCGACCTCCTGCGGACCCAGGAGCAAGACGGCTCCGTGGATGGGGTCCGACTCTCGGAGACCCTCACCAGAGAACAACGCCAAGAGTGCCAAGCCCTCCTGTCACAGTTCGCCAGTCTGTTCTCCCTCACCCCAGGTGTCACTTCCTGGTGTGTGCACGATGTGGACACCGGAGACAGCCCTCCCATCCGCCACCGGGCCTACCGCGTACCTGATCGGGTACGGGCCTGCATCCAGGCGGAGGTGGCCAAGATGCTCACGCTCGGGGTCATCGAGCCCTCAGACAGTCCATGGGCCAGCCCGGTCGTACTGGTCCCCAAAGCAGCCGCCCCCGGAACCACACCAGAACTACGGTTCTGCGTCGACTACCGGGGCCTGAATGAAGTCACCAGAACAGACGCACATCCCATCCCCCGGGCGGATGAACTGGTCGACCGAATGGGAGCTGCCCGCTACCTCAGCATCTTCGACCTGACAGCAGGTTATTGGCAGATCAGCCTCACACCCCGAGCACAAGAACGTTCTGCCTTCTCCACCCCCGATGGCCACTACCATTTTACGGTCATGCCCTTCGGCATGAAGAATGCCCCAGCGACTTTCCAACGGCTCGTCAATCAGGTCCTGGCAGGGCTCGAAGGGTTCAGCGCCGCCTACCTAGACGACATCGCTGTGTACAGTCACCATTGGACCGAGCACCTCCACCACCTCCGAGCAGTGCTGCAAGCCCTTCAGCGAGCTGGCCTCACGATCAAGGCCAGCAAGTGTCAAATTGGACAAGGATCTGTGACCTACCTCGGACACCAGGTGGGAAGCGGCCTAGTGGCCCCTCTACAGTTGAAAATTGCCGCCATCCAGAACTGGCAGCCCCCTATCACCCAAACCGAGGTACGAGCCTTCCTGGGCCTCACGGGCTATTACCGAAGGTTCGTGAAAGACTATGGTACCATAGCGGGGCCTCTCACAGAACTCACGTCAAAGAATCAGCCCAAGAAAGTGAACTGGACCCCAGAGTGTCAAACGGCATTCGAACAGTTGAAGGCCGCCATGTGTTCCGCTCCTGTGCTCCAGGCTCCAGACTACAGCCGGGAGTTCGTCGTCCAGACGGACGCCTCCGACCAGGGCATTGGGGCGGTCCTGTCACAAGTGAACACCGAAGGCCTTGATCAACCGGTGGCCTTCATCAGCCGGAGACTCCTACCACGGGAGCAACGCTGGAGCACCATAGAGAGGGAAGCCTTCGCTGTGGTATGGGCCCTCAAGAAGCTCCGGCCCTACCTTTTTGGCACCCACTTTCGGGTGCAGACCGACCACCGACCCCTGCAGTGGCTGATGCATATGCGGGGGGAAAACCCAAAGTTGCTACGCTGGTCCATCTCCTTGCAAGGTATGGACTTCACAGTCGAACACCGGCCTGGGCCAGATCACGCCAACGCGGATGGCCTGTCCCGGTTTTTCCGCCTCGACGAGGAGAGTCCCCAAGAGGATGGGTAACTCTCCCCGCCTTCAGCTGGGGGGGACGCATGTTGGACAGGCCACATGAAGGGCCGCTCTCCCCGGCTCAACCAGGCCCGAGCCCGGTCACGCTAGTACCACACACCACCATTACACGTCCTCCGTCCCCTCAGGGACCCCTGCCCTCGAGCATGTCAACCTCGTGGGTCCGATCCACTGCCAGCCTACGCGCCCATCCTGGGGCGCCATCTTGGACACCCCACTACGTGGCCACCTGGCCCCCGGCCGAACTCAACCATGGGCCTGGCCAGGCCTCAGACATCCCGGCACCACCATCCACCCAGGAGGCGAGCGGGCTACTTGGCAAGTCAATAGGAGAAAGAGGTGTCAATGGCTCTCCCCCGCCAAGTGCCGCTCGCCCATCGCCTCCCCGGGCACTGGCTCCACCCCCCTGCTGGGTGTCTGGGCCCCCTCATCCCGGACCTCCCGACCTCCAAGTGCGAAGGTCCGGACATCAAAGCACTCCAGCCCTATAACTGGGGCAGCTCCAGAGCAGGAAGGCAGTTGTATCTTGGAGTCGAGAGACGTAAAGAGGAACTCATCCTGGACGGACTACTGGCGCTGCCGTAGCTCTGTCCTGTGCACCATCGTCCTGCCTGTTGGCGCTGCCACAGCCGTCGTAACCTTCATCCTTCATCGTCGTCGGGATCTGCTGGCGTGGCCGCGGACCGTTGTAACCGTCATCTTTCACCGGGACCTGCAGGCTCCGCCGCGGACCGTCATCCTTCCTTCGTCCATCTCGGGACCTGCTTGGCTCCTCCACGGCCCGATCATCTAGAACGCCGAGCTCGAGGATTGAGAGCTATTTTGTACTCATTTGTAACTAAAGACTGTCCCGCTACCCCTCTCCTCAACCAAAGACTAGAATCGAGGGGACCCCTGAGTCCAGACCTCCTTGTATCATACCAACGTAACCTAAGAATTGCATATAAAGTCTTGTTAACCTTCAGTCTTGTGTGGCGTCCGTCTGTGGGGGGGAAGTTACTTGTCTGTACAGTCGTTGGAGACGGCTCTCCCTGGAGACCTCTCCCCGTAATCTCGGCCGACCCTCCCGGTCCGTCTAACAAGCCTCTTTAAACGCCGCAGCGAGACTCATCACTGGATCAAAAAAACACTCTCACATTTCCCCGGACTTCAAATCCCTGAACTGGCTGCCTTTTGAAGCCAGAATACACCTGAAAATCGCTTGCTTGACGCACAAGGCCGTCCACCTGAACTCACCTAGATACCTCGCTCAGAAGCTGACGATATCTGGAGGTTCCAGAAACACTAGAGGCACAAACAATCTTTTGCTAAAGCCTAAAAGATTCCGCAAGGAAAAAACGTATAAACGCTCTTTCTCAGGAATGGCTCCCAGGATTTGGAACTCACTTCCCCCTGAAACCAGGCTCATCCCCTCTACCATACTTTTTAAGAAAGAAGTAAAAGCGATTCTCATGTCTAAATACACTTGAACTACTACTGGGGATTAACTCTAAGTCTCGATACTGATCTGTACTACTTGTTCGCACCCTTTACAATTTTGTTTGACTTTGAAACTGAATTACTTGACTGTTGATGATATCACCTAACTGTACTTTCAACACTATTGATGTATCTGTTTATATATGCTCCCCTCCTCTGTAAAGCGCTCTGATATCTGTGAAGATCTTGTTCGCGCTATATAAAACTTTCAAAACAAAATAAATAAATACATAAATAAAAACTATTACCTATCCTAGAGCGCCCCCCAGCGCAAGTCGTTGTAATGACTTGCGTTGAAAAACCTGCGTTGTAAAGGTACTGCGTGGTAAAACTTGCGTCGTAAAGGATGTTTCCCCTGTAAGGGTGTTGGTCACATACAGTTCTTTGCGGTATGTTATTGTGTTGTAAGGGTGTGGCACACATACAGTCCAGGAAGGGGGGGTCTTCCAGGCTAAGGAGTCTTCTAGAATGGGGGGGGGTCTTCCAGGATGGGGGGGGGGTTCTTCCAGGATGAGGGGTCTTCCAGGATGGGGAGGGTCCTCCAGGATGGGGATCTTCCAGGATGGGGTCTTCCAAGATAAGGAGTCTTCTAGAATGGGGGGGGGGGGGGTTTCAGGATGGGGGGGCCTTCCAGGATGGGGGTTTTCCAGGATGGGTGGGGGGGGTCTTCCAGGATGGGGGGGATCTTCCAGAATGGGGGTCTCCACGTCTGCATATCTCACTGTCTTGGGCGCTTTGTGAAGCCACCGCCGGCTGTTTCCATTCGCTGCGGCCTGAACCTTGTGTATAAGATACTCCCGGCTCTGTGTCCCGGCTCCGCAGTGTTGTAGCTGTTGCTCCTCTGCACAGTTAGACCCCCTCTTCCTCAGTGTTGTAGCTGTTGTTGGTCTGCACAGTGAGACCCCCTCTTCCTCAGTGTTGTAGCTGTTGCTCCTCTGCACAGTGAGACCCCCTCTTCCTCAGTGTTGTAGCTGTTGCTCCTCTGCACAGTGAGACCCCCCCTTCCTCAGTGTTGTAGCTGTGGTTGGTCTGTACAGTGAGACCCCCTCTTCCTCAGTGTTGTAGCTGTTGTTGGTGTGCACAGTGAGACCCCCTCTTCCTCAGTGTTGTAGCTGTTGCTCCTCTGCACAGTGAGACCCCCTCTTCCTCAGTGTTGTAGCTGTTGCTCCTCTGCACAGTGAGACCCCCTCTTCCTCAGTGTTGTAGCTGTTGTTGGTCTGCACAGTGAGACCCCCTCTTCCTCAGTGTTGTAGCTGTTGCTCCTCTGCACAGTGAGACCCCCTCTTCCTCAGTGTTGTAGCTGTTGCTCCCCTGCACAGTGAGACCCCCTCTTCCTCAGTGTTGTAGCTGTTGCTCCTCTGCACAGTGAGACCCCCCCTTCCTCAGTGTTGTAGCTGTTGCTCCTCTGCACAGTGAGACCCCCTCTTCCTCAGTGTTGTAGCTGTTGTTGGTCTGCACAGTGAGACCCCCTCTTCCTCCGTGTTGTAGCTGTTGCTCCTCTGCACAGTGAGACCCCCTCTTCCTCAGTGTTGTAGCTGTTGTTGGTCTGCACAGTGAGACCCCCCCTTCCTCAGTGTTGTAGCTGTTGTTGGTCTGCACAGTGAGACCCCCTCTTCCTCAGTGTTGTAGCTGTTGCTCCTCTGCACAGTGAGACCCCCTCTTCCTCCGTGTTGTATCTGTTGCTCCTCTGCACAGTGAGACCCCCTCTTCCTCCGTGTTGTAGCTGTTGCTCCTCGGCACAGTGAGACCCCCTCTTCCTCAGTGTTGTAGCTGTTGCTCCTCTGCACAGTGAGACCCCCCCTTCCTCAGTGTTGTAGCTGTTGTTGGTGTGCACAGTGAGACCCCCTCTTCCTCAGTGTTGTAGCTGTTGTTGGTCTGCACAGTGAGACCCCCTCTTCCTCAGTGTTGTAGCTGTTGCTCCTCTGCACAGTGAGACCCCCTCTTCCTCAGTGTTGTAGCTGTTGCTCCTCTGCACAGTGAGACCCCCTCTTCCTCAGTGTTGTAGCTGTTGCTCCTCTGCACAGTGAGACCCCCTCTTCCTCAGTGTTGTAGCTGTTGCTCCTCTGCACAGTGAGACCCCCTCTTCCTCAGTGTTGTAGCTGTTGCTCCTCTGCACAGTGAGACCCCCTCTTCCTCAGTGTTGTAGCTGTTGTTGATCTGCACAGTGAGACCCCCTCTTCCTCAGTGTTGTAGCTGTTGCTCCTCTGCACAGTGAGACCCCCTCTTCCTCAGTGTTGTAGCTGTTGCTCCTCTGCACAGTGAGACCCCCTCTTCCTCAGTGTTGTAGCTGTTGTTGGTCTGCACAGTGAGACCCCCTCTTCCTCAGTATTGTAGCTGTTGCTCCTCTGCACAGTGAGACCCCCTCTTCCTCAGTGTTGTACCTGTTGCTCCTCTGCACAGTGAGACCCCCTCTTCCTCGGTGTTGTAGCTGTTGCTCCTCTGCACAGTGAGACCCCCTCTTCCTCCATGTTGTAGCTGTTGCTCCTCTGCACAGTGAGACCCCCTCTTCCTCAGTGTTGTAGCTGTTGCTCCTCTGCACAGTGAGACCCCCTCTTCCTCAGAGCTGTTGCTCCTCTGCACAGTGAGACCCCCTCTTCCTCAGTGTTGTAGCTGTTGTTGGTGTGCACAGTGAGACCCCCTCTTCCTCAGTGTTGTAGCTGTTGCTCCTCTGCACAGTGAGACCCCCTCTTCCTCAGTGTTGTAGCTGTTGCTCCTCTGCACAGTGAGACCCCCTCTTCCTCAGAGCTGTTGCTCCTCTGCACAGTGAGACCCCCTCTTCCTCAGTGTTGTAGCTGTTGTTGGTCTGCACAGTGAGACCCCCTCTTCCTCAGTATTGTAGCTGTTGCTCCTCTGCACAGTGAGACCCCCTCTTCCTCAGTATTGTAGCTGTTGCTCCTCTGCACAGTGAGACCCCCTCTTCCTCAGTGTTGTAGCTGTTGCTCCTCTGCACAGTGAGACCCCCTCTTCCTCAGTGTTGTAGCTGTTGCTCCTCTGCACAGTGAGACCCCCTCTTCCTCAGTGTTGTAACTGTTGTTGGTCTGCACAGTGAGACCCCCCCTTCCTCAGTGTTGTAGCTGTTGCTCCTCTGCACAGTGAGACCCCCTCTTCCTCAGTGTTGTAGCTGTTGTTGGTCTGCACAGTGAGACCCCCTCTTCCTCCGTGTTGTAGCTGTTGCTCCTCTGCACAGTGAGACCCCCTCTTCCTCAGTGTTGTAGCTGTTGCTCCTCTGCACAGTGAGACCCCCTCTTCCTCAGTGTTGTAGCTGTTGCTCCTCTGCACAGTGAGACCCCCTCTTCCTCAGTGTTGTAGCTGTTGTTGATCTGCACAGTGAGACCCCCTCTTCCTCAGTGTTGTAGCTGTTGCTCCTCTGCACAGTGAGACCCCCTCTTCCTCAGTGTTGTAGCTGTTGCTCCTCTGCACAGTGAGACCCCCTCTTCCTCAGTGTTGTAGCTGTTGTTGGTCTGCACAGTGAGACCCCCTCTTCCTCAGTATTGTAGCTGTTGCTCCTCTGCACAGTGAGACCCCCTCTTCCTCAGTGTTGTACCTGTTGCTCCTCTGCACAGTGAGACCCCCTCTTCCTCGGTGTTGTAGCTGTTGCTCCTCTGCACAGTGAGACCCCCTCTTCCTCCATGTTGTAGCTGTTGCTCCTCTGCACAGTGAGACCCCCTCTTCCTCAGTGTTGTAGCTGTTGCTCCTCTGCACAGTGAGACCCCCTCTTCCTCAGAGCTGTTGCTCCTCTGCACAGTGAGACCCCCTCTTCCTCAGTGTTGTAGCTGTTGTTGGTGTACACAGTGAGACCCTCTCTTCCTCAGTGTTGTAGCTGTTGTTGGTGTGCACAGTGAGACCCCCTCTTCCTCAGTGTTGTAGCTGTTGCTCCTCTGCACAGTGAGACCCCCTCTTCCTCAGTGTTGTAGCTGTTGCTCCTCTGCACAGTGAGACCCCCTCTTCCTCAGAGCTGTTGCTCCTCTGCACAGTGAGACCCCCTCTTCCTCAGTGTTGTAGCTGTTGTTGGTCTGCACAGTGAGACCCCCTCTTCCTCCGTGTTGTAGCTGTTGCTCCTCTGCACAGTGAGACCCCCTCTTCCTCAGTGTTGTAGCTGTTGCTCCCCTGCACAGTGAGACCCCCTCTTCCTCAGTGTTGTAGCTGTTGCTCCTCTGCACAGTGAGACCCCCTCTTCCTCAGTATTGTAGCTGTTGCTCCTCTGCACAGTGAGACCCCCTCTTCCTCAGTGCTGTAGCTGTTGCTCCTCTGCACAGTGAGACCCCCTCTTCCTCAGTGTTGTAGCTGTTGCTCCTCTGCACAGTGAGACCCCCTCTTCCTCAGTGTTGTAACTGTTGTTGGTCTGCACAGTGAGACCCCCCCTTCCTCAGTGTTGTAGCTGTTGCTCCTCTGCACAGTGAGACCCCCTCTTCCTCAGTGTTGTAGCTGTTGTTGGTCTGCACAGTGAGACCCCCTCTTCCTCAGTATTGTAGCTGTTGCTCCTCTGCACAGTGAGACCCCCTCTTCCTCAGTGTTGTACCTGTTGCTCCTCTGCACAGTGAGACCCCCTCTTCCTCGGTGTTGTAGCTGTTGCTCCTCTGCACAGTGAGACCCCCTCTTCCTCCATGTTGTAGCTGTTGCTCCTCTGCACAGTGAGACCCCCTCTTCCTCAGTGTTGTAGCTGTTGCTCCTCTGCACAGTGAGACCCCCTCTTCCTCAGAGCTGTTGCTCCTCTGCACAGTGAGACCCCCTCTTCCTCAGTGTTGTAGCTGTTGTTGGTGTACACAGTGAGACCCTCTCTTCCTCAGTGTTGTAGCTGTTGTTGGTGTGCACAGTGAGACCCCCTCTTCCTCAGTGTTGTAGCTGTTGCTCCTCTGCACAGTGAGACCCCCTCTTCCTCAGTGTTGTAGCTGTTGCTCCTCTGCACAGTGAGACCCCCTCTTCCTCAGAGCTGTTGCTCCTCTGCACAGTGAGACCCCCTCTTCCTCAGTGTTGTAGCTGTTGTTGGTCTGCACAGTGAGACCCCCTCTTCCTCAGTATTGTAGCTGTTGCTCCTCTGCACAGTGAGACCCCCTCTTCCTCAGTATTGTAGCTGTTGCTCCTCTGCACAGTGAGACCCCCTCTTCCTCAGTGTTGTAGCTGTTGCTCCTCTGCACAGTGAGACCCCCTCTTCCTCAGTGTTGTAGCTGTTGCTCCTCTGCACAGTGAGACACCCTCTTCCTCAGTGTTGTAACTGTTGTTGGTCTGCACAGTGAGACCCCCCCTTCCTCAGTGTTGTAGCTGTTGCTCCTCTGCACAGTGAGACCCCCTCTTCCTCAGTGTTGTAGCTGTTGTTGGTCTGCACAGTGAGACCCCCTCTTCCTCCGTGTTGTAGCTGTTGCTCCTCTGCACAGTGAGACCCCCTCTTCCTCAGTGCTGTAGCTGTTGCTCCCCTGCACAGTGAGACCCCCTCTTCCTCAGTGTTGTAGCTGTTGCTCCTCTGCACAGTGAGACCCCCTCTTCCTCAGTGTTGTAGCTGTTGTTGGTCTGCACAGTGAGACCCCCTCTTCCTCAGTGTTGTAGCTGTTGCTCCTCTGCACAGTGAGACCCCCTCTTCCTCAGTGTTGTAACTGTTGTTGGTCTGCACAGTGAGACCCCCCCTTCCTCAGTGTTGTAGCTGTTGCTCCTCTGCACAGTGAGACCCCCTCTTCCTCAGTGTTGTAGCTGTTGTTGGTCTGCACAGTGAGACCCCCTCTTCCTCCGTGTTGTAGCTGTTGCTCCTCTGCACAGTGAGACCCCCTCTTCCTCAGTGTTGTAGCTGTTGCTCCTCTGCACAGTGAGACCCCCTCTTCCTCAGTGTTGTAGCTGTTGCTCCTCTGCACAGTGAGACCCCCTCTTCCTCAGTGTTGTAGCTGTTGTTGATCTGCACAGTGAGACCCCCTCTTCCTCAGTGTTGTAGCTGTTGCTCCTCTGCACAGTGAGACCCCCTCTTCCTCAGTGTTGTAGCTGTTGCTCCTCTGCACAGTGAGACCCCCTCTTCCTCAGTGTTGTAGCTGTTGTTGGTCTGCACAGTGAGACCCCCTCTTCCTCAGTATTGTAGCTGTTGCTCCTCTGCACAGTGAGACCCCCTCTTCCTCAGTGTTGTACCTGTTGCTCCTCTGCACAGTGAGACCCCCTCTTCCTCGGTGTTGTAGCTGTTGCTCCTCTGCACAGTGAGACCCCCTCTTCCTCCATGTTGTAGCTGTTGCTCCTCTGCACAGTGAGACCCCCTCTTCCTCAGTGTTGTAGCTGTTGCTCCTCTGCACAGTGAGACCCCCTCTTCCTCAGAGCTGTTGCTCCTCTGCACAGTGAGACCCCCTCTTCCTCAGTGTTGTAGCTGTTGTTGGTGTACACAGTGAGACCCTCTCTTCCTCAGTGTTGTAGCTGTTGTTGGTGTGCACAGTGAGACCCCCTCTTCCTCAGTGTTGTAGCTGTTGCTCCTCTGCACAGTGAGACCCCCTCTTCCTCAGTGTTGTAGCTGTTGCTCCTCTGCACAGTGAGACCCCCTCTTCCTCAGAGCTGTTGCTCCTCTGCACAGTGAGACCCCCTCTTCCTCAGTGTTGTAGCTGTTGTTGGTCTGCACAGTGAGACCCCCTCTTCCTCCGTGTTGTAGCTGTTGCTCCTCTGCACAGTGAGACCCCCTCTTCCTCAGTGTTGTAGCTGTTGCTCCCCTGCACAGTGAGACCCCCTCTTCCTCAGTGTTGTAGCTGTTGCTCCTCTGCACAGTGAGACCCCCTCTTCCTCAGTATTGTAGCTGTTGCTCCTCTGCACAGTGAGACCCCCTCTTCCTCAGTGCTGTAGCTGTTGCTCCTCTGCACAGTGAGACCCCCTCTTCCTCAGTGTTGTAGCTGTTGCTCCTCTGCACAGTGAGACCCCCTCTTCCTCAGTGTTGTAACTGTTGTTGGTCTGCACAGTGAGACCCCCCCTTCCTCAGTGTTGTAGCTGTTGCTCCTCTGCACAGTGAGACCCCCTCTTCCTCAGTGTTGTAGCTGTTGTTGGTCTGCACAGTGAGACCCCCTCTTCCTCAGTATTGTAGCTGTTGCTCCTCTGCACAGTGAGACCCCCTCTTCCTCAGTGTTGTACCTGTTGCTCCTCTGCACAGTGAGACCCCCTCTTCCTCGGTGTTGTAGCTGTTGCTCCTCTGCACAGTGAGACCCCCTCTTCCTCCATGTTGTAGCTGTTGCTCCTCTGCACAGTGAGACCCCCTCTTCCTCAGTGTTGTAGCTGTTGCTCCTCTGCACAGTGAGACCCCCTCTTCCTCAGAGCTGTTGCTCCTCTGCACAGTGAGACCCCCTCTTCCTCAGTGTTGTAGCTGTTGTTGGTGTACACAGTGAGACCCTCTCTTCCTCAGTGTTGTAGCTGTTGTTGGTGTGCACAGTGAGACCCCCTCTTCCTCAGTGTTGTAGCTGTTGCTCCTCTGCACAGTGAGACCCCCTCTTCCTCAGTGTTGTAGCTGTTGCTCCTCTGCACAGTGAGACCCCCTCTTCCTCAGAGCTGTTGCTCCTCTGCACAGTGAGACCCCCTCTTCCTCAGTGTTGTAGCTGTTGTTGGTCTGCACAGTGAGACCCCCTCTTCCTCAGTATTGTAGCTGTTGCTCCTCTGCACAGTGAGACCCCCTCTTCCTCAGTATTGTAGCTGTTGCTCCTCTGCACAGTGAGACCCCCTCTTCCTCAGTGTTGTAGCTGTTGCTCCTCTGCACAGTGAGACCCCCTCTTCCTCAGTGTTGTAGCTGTTGCTCCTCTGCACAGTGAGACACCCTCTTCCTCAGTGTTGTAACTGTTGTTGGTCTGCACAGTGAGACCCCCCCTTCCTCAGTGTTGTAGCTGTTGCTCCTCTGCACAGTGAGACCCCCTCTTCCTCAGTGTTGTAGCTGTTGTTGGTCTGCACAGTGAGACCCCCTCTTCCTCCGTGTTGTAGCTGTTGCTCCTCTGCACAGTGAGACCCCCTCTTCCTCAGTGCTGTAGCTGTTGCTCCCCTGCACAGTGAGACCCCCTCTTCCTCAGTGTTGTAGCTGTTGCTCCTCTGCACAGTGAGACCCCCTCTTCCTCAGTGTTGTAGCTGTTGTTGGTCTGCACAGTGAGACCCCCTCTTCCTCAGTGTTGTAGCTGTTGCTCCTCTGCACAGTGAGACCCCCTCTTCCTCAGTGTTGTAGCTGTTGCTCCTCTGCACAGTGAGACCCCCCCTTCCTCAGTGTTGTAGCTGTTGCTCCTCTGCACAGTGAGACCCCCTCTTCCTCAGTGTTGTAGCTGTTGTTGGTCTGCACAGTGAGACCCCCTCTTCCCCCGTGTTGTAGCTGTTGCTCCTCTGCACAGTGAGACCCCCTCTTCCTCAGTGTTGTAGCTGTTGCTCCCCTGCACAGTGAGACCCCCTCTTCCTCAGTGTTGTAGCTGTTGCTCCTCTGCACAGTGAGACCCCCTCTTCCTCAGTGTTGTAGCTGTTGTTGGTCTGCACAGTGAGACCCCCTCTTCCTCAGTGTTGTAGCTGTTGCTCCTCTGCACAGTGAGACCCCCTCTTCCTCAGTGTTGTAGCTGTTGCTCCTCTGCACAGTGAGACCCCCTCTTCCTCAGTGTTGTAGCTGTTGCTCCTCTGCACAGTGAGACCCCCCCTTCCTCAGTGTTGTAGCTGTTGTTGGTCTGCACAGTGAGACCTCCTCTTCCTCAGTGTTGTAGCTGCTGTTGGTCTGCACAGTGAGACCCCCTCTTCCTCAGTGTTGTAGCTGTTGTTGGTCTGCACAGTGAGACCCCCTCTTCCTCAGTGTTGTAGCTGTTGCTCCTCTGCACAGTGAGACCCCCTCTTCCTCAGTGTTGTAGCTGTTGCTCCTCTGCACAGTGAGACCCCCCCTTCCTCAGTGTTGTAGCTGTTGCTCCTCTGCACAGTGAGACCCCCTCTTCCTCAGTGTTGTAGCTGTTGTTGGTCTGCACAGTGAGACCCCCTCTTCCTCCGTGTTGTAGCTGTTGCTCCTCTGCACAGTGAGACCCCCTCTTCCTCAGTGTTGTAGCTGTTGCTCCCCTGCACAGTGAGACCCCCTCTTCCTTGGTGTTGTAGCTGTTGCTCCTCTGCACAGTGAGACCCCCTCTTCCTCAGTGTTGTAGCTGTTGCTCCTCTGCACAGTGAGACCCCCTCTTCCTCAGTGTTGTAGCTGTTGCTCCTCTGCACAGTGAGACCCCCTCTTCCTCAGTGTTGTAGCTGTTGTTGGTCTGCACAGTGAGACCCCTCTTCCTCAGTGTTGTAGCTGTTGCTCCTCTGCACAGTGAGACCCCCCTTCCTCAGTGTTGTAGCTGTTGTTGGTCTGCACAGTGAGACCCCCTCTTCCTCAGTGTTGTAGCTGTTGTTCCTCTGCACAGTGAGACCCCCTCTTCCTCAGTGTTGTAGCTGTTGCTCCTCTGCAGTGAGACCCCCTCTTCCTCAGTGTTGTAGCTGTTGCTCCTCTGCACAGTGAGACCCCCTCTTCCTCAGTGTTGTAGCTGTTGCTCCTCTGCACAGTGAGACCCCCTCTTCCTCAGTGTTGTAGCTGTTGCTCCTCTGCACAGTGAGACCCCCTCTTCCTCAGTGTTGTAGCTGTTGCTCCTCTGCACAGTGAGACCCCCCCTTCCTCAGTGTTGTAGCTGTTGTTGGTCTGCACAGTGAGACCCCCTCTTCCTCCATGTTGTAGCTGTTGCTCCTCTGCACAGTGAGACCCCCTCTTCCTCAGAGCTGTTGCTCCTCTGCACAGTGAGACCCCCTCTTCCTCAGTGTTGTAGCTGTTGTTGGTCTGCACAGTGAGACCCCCTCTTCCTCCATGTTGTAGCTGTTGCTCCTCTGCACAGTGAGACCCCCTCTTCCTCAGAGCTGTTGCTCCTCTGCACAGTGAGACCCCCTCTTCCTCAGTGTTGTAGCTGTTGTTGGTCTGCACAGTGAGACCCCCTCTTCCTCAGTATTGTAGCTGTTGCTCCTCTGCACAGTGAGACCCCCCTTCCTCAGTGTTGTAGCTGTTGCTCCTCTGCACAGTGAGACCCCCTCTTCCTCAGTGTTGTAGCTGTTGCTCCTCTGCACAGTGAGACCCCCCCTTCCTCAGTGTTGTAGCTGTTGCTCCTCTGCACAGTGAGACCCCCTCTTCCTCAGTATTGTAGCTGTTGCTCCTCTGCACAGTGAGACCCCCCCTTCCTCAGTGTTGTAGCCGTTGCTCCTCTGCACAGTGAGACCCCCTCTTCCTCAGTGTTGTAGCTGTTGCTCCTCTGCACAGTGAGACCCCCTCTTCCTCAGTGTTGTAGCTGTTGCTCCTCTGCACAGTGAGACCCCCTCTTCCTCAGTGTTGTAGCTGTTGCTCCTCTGCACAGTGAGACCCCCTCTTCCTCAGTGTTGTAACTGTTGTTGGTCTGCACAGTGAGACCCCCCCTTCCTCAGTGTTGTAGCTGTTGCTCCTCTGCACAGTGAGACCCCCTCTTCCTCAGTGTTGTAGCTGTTGTTGGTCTGCACAGTGAGACCCCCTCTTCCTCCGTGTTGTAGCTGTTGCTCCTCTGCACAGTGAGACCCCCTCTTCCTCAGTGTTGTAGCTGTTGCTCCCCTGCACAGTGAGACCCCCTCTTCCTCAGTGTTGTAGCTGTTGCTCCTCTGCACAGTGAGACCCCCTCTTCCTCAGTGTTGTAGCTGTTGTTGGTCTGCACAGTGAGACCCCCTCTTCCTCAGTGTTGTAGCTGTTGCTCCTCTGCACAGTGAGACCCCCTCTTCCTCCGTGTTGTAGCTGTTGCTCCTCTGCACAGTGAGACCCCCTCTTCCTCAGTGTTGTAGCTGTTGCTCCCCTGCACAGTGAGACCCCCTCTTCCTCAGTGTTGTAGCTGTTGCTCCTCTGCACAGTGAGACCCCCTCTTCCTCAGTGTTGTAGCTGTTGTTGGTCTGCACAGTGAGACCCCCTCTTCCTCAGTGTTGTAGCTGTTGCTCCCCTGCACAGTGAGACCCCCTCTTCCTCAGTGTTGTAGCTGTTGCTCCTCTGCACAGTGAGACCCCCTCTTCCTCAGTGTTGTAGCTGTTGCTCCTCTGCACAGTGAGACCCCCCTTCCTCAGTGTTGTAGCTGTTGCTCCTCTGCACAGTGAGACCCCCTCTTCCTCAGTGTTGTAGCTGTTGTTGGTCTGCACAGTGAGACCCCCTCTTCCTCCGTGTTGTAGCTGTTGCTCCTCTGCACAGTGAGACCCCCTCTTCCTCAGTGTTGTAGCTGTTGCTCCCCTGCACAGTGGGACCCCCTCTTCCTCAGTGTTGTAGCTGTTGCTCCTCTGCACAGTGAGACCCCCTCTTCCTCAGTGTTGTAGCTGTTGTTGGTCTGCACAGTGAGACCCCCTCTTCCTCAGTGTTGTAGCTGTTGCTCCTCTGCACAGTGAGACCCCCTCTTCCTCAGTGTTGTAGCTGTTGCTCCTCTGCACAGTGAGACCCCCTCTTCCTCAGTGTTGTAGCTGTTGCTCCTCTGCACAGTGAGACCCCCCCTTCCTCAGTGTTGTAGCTGTTGTTGGTCTGCACATTGAGACCCCCTCTTCCTCAGTGTTGTAGCTGCTGTTGGTCTGCACAGTGAGACCCCCTCTTCCTCAGTGTTGTAGCTGTTGTTGGTCTGCACAGTGAGACCCCCTCTTCCTCAGTGTTGTAGCTGTTGCTCCTCTGCACAGTGAGACCCCCTCTTCCTCAGTGTTGTAGCTGTTGCTCCTCTGCACAGTGAGACCCCCCCTTCCTCAGTGTTGTAGCTGTTGCTCCTCTGCACAGTGAGACCCCCTCTTCCTCAGTGTTGTAGCTGTTGTTGGTCTGCACAGTGAGACCCCCTCTTCCTCAGTGTTGTATCTGTTGCTCCCCTGCACAGTGAGACCCCCTCTTCCTCAGTGTTGTAGCTGTTGCTCCTCTGCACAGTGAGACCCCCTCTTCCTCAGTGTTGTAGCTGTTGTTGGTCTGCACAGTGAGACCCCCTCTTCCTCAGTGTTGTAGCTGTTGCTCCTCTGCACAGTGAGACCCCCCCTTCCTCAGTGTTGTAGCTGTTGTTGGTCTGCACAGTGAGACCCCCTCTTCCTCAGTGTTGTAGCTGTTGTTCCTCTGCACAGTGAGACCCCCTCTTCCTCAGTGTTGTAGCTGTTGCTCCTCTGCAGTGAGACCCCCTCTTCCTCAGTGTTGTAGCTGTTGCTCCTCTGCACAGTGAGACCCCCTCTTCCTCAGTGTTGTAGCTGTTGCTCCTCTGCACAGTGAGACCCCCTCTTCCTCAGTGTTGTAGCTGTTGCTCCTCTGCACAGTGAGACCCCCTCTTCCTCAGTGTTGTAGCTGTTGTTGGTCTGCACAGTGAGACCCCCTCTTCCTCAGTGTTGTAGCTGTTGCTCCTCTGCACAGTGAGACCCCCTCTTCCTCAGTGTTGTAGCTGTTGCTCCTCTGCACAGTGAGACCCCCTCTTCCTCAGTGTTGTAGCTGCTGTTGGTCTGCACAGTGAGACCCCCTCTTCCTCAGTGTTGTAGCTGTTGCTCCTCTGCACAGTGAGACCCCCTCTTCCTCAGTGTTGTAGCTGTTGCTCCTCTGCACAGTGAGACCCCCTCTTCCTCAGTGTTGTAGCTGTTGCTCCTCTGCACAGTGAGACCCCCCCTTCCTCAGTGTTGTAGCTGTTGTTGGTCTGCACAGTGAGACCCCCTCTTCCTCCATGTTGTAGCTGTTGCTCCTCTGCACAGTGAGACCCCCCTTCCTCAGTGTTGTAGCTGTTGCTCCTCTGCACAGTGAGACCCCCTCTTCCTCAGTGTTGTAGCTGTTGCTCCTCTGCACAGTGAGACCCCCTCTTCCTCAGTGTTGTAGCTGTTGCCCCTCTGCACAGTGAGACCCCCTCTTCCTCAGTGTTGTAGCTGTTGTTGGTCTGCACAGTGAGACCCCCTCTTCCTCAGTGTTGTAGCTGTTGCTCCTCTGCACAGTGAGACCCCCTCTTCCTCAGTGTTGTAGCTGTTGCTCCTCTGCACAGTGAGACCCCCTCTTCCTCAGTGTTGTAGCTGTTGCTCCTCTGCACAGTGAGACCCCCCCTTCCTCAGTGTTGTAGCTGTTGTTGGTCTGCACAGTGAGACCCCCTCTTCCTCCATGTTGTAGCTGTTGCTCCTCTGCACAGTGAGACCCCCTCTTCCTCAGTGTTGTAGCTGTTGCTCCTCTGCACAGTGAGACCCCCTCTTCCTCAGTGTTGTAGCTGTTGCCCCTCTGCACAGTGAGACCCCCTCTTCCTCAGTGTTGTAGCTGTTGTTGGTCTGCACAGTGAGACCCCCTCTTCCTCAGTGTTGTAGCTGTTGCTCCTCTGCACAGTGAGACCCCCTCTTCCTCAGTGTTGTAGCTGTTGCCCCTCTGCACAGTGAGACCCCCTCTTCCTCAGTGTTGTAGCTGTTGCTCCTCTGCACAGTGAGACCCCCCTTCCTCAGTGTTGTAGCTGTTGTTGGTCTGCACAGTGAGACCCCCTCTTCCTCCAGTGTTGTAGCTGTTGCTCCTCTGCACAGTGAGACCCCCCCTTCCTCAGTGTTGTAGCTGTTGCTCCTCTGCACAGTGAGACCCCCTCTTCCTCAGTGTTGTAGCTGTTGCTCCTCTGCACAGTGAGACCCCCTCTTCCTCAGTGTTGTAGCTGTTGCTCCTCTGCACAGTGAGACCCCCTCTTCCTCAGTGTTGTAGCTGTTGTTGGTCTGCACAGTGAGACCCCCTCTTCCTCAGTGTTGTAGCTGTTGCTCCTCTGCACAGTGAGACCCCCTCTTCCTCAGTGTTGTAGCTGTTGCTCCTCTGCACAGTGAGACCCCCTCTTCCTCAGTGTTGTGGCTGTTGCTCCTCTGCACAGTGAGACCCCCTCTTCCTCAGTGTTGTAGCTGTTGTTGGTCTGCACAGTGAGACCCCCTCTTCCTCCGTGTTGTAGCTGTTGCTCCTCTGCACAGTGAGACCCCCTCTTCCTCAGTGTTGTAGCTGTTGCTCCCCTGCACAGTGAGACCCCCTCTTCCTCAGTGTTGTAGCTGTTGTTGGTCTGCACAGTGAGACCCCCTCTTCCTCAGTGTTGTAGCTGTTGCTCCTCTGCACAGTGAGACCCCCTCTTCCTCAGTGTTGTAGCTGTTGCTCCTCTGCACAGTGAGACCCCCCCTTCCTCAGTGTTGTAGCTGTTGCTCCTCTGCACAGTGAGACCCCCTCTTCCTCAGTGTTGTAG